>NC_034605.1:32110833-32159755 GCF_900095145.1 Mus pahari | reverse complement strand
GTGCGCCACCATGCCTGGACAATTTATATAATTTTAAACCATATTTACCCCTGTTCATCCCCTTAACTTTTCCAAGATCCACCTCTGTCTTCCTAGTTACCCTACTCTTGTGTCTTTTGTTTGTTTGTTTGTTTTAAATTTAAGGACTGACCAACTCCAATTTGTACTGTCCATGTACTTTTGGGTATGGGGTCATCCACTGGAACGTGCTCAACCTCCCCTTAAAGAAACGTGACTCTCCCTCCTCCAGAAAATAGCAGCTATCCACAGTTTCATGGGTAGCTGTAGGGCATCATAAACCACTTCCTACTCCCTGTTAAAATGTCGTCTGACTTGATTTTGTGCAAGAAAACACAGCTATTTCCTGCGTGCAGGGAGGTCCTTCCATGTCCAGAAGACAGCATTTTGTTCAGATTCGTCCTAAGTCTGCCTCCTAAAATCTTTCTCTCCCTTCTTCCTTGATGATCCCTGACTCTTGGGGAGGTGGTGTGATATACATATTCTGTTTGTAGCTGATCATTTCATAGTCACTTACTCTCTGCACTTTGACCAGTTATAAGTTTCTGAATCAATCTTCTACTACAAAACAAAAACAAAGACAAAACAAAACAACAACAACAAAAAACCATTCTCTATTGTGGTCTTAGAGCTGTGCTAACCTATGTGTGAGAGAGATGCAAGTTTAGAGGGTAGCTTGGTGCTATGTCAATTTAGCAAAACAGTAGGTTCATCCCTGGGGCTTGTGACCTCCCCAACTATGAGTTGTTGACCAGATTTACAGTACAGGGTATAGGAATGGAATGGAGCTTAAATTCAAATCAGAAGGTGGGTGGTTACCCCCATAGTATTTATGCCACTGTTGCGCTTATGAACATACCTTGCCTTTTATGTGGGGATAGGGCTGACAAAGTAGGAAAGTTTAATTTGAGTTATTCTATTTAGGTGGTTATGATCATCCCAGAAAGTCATAGGTTATCACATAAAAATCCCAATGCTGGTCTGGGATGTCAGCCCTCAGTTTGTTGCTTATAGGTGCCCCAGATTTCTCTTAAAAACAGTGCAGCCTATTGGCTTCGCTTTTTGTTATCCACCAAAAGTTGAAAGTAAGACTCCCATTGCTGAAGACACCACACACATTAGTCGTCAGACATGGGTTCCTTGTGGGACCCTTCCTTACCTCTTAGCTCTCAGGGGCTTGCTCTACAGGCCATCGGGAGGGCAATGTCCTCAACAGTCTATTCAGTTGTTAAACCTGCAAACTGTAAAATATCAAAATGTCTTATAAAATGGTGTCATATTTGCCAAGTACACGTCTCAGCTTTCTCCTGAAACAGATTTAGAGCAAAATGAGGGGAAATGGGAGAAAAAAAAAATGAGGATGATAAACTCCAATTTAAATCCTGAATTTATAGAAATAATTATGCATTTAGTCTACATTTTAAGCAGATAATCATGAGTTTCAGGAGAATCATTTTAAAAACTAAGCTGTTTGGGAGATGCTTTCCCCAGCCTTTCTTTTAGTATGTTCATTGCTTTCCTTGGTCACCCTACATGGTCAAGATTTCTTTGTATCAACATGGAATCTCTCTTTAAGCTATCCTTAGAAAGTCATGTGTGTTGCCATTCTCTTTGGGTTTGTTTGTGTCTGGTCCTCTTGGAGATTTTCAAAATAATCACAAAACACTTCTGTCATAGACAGTGTTTACTGTCTTTAACAATAGTTTACTTTAAAGGATAAGTGGTGTGTTGGAACATGTGTATGAGAACCAATATGGACAGTAGTAGCAGACTGAGTGTGAGACAGTGCAGTCATTCTGCTTGGATATAGATCCTGGCTCTGCCATGCTCTGAGCATGTAACCTTAGATGACCTGGGCTAGCCTTGCGTTATGTTTTTGTAACATAAAATCAGTGATGATATTGACTGGTGTGTGTGTGTGTGTGTGTGTGTGTGTGTGTGGTTGTGTGGTTGATTTATGAGCTTAAAACAGGAATATTTCATATATATTTAGTATTGAAGTTATTATTTACCACATAAATTTGTGAAGAGCATTAAACCTTTATTTTGGGGTTATAGTTCTTTAAAAAACAATTTTCAGTTTTTCTCTGTGAGTTTGATCAGTTGCCTGAAGAGTAGAATAGGAATTAAGGGCAGTGCTGTACTTTTTCATTTCCAACATAGTCATTGAGGCATCTCACTTGGCATTGGTAGATGCCACTTGACCCAATTGGTAGATGTTTTCAGATGTTTGCAGAATCTGTATCATTTAACATCAATCACCACCAAGCTCCAGTTTGTCTGTCTATCTTTATGCTCTTAGAGATGCCTCTGGCTTCATATAATCTACTAGAAGCCTGAAGGCCACCAAGGAAATCATTTGGTTTGCTTTCTTAGCTTCAGAAATCTTGTAAGGCTCTTTGACATGTAGACTCGCAGTGAGTGTGGTTCTGGTCCTACTGTGAGCATGAATGATATCCCTCTTATTATAGTTATTAATGAGAAAGCATAAAGCTCAGATCTTACAGACTCATTGAGGACTTTGATCTTTCCTTCCCCTCCCTCCCTCCCCTCCCTCCCTTCTCCCCTTTCTTTCTTTGGACCTAATGTCAACAGAACTAGCTGATTTGTTAACCACAATTTATGTACATAGTCAAATTCTACAGAACTATTTACTGCTACCAGTGGCCTTGTAATGAACACTTGGATACATTTAAATAGCTTTTGGTAGCTGGATGTTTGTCTTTGGAGTGGGTTAAGAGCTATCATTCCTGTATAAATACAATCTCATCTCTGAAGTATATCCAACTTCTTCAGTTTGGAAATTTTTCTGATAGTATATTGCTAAAATCAAAAGCTATGCTGTATGGTCAAGAAATCTCTAAATGTCCTTAGCCTCTTCCCCTGAAGTCTTTCTATAAATGGATTCTCCGGGCTTGCCAGCTTATTCTGTCTACTCGGTCTGGATAAACAACTCCTAACCCACCTTGAATCTTACTGCTTACACATGGCCACAGCCTCCCAAGAGATGCTGTGCCTCTGCCATCCTTGCCTCAAGTTGAAAGGTCTTTGGGAGATTTATTTCCTAAATTAACCTCTCTTTAGTTCATTCGCTTCCCATTCCCTTTCCCTTCTTCCCTTCCTGTCTTTCCTTCATTTTTCTCATCCTTTCCTGTTCTTTCCTGCTTTCTTCTTCCCACCATTTTCTCCTTCCTTCCTTCACACCCTATGTATCTTTATTTTACTTTAATCCTTTGGAATTGATTTCATAATTTGCTTATACAGGTCTCTCCTAGTCTCTAATTCTCAACTCAAGCATTTCATCTCCCTCTTACATGTCCAGTGAAAGACTCATAACACTGTCCTCTCTGTCTCTCATTTCTTGCCTTGTATGACTACTTAACTCTCATGTGAGTATTTTATAACTCCTTGAGTGCATAATCCAGCCCACTTCCTCCAGAAAATTCTTTGGAAGGCTGAGGCCAAATTATCCCTGCTCAGTTAACTTCTCTAAATATGCCGCCATTAGGCAAGTCCAGGGGTGATTCTAAATCCAGTCAAGTTGACATGATTGACAAGATTAGTTGTCATAGAGTTTGAATGAGTCTTTCTAACATGATTAGCACATCTTGTTTCCCTGGAAAATGTATCTTTATTAATTTTCTCTGATTCTTAAATCTAAGTGATCCAGGTTTATGAACACTGATTTTATTTTCTCCTTTAGAAGTCTGTACTTGCTTCCCTAGTGACATATATCTTAGCATCCTTGGTACCTTATGACTGGGATGCTTTGTTCACAACAAAATCATTTCCTGAGGTCACAACTGAATACCTTGTCACCTGTCTTTAGTCCATAGGTGGTGGTTTTCATTGTCCTGTCAACATGAATTTCCTCGAGCAGAAGAAGAAGGAAGAGGAGGAGGAGGAGGAGGAGGAGGAGGAGGAGGAGGAGGAGGAAGAAGAAGAAGAAGAAGAAGAAGAAGAAGAAGAAGAAGAAGAAGAACAACAACAACAACAACAACAACAACAACAAGCTTGGTGGTAAGTAAGATCCATCTGCCCCTGAATGTTCCTTCCTATTCTTTCTTTTTCCCCCTAAAATACATTTTACTTTATTGCTTTGACAGATAGGCTCTTGTGTTGTCAGGCTGGTCTTCAGCTTGCTAGCTGAGGATGACGTTGAACTGCTGACTCCTTCCTTAAGCTCCCAAATGCTGTGATTGTATGCTTATCCATGTACAGTTTAAGCAGTGCTGAGGTTCAAACTCAGACCTTTGTGCATGTCGGGCAAGTATTCTACCAACCGAGATACATCTTAGAAATGTCTAGGGCATTTGTTTGAAGCTGGTGGAGATGGGAAGTTTTTCTTATATGTGGGTGGTTAAGTGTAATTTAAATACAACTTAAATATTGTGCTTTGAGGCTATTAAAATTTCAGGTTCTTTTTCATAGTGATGAGTCAGAAGGAAGATGATGAGAGAATTCATAGCAGATGAGTTGTTCAATATTCAAACATTTATGACACTCTGTAGAATTTCAGATCCTGACATACTGTAGCTGTCACTCCAGTCTACACATTGTAATCTGCATAGCAAGAGACAGACTCTCTTTGTGTGTTCTACTGGACCTTTCCTTTTGAGCTTAGTATTTCAAAGACTGTTGGCATCACGTTGTCCTGTCCCAGATATGATCAGTTGTCCTTCCCGATTCCCAAATTGTCCCATTCTCCAAAGCCTTCTCTAGTCCATCTCCATGTTTCTGTCTTTACATTTGACATTTATCAGTCTCCTTTTGCTGGCTTGCTCCTCTCAGTTGGCTGACTAGTCTTCTGTGATTGGTTCTCCTTACTGTTCCCATCCTTTCGAAATGAGTCTAATCATGTTTGTTCACTTGTCTTAAAGCATGTGCCAGCCTTTCTTAGCATCTCATAATCTGTGTGCTTTGTTTCTAGAATATTCCAACTCCTGTGTTCTTGGTGTCTCTGATTAGATGATCTAGCCCTGGTGCTGGTCTTGAGCTAGCTCTGTTGAGATGGATCCATTTAAATATTTTCCATCTCTCTCACTACCTCTTCTCCCCTCATCCAACCTTCAGTCTAAGTGCAGTGCCTTGTCTACACCAGTAATCTGGTGGGCCCCTCATGACCTTTGAGCTGTTGTGTGTCTCTTTTGTTTTCATCGCTACTCAGACCCAGGCCTTTTCTGTGCTGTCATACTCTGGCCATCATTCAGCACTCTTCCTGTCCATTTGTGTTAACCTGTCTGGTTTTCAATTGTGTTCCTGTTCCTCAGATCTGAGGAGCTGTTCTGTTTGGCCTCACCTTAAGCTTAAATGTCTTGACAAATGGTATAGTTTACTCTCTGACCAAGATTGGTAATTGTTGATGGTAGCCCCTAAGATCACTCAGGAGATGACTCTTTGCTTATTTTGCATGTTAATTTTTTTTATAGCTACCGGACAAGTTAACATAGATCTGATTCAAGACCAAGATTATGATGCTGAGGCACTGCAAGTTGTCCTAGGCAAGAGCCCTTTCCCGTCTTTCAGATCCCACTGGAAGCTGACAATGCTTAGTGTGTTGCTGAGTCATTTCAAATTCTTGCTCCTGTTTGGTCACTTTGCCTGTGCTTAGTTTAATCACCTGCTGCTTGTCTCTTAAAAAAGCACTCTCATGGTATAACTCAGACTTATCTTCCTAGCTCAAGATGGCTACATAAATCACACCCATAAAGTCTTTACCAAAAAGCCACATTCTATGGAGAGGTGGCTACTCTGATAAAATCTTTGCAGTCCACTCTGACTCTGTTGAGTTAGGACCAACATGGTGGAAGGAGGAAATAAGAGTTTTTTACAAATTGTTTTCTGACCTTTGTGTGCATGGAGAAAACGGGTACAGGAACCGGGGTGAGGAGAGGGAGCAACGGGCCCTGGCTTGAGACAAACGTCAGATTGGTGGGGACCGAGTTGTGAAGGCCATTCTGTAGAAATCAGAAATGCGGTAGGAATGGAACTAGAGAAGCCAGAGGGCAAGCCATGCTCACTCAGGACTCAGCAATGGCCATGAGCTTCTAGGAGTGGCAGGAGGCACTGCACAGAGTTACCAGTGATTTCTTTTTATATCATATATTGTGTGTGTGTGTGTGTGTGTGTGTGTGTGTGTGTGTGTGTGTGTGATCCTTTCAAAAATAAAAATGTCATCATGTGGTATTCAGTTTCTTACAAGGACCTTGCACTGAAGGCCTCCCCGGCGGGCTCCACTGTTTCAATTAACTAGGTCTTTCCTAAAACGGCACATATGATGACATGGGGAACTGCCTTTTCTTTGTGTCCTAGTGAAATACTGCTGCTTGGCAAGCTTCAGATGCTTCTCTTAGCCCCGCCCCCTTTCTAGGCAGAGTGAAGACCAACCCCCCCTCCCCCCCTCCCCGCTCACCCCAGCTTTCTTTTAATACTTGTCTCAAAATCCTACCAGATTGTATTAATGTTTTAGTTTAATGAGAACAAGGACTTGGGTATTATTTATTGTTTTTATCTTGGCTTGACACTTAGCTCCTAATAAAATTTTTTTTTCTGTATAATGTTCTTAATTAATTGATCAAAACGTTAGGTTTCAATAATTCTGAACATCTTTAGATATGTGTATGTTTGACATCTTCATTCTAATTTCTTTATAGACCCACAGGTAAGCTGAGTATAGCAACTACAGCGTTTGTTTCCAATATAGATTGATTAAACGGAAATGTCTTTTATACTTTATGTCTCTTCCCTTGTTTTGTTGGGGTGGTGGGGGGGGATCACCCTTCCTCTTTGTTGTGGTTTGGCTATAATATGCTTCTCCGCCCCAGGCTCATGTGTTTAAAGACTTGGCCCAAATTGATGGAGGATGTGGGACCTTTAGGAGGGGAAGCCACTTTGGAGGGAGTGGGTGGTGGTGGAATGCCTTCAGAGGGACAGGCAGGCCCTCTGACTCCTCCACTCTTGTCTGTCTGTCTGCTCTTCTCTCCTAATTCCCCCAGCCAGCTGAAGGGATGTACCCGGCTGCCTCCCTCTTCCCCTCCTCCAAGGCACAGTGATGGGTTGGATACCCTAGAACCCACTATGCCCACCATAATCCTGTTTTTCCTTAGGTTACTTCTCCTTAGGATTTGGTAGTAGAAAGGCGATCACCCCCACCCTCCAGAGTACTAACTTTATTCTCTAAGAAACTTTTCTAAGCCAGAAGCGCTACCAAGAGGACACCTGGTTTCTACTTGTCTCCTTATCCATGTATAGTTAAGCAAGAGTTTTGAATTTCATCTCAGGACTTTGGGTAGTATGTTGAAACAGGACTGTTTTTCTTTCCCTTTTTTACCCTGGGTATTTTGTTTTGTCTCGAATAGATGTGAATTTCCCAGTTTTCTTCCCTATATAGTCCCTAGGAGCTGGGGACAGGAGCGCCTGGCTCTCCCTGACGGCCAGCGAGTGCCTCCAGGGGCATGCTCTGTTGCATAGCTGGCTGCCATTTGTTTCCTGTTTCTGCAGCTGCAAGTCTTTCAGACTCTTGTAGAGAGAGCTGGTATTTTATTACATTGCATGTCTCATATTTATGAGAAACTCAAAGGGCTTTGAGGATTTTCTTTCAGTATCTAATCTTCTCAGGGCTCTCTGAGGTAGGTAGCAGGAAGTGTTATCTCCATTTTGCAGATGTTACAGCAGAGGCAAAGCCCGACCTGATGAAGGGTCCGCAAAAAAAATCAAGGCGAGCAGAGCCTTTCAACCTCCATGCTAGAGATCTTGATGGCCGATGACTTAAATTTAATTTTTAACACCTCTGTCCATTTTGGGTTTGCACGAATTTTTATTGCTGTGCCAAACACTGTGGGTATAATGCTTATTATTTTTTCTTTAAAATTTTTATTACATTTTATTTATTGTGTGCATGTGCACCTACATGTGTATATATGTATGTCCGGACTCCCATTTGGAAGTTACAGGACAATTTTTAGGAGTCAGTTTTCCCCTTACAACATTTAGGTCCCAGGAATCGAACTTAGGTCATCAGGATTGTTGGCAAGCACCTATACGTACTGAGCCATCTCTGAGGCCCTGTAATACTAATTTTTCTCTTTACTGTGTTCCTGCTGAGATTTCTCATTTATTGCTCATATACTAATAAGTATGCCTTTTATATGTGTTTGCTTATATCAATAAAAATGTATGTTCTTAAAAATAACTTAAATGTCAGGTTCAGTCAGATGACAGGTTACTTGATTCTGAAGACTCTATGCATGCATATATGAAATTCAGCCTTATGTCATAGCTGATAATCCAGAGCTTTCTTATATGTCCAGCATCCTATGTGTATATTATCTGTAGACAAGAAAACATTAAAAGATGCCATCTGAAATATTATGAAGTGTGTGTGTGTGTGTGTGTGTGTGTGTGTGTGTGTAATGTACAAGGCATGGTGCTATATGCCAGTGGTCTCAGCTCTGGGGAGGCTGGAGGGCCTAGAGTTTAAAACCAGCCAGGACTACTACACACAAAAACCCCATCTCAGAAAAACAAAGCCACATCCTACACCCTTCAACACCCCACACCCTCCCCAGTCACACAAGTAAGCAAATGGAAGAAGCGGTACGCACACGGGTATCAGATACTGTCGGGCATGTGAAAGAAACATTTCCTTTGGGTAATTCTTTGCCAGTGATGGTGACCTGAGAGAGAGCAGATACAGTCATATACACCTCCTGCCACTGCATTGCTAAGATACTTTAAAAAATTCATTTAGAAATCAATTAATGAAGTTTTATAAATTTATAAAACTGCTGGTGCAGTTTTAAGTCATGGTCTGGTCTTTTATAAGGAGTTGCAGGGGCTTTGAGTAGGGTGGGCAAGGTTTCTCCCCTCTGTCCCACTTTGGTATGTAGCTCCCTCTTTCACCAAGTGGCAGTAATTATGCCCTTGTTCCCAGAAGCCTAGGAACAGGGAGTCTCTGCAGCTTTGGAATTGACTGGCCCCGGCTCTTCCTACTATGGGATGGTGACTAGGCAGCTCCAGCTGCTTTAGTGGAGTTGTTGCTGAGGCCTCTGGGTGATTTCCTAAAACCTGGGAATGGCAACACCTAAATGGAGGTTGGGAATGGCAGTGGTCCCCACCCCCACCCCCATCCCCACCCCTGTGAGCTCTTCCCTCCATTCTCTGCATTTAAGAGTACCACCCAACAACAGTGGCTTTAGTCCTGAAACCATTTGGAACCACTGGAAGAGAGGCCACCCAGTGCTTCTGTGAGCAGCTGGGGCTGCAGGTCTTCCATTGGCCACACAGAGAATGTTCCCACTTATCTACCCTGAGCATGGGTGGCCTCCATCCTTAGGCTAATGCGATTTCTCACTGTCTGGAGGTGGGTGCGATTGTCTTTCCCAGCTTGGTGTTGGAAGCTCTTTTCTGAGGCTCCCATCTTCTGATGACTGGGAGCCGGGTGGGCATTTGCTTTATCAGCTTCCTCCCTCTCATTTTAAGGGCTCTGGAGTTGGCTAAAGAGATGATGACAAACCTTCCCGGGCCAGAGGCCACGGATTAGACTGTAAGTAGAGAGAACTGCTTCCTCCAGGTCCCCTCAGCCTGAGAAAGATCCTCACCCTGCTTCTATGTAAGCTGCATTTCCTTCTGCATCTGACACTCCCTCTTTATGTCCCCTGGGCTGAGCCACAGGCCTCAGTGTGGCTCGCATTTAAATGTCGATAGGCAGAGTTCACGCCTGGAGACTGCATGGTTGAGCAAGTTGGGGGGTGCCAGTTTTGTCTCTCCGCTAGCAAACTGCCATTTCCAGTGAACATTTTACGAAGAGGCCTCCTTCTCGTACCTCCCTCGGTTGTGCTAAAAAAGCAATGAAAACATACGAAGAACTGGACTCATGGTGTGTGCACCTGGCCTCTTTGCGAGTCTCTGCAATATGTCACGCGAGTGATGCATTTATAAAGCGCAAACATCAGGCTCTGCACAACAGCAGTATAGAGTGGCTGCTTCTCTCCCCGATGTGGATCGAAATCCTGGAGTTTTGCGAGATTTGGCAGGCTGAGACTGGAGTTCAGCTTTCCTTTTAAAAGGACTTTTAAACCATGTTAGTGAGTTCTCGGGGTCAGAATGACAATCAGAGACTCAATTGCAGCAGTATATTTTCAGGCAATAAAATAATGTTCTTGGTTTAGGGGGAAAAGTAGGGTTTTTATTAGCTAGGGAATAAGTGATAGTGTGCTAGACAGCATTCCTACTTGGTATCATGTGTGACAACTCCTAAGTAACAGCCACTAATTTGTGCATGGGGAAAACCCACTGATACTGAGTCCCCCTATTTTGTGCAAGTCAGCACTTGCCTTACTAATGAACTCGAGTAATTGATCACATTTGCACTTTCCTCACTGATATTTTAGATTTCAACCGAGATAACAAAAATAGTCCATGTCTCTCCTTTTAATGTCATTAGTTCATGGAAATGCAACCAAAGAGATGGAAAACAAAATTTTCTCATGTTTTACAACACAGCTCCTCCGGGCCCCTGAGCCTAATTTGTTCTTAATAATTTTCAAAAGAGACTTTGTCTTACAGTTCCCAGCAGTCTCTGGACTGTCTGAAAGCAAGCTGCAGCCTGGTACAGGAGCCCTGCCAATATCTAGGCAGTGGCAGCCTCTGGAAAAAGTAGATTCTTTTCCTCTGCAGTAGGAATGATTTAAGTTTTAGATGTGTTGTGTGCACGTGTGGGTATGGTGTTCATCTGACACAGACATACGTAGTTCCTTCTAAGCTCCCTTGGTTCTGTCTGAGTTCGTTTTGTCTTGAGTGCAGAGTCCTAACAAACAGAGGCCGTGTCTGTGGAGACGCTGAACATCCTGCCTAAGTTCCAGCTCTTGTTCCAGGCCTCAGGGGACACAGCCAGACTCGTTTTCCAGCTTGCCCTGCAGCCTCACAGCCCTCGCAGATTGACATAGCTGCCTTTCTCTCTCTCTCTCTCTNCTCTCTCTCTCTCTCTCTCTCTCTCTCTCTCTCTCTCTCTCTCTCTCTCTCTGTGTGTGTGTGTGTGTGTGTAGTCTTGCCTCCAGCCTCTAACGTTGTGGGGGGGAGAGAGAGCCGGAAGAAGTGGGAGTGTGGAGATGAATTATTCAGCCCCTGCTAAATGCCAGGCTGTGCGCTGGATGCCTCTTGTCCATCTCACTGAAAAACAAGCCATTGATCATGAGGCATCCTAGACCTTCAGACCACACTATGTTGTCTGACCACTAAAATTTGAATTATAAATTGTGCCACAGTTTCTCCACTCATTAAAGTGTGTCTATTAGCAGAGCCAACTGCTATTGTTTATTGTTTGGGTTAAATAAATTGCATTCAGAATTGTATGAAGGCCAGAAGACAGCCTGCAAGGCAGTGCTTTGTCAATAAAACGCACTGTGAAACAGAAATGAATTCATTTCATCAGTTTAAGTAGCATGGAGAACAGCTGGGGCAGGATTTGAACTTGGTGCTTAGAAGGGAGACCCTGTGTCTACACTACATTTTCTTTCTAATTGTATTCCACTTGGTGTCTTGTGCGGGTGGTATTACCCAAGAACAAACCAGTGTGTCATACGAGTTTCATTTTACTTGATATTCTCCTTGCTCAGCAAACAGTCCAAGTCTGGGGGGCGGGGAGGGGGATGTGACTGAATCAAACTGGGTCTCCTGTTACCTCTGTGGAGTCATCATGGACTTATAACACAAAAGCTGTTCATGCAGGCTTTAGGATTGGCCTGGCCATCTTCATGGTAAATCATTTTAAGATTGCATGAATGATCTTTTTTCTTTAATATTTTTTTAATTTAATTATTATTATTTTTCTTTTTAATGCTGCTCTCTAACGCCTTAAAGAAAGAAGCACCTGGGGTTCAGAATCTGTGTTCTCTGTAGTGTTTACCCCAAGCATCAGACTTACTGCCTAACATAGCAGGTTGGCTTTCCCCGCACTTCTCCTGGTGGCAGGGACAGGGGTGTGTGGTTGGAAGTTGACATCTTTTATCTGCCTTGATCATTCTGTTGGCTTTCTACTGGCTTTTCTGTTCGAAGCTTACATACTGTCTCCTAGCTCCTCTCAATTTGGTGGCGTTGGCTTGTACCTAAGTATATGTTGCCAACCCTCAGCTCTTAGGAAGTGCTGCTACAGCTGTGGAACCTGTTTGCAGAGTTCTTAGGTGTGAGAAACATTACATTCGGTCCCCAGTAAGGAAAAACCAAAAAGTGCTCCGTTACTTTTCCCTCAGTCCCACCCAGTGGACCTACACATGTCCAGTTGATTTTGGATGGGATTTTTCAATAATATTAAGATTTGTGTAAACTACAGTGGGATTTTGTCGAAGGACACGGGGTCTTTAGGGCAAGACAACACTATTAATAGAATGTGCATGTGTGTCGTCTATTTGTTTTCCAAATGGAAATGTTTCCTTGAGGTTTTGGCATGTTCTTTGATATGTTGAAAGAGGAGAAAACATCATTTTAGAAGCTCAGTACTTATACCATATTAGGAAATTTACAGTGCCTCAGATTTCACATTTAATGTTTTAATTGCCTGGTTGGGTAATAGAAAAAATGTCAAGCTTCTCTCTTTCATTTCGAGTTACCACCACTTATTTTCCCCTTCGCAATCGTGGGCTGTTGCCAGCTTTGACTTCCTGCCCTGGTCCCAGCCTGGACTGTTTTGCTGAGCGAGGGAGCGTGTCACGTGACATCTGAAATGAGCATCATGCCGACTTCTGACACACTGGCTTACTCTTTGGTGATACCACACATGCAGTTGTTTCCTGCGCTGCTTGTAAATATCCTGGACGCGCATCTGACACCGAGCTGTGCGTCTGCAACCTTTAAGTTGCCTTTGAACTGAGGCTGCTGTTCTGCAAGTGGAATAAAGCAGCCAGGAAATCAAAGGCTGCGCTGCCATCTTGGTCTGCGGGCGGGGTTTGGGAGGCAAGCCTGTGTACTGTGGAAGAAGGCAGCCAGATGCAGCTAGCTGGAGGCATAGACCCCCATGGAGTGTGGGGGTGGGCATGGACAGAAAGAATAGAGCATTATGGTCTACAGTTGTCTAGAGCTGGCAATCTTAAGTTCTCTTGAAAGATTCAACCCTCTTCAAAATAGGGTTGAAACTTGTTCTTACTATATAAACTACTTTCCCAGGTGCAAACAATGATGAAAGACCTCCTTGAAGGAATTTGTTATGGAAAAAAAATAATCTTATGCACAAATGTATTGGATGATGAGAAATAAACTGAGGGCACATGCTAGGAAGGTGCTCTGTTATTGAGCTACATCTCCATCCCCTCTATATGGTATCATGCACAGTTGCAGGATGTAACTGGGAAGAAATGCTCTTAGGGAAAATTACAGGCTCTATCCCTGGACAGCTGAGAACGTGGATTACTTTCATTTTCCATGAATGGCTATCTCTAAATATTATTTTTGCTTATCAACTAAAGTCATTATTCTCATTCTCTCTCTCTCTCTCTCTCTCTCTCTCTCTCTCTCTCTCTCTCTCTCTGTGTGTGTGTGTGTGTGTGTGTGTGTGTTACTCTTCATCTTGCTGCAACAAAATGCTTACAAGTAACTGAGGGAGTGGCTTATTGGTTCTCATTTGGAAGGGTTTATGAATGAAGCAAATGGTCACATTGCATCTGCTGTTGGGAATCAGCAAGTGATGGGTGTTCTTGCTGGGCTCACTTTCTCCTGTTCACTCAGTTTGGGGCACGGCCACTTGGATGGTGCTGCCTACATACAGTATGGGCCCTTCCTCTTCAGTTAACCTTTTCTGGAAATGGCCTTAGAGCATCTCTTCTGTTTGTCTCTTAGTTGTCTCTTAGTTGGTTTCGATCTCACCAAGTTGACAGTAGAGATCAAGCAACATATAAGTAATGAGTATTATTTTGAAGAAAAGACAGATCTTGACAGATTTCCCAGGCAGGCCATGAATGCCTGGGCTCAAGTGATCCTCAGACTTGAGTCTCCACGTAACTGGGACAGCAGGTTTAAGTCACACCTACCTCTCAACTCTAACTTTTAAAAATTGTTTTTTTTTTTTTTTATTTACATTTCAAATGTTGTCCCCAATCCAGGTTTCCCTTCTGCAACCCCCTCATTCCACCCCATTCCTCCTCCCCTTGCCTCTATGAGCGTGTTCCCACTCCCACCTCGCCATCCTAACACCCCGCCTACACCACTGGAGCATTGAGCCTCCACAGGACCAAGGACTTCCCTTTCTACTGATGCCAGATAAGGTCATCCTCTGCTATGTATGCAGCTGGAGCCATGGGTTCCTCCATGTGTACTCTTTGGTTGGTGGTTTAGTCCCTGGGAGCTCGGGGGCGGGGATCTGGTTAGCTGATATTTCAACTCTAACTTTTAACTGTATGGCAGTTCATGTTCATTATCAAAAGCTGGGAAAAATGTAATAAAGCAAAAGAAAAACAAACAAAAATAATCTTGTAGTCATCTAATTTAAGGAAGATTTTGGGTATCTCTTTTTTAGTACTTATTTCTAAGAAAGGGGGGTATATGTGTGTAGACTGTGTGTATATGTATGTACACACATACACACACACACACACACACTTCTGGTCTTTTCCTTAAACAATACAATAAATACTGTATTTTGTGTAGCTCACTGTATAGTGTTTGTGCATTTAGTATATGTGAGCCTTTTGGTTTCATCCACAACTCCAGAAAATGAAGGGGAAAATCAGCATTAAATCTAGAGCTTGTATTGTCTTCCTGGTGAGCCTATGTTGCAGTTCACGTTGCCATTTCCAGATGGCTTTTGCGTTCTCTTTATAGTAGTGTAGAGATGTTAGGATTGGCTTAATGTGTTACAGTCTGTTTGGGCAGCCATGCTTTTTCTGAATTTCTGGTTATTTCTACCAATATTGTGTTTTCTTGAGGAAGTAGTCTGTCTTTTTAAGGGTCCCTGAATATCTCTGAATTTTGCTTAGGAATGTTATACTCTCTAAACACTAGTATTTCAGATTTCCTATCTTGCATTACTGACCCTCCTTTTATGAAATCCTTCCTTAGTGTTTCGAAGATGGATCAGTGGGTAAGAGCTTGTGCTGTGGTAACATGAGGGTCTATGTTCAAATCTCCTGAACCTGAATCAAAGCAAGATCAGATCCACAAGTGCCTACAATCCCAAATCTCTAACAGAAGGTAGAAGACAACACAATTCTTGGAAGCTTTCAGGCCAGTTAGCCTAGGGAGAGAGGGAAGGAGAGAGAAAGAGAGAGAGCGAGTGTGCACCTTGTTATGTAAGGTAGACTAGAAGGCAAGGATTGACGCTCATAGTTGACCTCTGACCTTCATTGATGAGCCCACATTTACGCAAATGAAAACACTAGTAGATGCACACATACACTCCTAATTTTACAAGAAGAATAGTTTCCCATCACTTTGTCTTGTTTCTTTGTAATCCCTTTTATTTGGTCGGAACATTTATTTTCATGTTTTACCTGTCACTTGGATAGTGTGTGGGATACTGTAACTTTTCTGTTTTCCCACTGAGGTTTAATGATGACGTCATTGATTTGTGTAGCTTTTTTTTTTAATTATTATTAATTTTAACTCCTTGTTGTGGACATTTAAATGTTAAATATGTACTAATAAGTGGCTTATAATGTCAGTTTTCTTTGAGGTTTTTAAAATATGTATATAATCTCTATTTTTCTCTCTGCCAACACAACCTTCAAAGTGGTTTTTTCCTTCCCTCTGTTGATGTCTTTCCCCAGCTCCACGGTTTTTCCTAGCCAATCTTCCCAAATTCATGGCTGCCACCATCCTTCCCTGGTTGTCTTCTTCCATTCTTCATTCCTCTTGCTATGAACTTAGCAAACTGTTTCCACATCTGTGTGTATTTCTCTTCCACACGACAACCTCTGAGCCTTTATTTCTCTGTATCTGCAGAGATCACTGAGACACAGTTTTGCAATGTTCGTTATTGCTCCGGCTGGTAGCAGTCCATTCTCAGGGAGGTTTGGAGTTTCTGTGGTGTATTATTTATGATCACCTTGGTGGTAATTTTTTCATGTTTCCGTTTCCTCCACCATTAGCTAGGCAGGTATGAGGTTTATTCGGAGTGCTCCTGCTATGAGCTACCTTCTGTACTTTCCCCTGGTCAATATATGTGACATGGTTTTGCGTAACCAATGTTATATGTTCATCTATCACTGAATCTTGAAGCCAAAGTTGTTTGTGTTGGTGTTTTAACTACTGTGACAGAATACCAGAGAAAATAGACCTTGAAGGAAGAAAGGTTTTCTTTCTCTAACAGTTGTAGAGATCTCTATCCGTGGTCATTTGGCTTTGCCACCTCATCATAGGAAACACAGGGCAGAGAAAAGCTCTTTATATTATGGTAGACAAGAAACAGAGAGCGAGAGAACAGGGTTTGGTACCCTATCCCTTCCCTTTAAGTTCATACCCTAGTGGTGTACCTTTCTTCCATCTGGCCTCATCTTTTCAAAGTCCTGTCACCTCCCAATAGCAACATCAGCTGGAGATCATCCGCTCTTGAGGTTTTGAGGGGCCACTTAAGATCCAAAAGAATACAACACAATCATAAACTGAACAGAGAGCCAATCTTCTCACACAGTTTTTTTGTTTCTTGGAAGCTGTTTTGGTGTTAATTTATGACTTGTAATACACTTCTTGGCTTTGACCTTTAGTACCAAATCCAGTGTTGTAACCCAGACTTGCCCGCCTTCTGACCCTCCAGATTTGGCTCCAATAATTGTGGGAGTTCCTCCGTGCACTTATAGGGGACCTCACATACAAGGAAAGAGGAAAGTGATTGTAGGGTGATGAGAGGAACACACTTGGCCAGAAGAAAAGGGATTAAGACTGGCTTTAGATGTGCAGGTGTGGTCTGTTGTGGGTCCCAGAGCATGGCAGCATGTAGGTGTGTGCTCAGAGACAGAACATAGAGGTGTCAGAGAGAGAAGAAGTCAAAAGCACCAATCTCAACCCTCCAGATTCCATGCTTTATCTACACCGCTTGAAATCTGCAGGTCCTGAAGTCTAAAACTTTGAAGGTTGGCACGGTGATCTCCCCCCCCCCGACTCCCTTTTATGATTTCATATCCTGGAAAATCTGAACATTTTCTACACCCGAGCCCTTTGTAACTGAGATACTCACTTTCTAGTCACCCTTATTAGAGATTATGAATGAGAAGCAGTAGCTAACGATTTCTAGGTCCAGAATGGCCAGAGCAAACATAATTTATCTCTGAACACAGACAGTCTGTGCTGTTTGTGGAAACCCACCATTCGTTTCTAGAGCATCTGTGCATCCCATGATGAAGTTATTCTGTGACTACTGCTGTCCCTGTAGCCATAGGCAAATCCTTTTCCTCGCCTCCTACTGGGAAGTACCCAATATGGAGAGTCACAGATTTCCACAGAGCACTTTCCATCCACAGTCTCATTTGATGGCTCTTAATGACCGGGGGCAGGTGCCCCACCCATTTCAAACCGGAGATCCCAGGTTCTTGGTGCTGAAGTAAGTCTCCTGAAACTACATGACTAGGAGGCAGTAGAAGGCTCTGCTCATTCTCATGTGTTCGTTCTTTCATTCCCTACTTTTTGGTATATCCCCATAGACAGCTCCAGCAGGCTAGTGCCCAGGTTGAGGAAGAGGTATACGAGGCACCATCTTATTCTAGATAGATAGGAGTCGGAGGGTAATGCATGAAGTTCTGTCTTGGATGATATATAGTTTCTCTTCCCATTGTTGATAAAAGGCAAGTTAAAAGAAGAGACTTTATTCTTATTCACAATTAGAGGAATGTCCAATATGGTGAGTGGGAATGGCAAGTCTGTGGGAGCAGTCTAGTCTGTGGCAATGACAAGCACTCCCTTGGCTTCCTCTTTTTTCACCCATTTTATTTGATCTGGGACCCCACCTAATGGCACATATCCTAATGGCATCAGGGTAGGCCCTCTGCTGATCAGCATCTGGAAACACGCTCCCAGACATACCCAGAGAGTGCTGGACACTTTGGAAGGACAAGGGAGTTGTAAAATTTTTCAGAGACAGACTTCCTGAAAAGGAATAATGTCTTAGCTGAAATATTGAAGAATGGTTACATGCTATGTGTAGGAATCAGTAACTAAAGGGACCAGGTGAAAGAATAAAATTACTTGGAGTTTAAAGCTCCAAGTTTTCCATTTGGTGTAGTCAACCATGGTCTGAAAATATTGTTGTTGTGCAGTGAGGAATTAAGATCCTTTGAGATGGGGGGAGGAGGAGGGAACTGAAGCAAAGAAAAGGAGAGAGAAAGAGAGAGAGAGAAAGAGAGAGAGAGAGATTCCTAAAAGTAATATTCTGAAATAAAATGTATTTTTTCTAATTTATCCATTATTGTTAATCTCTTACTCAGCTAACTTAAAATTAAATGTTGTCATAGGAATGTACATATAGGAACAGCATGGTGTGTGCACAGAGTGTGTGTACTTATAGGAAAAGTATAGTGTGTAGACAGAATGGGTGTGTACAGATAGGGAAATCATAGTGTGTCTACAGAGTAGGTGTGTACAGATAGGAATAGCATGATGTATGCACAGAGTAGAGGTGTACATACAGGAAAAGAATGGTATGTGCACAGAGTGGGTGTGTATATATAGGAACAGAATGATGTTTGCACACAGTGGGTGTATACCTATAGGAGCAGCATGGTGTGTACACACAGTGAGTGTATACATTTAGGAGGAGCATGGTGTGTGTACACAATGGGCATGCACATATAGGAAAAGCACAGTGTGTACAGGGTTCAATATTGTGCATGGTTCACTATCACCTGGAATATTTGTGCTTATCTCAAGCTGATAAGGGGTTCTGTGGCAACCAAAAATCATTGAATTTGCCTGGAATGTGCAGTGCCACTGTGAACTGCAGTGTCTGAAGCTACCCAGGAGTAGCTGATGCAGTAAATCAGACCATGGGGTGGGCACATCCCAGGGCACCATGAGGAGCTGTCTGAAAGGCAGAGAGGGTGGCCTCCGGGTGCCAGTCAGGTGTGGTGAGACACATTCCGTTGGTGCATTGGAAAGAACAGGCTGATCACGGCAGGGCCTGTCACAGTCTGCTGAAGCAGGACCTGTAACCGAAGTAGCAGGAGGAACTTTTATTCAGCCTGTGGAGTGACGCTGTGAAGGAATTGAAACCCTTTCGAGAGCAGAGCTAAAAACAGTGGGGGGAGAGGAAGTGTAATTTGCTGTCTTCCAGTTTCCTTCAGCTCCAGTCTGCTGGCGACCTGTTAACCACCTCAGAGCCTGGGCTCAACACAGACTTGGCATCCACCCGAGCCTAGGCAAGCTTTGATTTCATTAAAATTGTATGCCTTTTTCCCTTCTGCCAACCCAACTCTTGGACCTTAAAAACAAGCTGCTTTTTTTCTTTCCCCTTAAGTTTTGAATAATTCTAAGTGTCTACACAACTAAAATTGAGTGTAAATTTTTAAATTCCTGAACTACAAAATGTAGCTCAGGATCCTTTCCTAGTGACCTGAGAGTACACATCCAACACACACTCAAAGGTAGGGCAAAGAAGCTTCCAGAAAGTAGAAACACTTCTGTCAAGTAGGCACCTATCAGAATGGGTCAAAATAGCTCAATGTGTGGCTGGGCATAGATGAATCTTTACTCACACACTTTCCCCTAGTCCTTTCTACGTAATACTTTCAAGAAACTCCTGAGAGATCATGCCATCTTCCAGCAAAAGGTGGTGGCTGGACTTCAGTAGGCACTGATGGGAAAGAATCCAGAGCTAGGGGAGTGGGTGGACCTCATGCAGACCCAGGTCCGCCCAGTCACTCCATAACCCTGAACTTGGCTGCCTCACTCTTTGCTGAGGTCCCTCAGGTGGCCTCATTGTTTTCATTACCATGGTAGAAAGAGTATGTGAAGGCCTTGCCTGGCTGGCAGTCTCGTTGCCATGGAAACCTCCATTCCACACACCTGATTCACACATCACGCTCGGCTAAATCCAGACAGAGGTCACAGACTGGCATTTGCCCTTTGTCTCCCCTTCTTGTGTTTTCCAGGCACTGAGTGGATAGAAAGAGATGGGCAGTCGGCAGCCTTGCAAGAAAGCTTTGCTGCGAAGAAGTTTGTGAATTCCAGAAAAAAAAATAAAATAAAATAAAAAAAGACTGGTAGCTGTGAAAGGCAAAACGGGGGGTTGCTGGGGAAGTCTGTGTACATCGGAGCTTCTCCTTGCAGGCAGCCTCGGTCCTGGGTTGCATCTGAAAGTGATTTTCTGGGTTCCCGGGTGAGCGTGGAAATGAGTCTAGCAGATTCCAGAGCTTTGGCTCCTTGGGGGGTTTTCTGTCCCATTTCACTGAGTTGCCTGATAACCTCAGCGCCAGGGTGTGTGCTTCAGGATTGCAATGTGGGCTGAGGCGCACATTAGCCACAGCTGTCTATTAAGAACCAAACGATCTGATGATCTGTCTCAGAGCCTGGTTTTTCTTTGTGTCATCTATAATATTTTAGAAGGCAGACACAATCTGTAGGGTGTTCTTTTTCAGGAAAGTTAATGTGTTTGAAGAAGGCTTCCAGTTTTCCTGGGATGGTGATTATTAGTTTTTGTTTGTGTTACTCATTTTATAGATTTAGAGAAAAAGAGATGATTTTTAAAAATATCAGATTATTAACCTTTCTCCTTGAGAATTTCTTCTCTGTGCTTTGATTCTTTTGATTCTTATTTGTTTAGGTAGCACAGGGCATTGAACATACTAGGCAAATGCTCAATTACTAAACCGTATTCCCAGTCAGTGTTTTTTGTTTCTAAGATTAAATTTTAAAGACGATTTTAAAGAGAATCAAAAAAAGGGCATTCACAGGACATGACATCAGTCGTCACCCACTGGGATTCAGGTATCATAAGTGATTTATGGGGTATCTCAGCAGAGTCATAGCAGGGGTCTCTGCGTGTGTTCATCTCTGCTGACTTACCTTCCTTTCCTCTCATTGATTAGTGCCCCTCCATTTTGGTCAGCCTCTGTTGACAAAGTACCCTCTAGCTTCAGCAGTCCACCGGACCTGGGTTTCAAATATCACTTCCCTATATCCTTGAGCACACTTCTTTATTTTATTAAATTTAGTTTATCAGTGTGTGTAGGGAAATATTGCTGTGACAATAATCATCAACTTTAGTGTCAATGCGGTGCTGCTTTGTATCCAGGATGAATCCTGTTATGCTAGATTATTTCAGAAACAGCATTGGCCTGAAGGAATACTCTCACCATCCAAATAATTGTCATTTTCCCGATTTTGCTTATGTGGGGATATGTGCGGGTTAGTAGGTGGGTGGTGGACTGAGAGAATAAATATTTAAAAAGTAGAGTGCATATATACTTTCTCTTGTCTCTGTATGTCCACTGGGTCCATTTTAGGAATCTCATTGTAGGTTCATGTTGCATAATAAGGATTCTCTTCTCAGAAGATGAACTGTCACTCCTGATACTAGTTCAGGTAGTGGCAGGTGTGGCTCTCCATCCCATTCTCCAAAGTTGTGGAAGTATGTGGGTGGTTTCTGATCCTGACCATCTTAGTCCCGATATGCCTTCTGGCGTCCTTCTCATTCCTCTTTCTTTCCTCTGCAGTTCCACTTCTCTTCCTTCCCTTGATGTCTCTTCTTTCTTCTCTTCCTCTTATACCTATATGGCCCATAATGTTGACCACTGCAAGCTCTTTAAAATGTTCAGTGGCATTAAGTAGTTAACACTGTCATGTAAACTAGCATTGTCCCTGTCCTCCCCATAATTGCATCTCTTTCATGATGGAAACTGTTAAAACACTAACTCCCCATTCCCACTTGACCACCAGGGCCTGAGGCCAACCATTCTTCTCTTTGTCTCTGAAATTAACTACACTAGATATAGAAGTTGAAAGATGAGCCCTTTTGACTCTCTCTCTCTCTCTCTCTCTCTCTCTCTCTCTCTCTCTCTCTCTCTNTGTGTGTGTGTGTGTGTGTGTGTGTATCCGCGTGTGTGCATGTGTGTGTATGTGCATTATGTACATGTGTATGTGTGCCTGTGTGAGTGTGCAGGAGCCCACAGAGGCCAGAAGATGGTGTTTTAATTCTGTGGGTGTTACAAACACATGTGAGCAGTCCCATGTGGCTGCTGAGAACTGAACCCGAGTCCTCTGCAGTAGCAACAAGCATATGTGTGAGTGCGTATGTGTGAGTGCTTACGTGCATGGTTTTATAAAAGAAGGATCATTGCAAATCCCGTTTTCATTCAAGTTGTTCTCTCCTGTGGCATTTTAGCTGTCATAAATCTATAATCTGAACTTTTAATACTTTATCAGCTGCATGGTTTGTTAATGTTTCTGTTTTTCCCTGGGTTACCATTTCACATGGTTACTATTATCCTTTGATGAAGAAAGTTTTAAATTTTGTCTCATGAAGTGCAATTTGTCTATATTTGTTATTGCCAGTACTCGCGCCTGTGGTGTCATGTCTAAAATATGCTTTGCAAGTTCAACATCATAAAGATTTGGTTGGACTTTTTCCTGAAAGGTTTGTTTATGATCCATTTTGAGTTGATTTTCATCCATGCTACTAGACACAGGTTGTATAAGGTTCTTTTGAATATTCATATCCAGTTTAGATCATTTATTGAGAATGGTCCTTTCTCCATTGAAGGATCTTATCATTTTTGTTAAAAAACCATTTGAAATGTGCCACATCAACTCAGGGGTTTGCCACTTGGTCCTCAGCTTGTGTCACTGGTTGGAACATTGTAAAATTGTGTAGAGGTGAAGCGTTGCTGGAGGAAGTAGGTATTGAGGAGCAGGCCTTGAGGCTTTATAGCCAGCCACACTTCCTGTTCAGCCTCTGCTTCCTGACCGAGGATTCAAGGTGGTCGCTCCAGCCCCTTGCTACTTCCATGTCTTTCCCAGAATAATGAGTAATCTCCCATAAACTAGAAGCAGCCCTTCTCCCCTTAAATTTCATCTCCCCAGGTATTTGGTTACAAAGAAAGCAAAGATATATATTTCCCCGATCAACTACTCTAGCCAGCTTGTTCCAGATAACTGTTTCTGACTTCAACTGGGGTTATAGGCATTCTGCTATGCCCACCCAATTTTTTCATGTTATTTGTCTTAGTTAGGGTTTTCCTGCTGTGAACAGAAACCATGACCAAGTCAACTCTTAGGATTACATTTGATTGGGGCTGGCTTACAGGTTCAGAGGTTCAGTCCATTATCATCAAGGTGGGAACATGGCAGTGTCCAGGCATATGTGGGGCTGTAGGAACACAGAGATCCACCTCTTATTTGAAGGCAGCTAGCAGGAAACTGCTTTCCAGACAGCTAGGATGAAGCCATTAAAGCCCACACCCACAGTGACACACCTATTCCAACAAGACTACACCTCCTAATAGTGCCACTCCTTGGGCATATACAAACCCGTATCTTAACCAGTCTTCTGTTACTGTGACAAGATCCCACGACCATAGCAACTGTTATAAAAGAAAGCATTTCATTGGGACTGCTTCACGGTTCAGAGGTCTAGTCCATTATCATCATGGCAGGAATCATGGGCTCATGTGGGCAGACCTGGGGTTGAAGTAGGAGCTGAGAGTTCTACATCTGGATCCACAGGTAGCAGGAAGAGACAGTCACTAGGCTGGTATGGGCTTTTCAAACCTCAGAGCCTACCTCTAGTGACACACTTTCTCCAACAAAGCCACACCTCCTAATCCTATCAACACTGCCTCTCCCTAAGCATTCAAATGCATGAGCCCACAAGGACCATTCTTATTCAGACCACCACATTTGAGCTCTAGTGCTCATGGTGAGATAGTAAGCAATCTACCTTCTGAGCCATCTCACCAGCTCAAATGATAAGGATCCAAGAGCTTGGCTCCTTCTCAAGATCTCTTTGATTCTTTTCTGGTTCTTTATAATTGCAAGTGATCATTAAGGTGGTTCCCTGTTTCTGCAAAAATTTTCACTCTTAACAGGTGAATGATATTCCATTGTGTAAATATAGCATATTTTCTTTTTTCATTAATTTCATGAGGAAAATTGGCCTGTAATTTTCTATGTTGGGTCTTTATGTGGTTTGAGTATCAGGGTATCTGTGGCTTCATAAAAAAAATGAACTGGGCAATGTTTCATCTGTTTGTATTTTGTGGAATAATTTGAGGTGTATTGGCATTACCTTTTCTTTGAAAGCCTCATAGAATTCTGTATTAAAACTATCTGGCCAGAGGCTCTTTTTGGGTGGGGAACATTTTTTTTTTTTTTTACTGGTCCTATTTCACTAGGGCTTATTAATTGCTTATCTGATCTAGGTTTAACTTTACTAAGTACTATATCTCAAGAAAATTATCCATTTCTTTTAGATTTTCCAGTTTGGTGAAATCTAGGTTTTTTAATGTGTATCCTATGATTCTCTGGATTTCCTGTTTCTGTTGCAATGTTCCTGTTTTCTTCACAAATTTTGTTATTTGTGATTTTTTTATCTGCTCTTTTAGCTATTTTGTCTAAGTGTTTTTCAATTTTATTGACTTTCTTGAAGAACTTTTTTAATTGATTCTTGATATCGTCTGTTTGTTTATCTCCATTTTATTAATTTTAAAGTTTGATTATTTCTTGCCATACGCTTTTTCGGGCTGTGAATGCTTCTTTTTTGTTCTAGAATTTTCAGGTGTGCTGTTAGGTGCCTACTATGACATCACTGCAAGTTTTAAAATTTTTTTATGTAGGCACTTAGAGCTACCAGCTTGCCTCTTAGAACTGCCTTTATTGTGACCTATAAATTTAAGTATATTGTGTATTCATCTTTCAAATTTAGAAAGTCTTTAATTTCTTTATTTCTTTTTGGCCCATTTTTGATTCAGTAGTGAGTTGTTTGGTTTTGGAGAATGTTCTATGAGGCGCTGAGAAGAAGGTATATTCTTTTGTGTTTGGGTAAAATGGTCTATAAATATTTGTTTGGTACATTAGATTCATCAATTCAGTTAGTTCCTCCCACATTTCTTTGTTTGTGTGCTGTCTAGATGACCTGTCTAATGGCAAAAATGGGGTATTGAAGTCTCCCAGTATCATTGTATGAGGGTAAGTGTATGATTTAAGCTATAGTAGTTTCTTTTATGAACTTGGGTATCTTTTTTTGTGTTACATACATTCCTTTGAATAGGAAAAATGTCATCTCCTCTGATGACTTTTGTTTCAAATCTCTTTTGTCAGACATTAATATGGCTACACCAGCTGGCTACTTAGGTTCATTTGTTTGGAATATTGTTTTCCAACATTTTACCCTGAGGTGATACCCATTCTCTGCATCCTATATTCACATGTTGAGACACTTGTTGAGGTATTGAGAAATATCAATGATCTATGTTTATTGATTCCTGTTATTTTATTGGTGTGTGTGTGTGTGTGTGTGTGTGTGTTTCCTCTCTTGATTTGCTGGTCTGGGATTATTTATTCCTTGTGTTTTTTTGGTTGTCGTTATTAACTTATTTAGGTTTGCTTTTTTCCTTCCGAGTGTTTCTGGAGGACTAGATTTATAGAAAGATAGTGCTTAAATTTGGTTTTATCATATCTTATTTTTCTCAAAAAATTCTGATAGAAAGTTGTGCTGGTTTATAGTAGTTGGGGCTGTCATCTTTGGTCTCTTATGCCTATAGAACATCTGTCCAGTCTCTTCTGGCCTTTAGTTTTCATTGAGAAGTCATCTCTTATTCTTATAGGTCTCCCTTTATTTATTACTTGATTTTTTTTTTTTTTTGCCTTGCAGCTTGTAATCTTTCTCTTTAATCATTTCCTCCCTCCCTCCCTCCCTCCCCTCCCTTCCTTCCATCCTCCTCCTCTTCATCCTCTCCCATTTTTATATATTTAGTGTTTTTATCTTTTGTGCTGAGGACATTTTCTTTTCTGGTCCATCTGGTTGGTGTATTGTACTCTTCTTGCCCCTTGCTAGGCATCTCCTACTTTACATTAGGAAATTTTTTTTTTCTATGATTTTGTTCAAACCATTTTTACTGGACCTTTGAGGTGGGTTTCTTCTTTTGTCCCCATTCTTATCATTCTTATATTTGATTTTCTGGATGTTTTATACCTGATATTTTTTTTTTTTGTTTTTTTTTTTTTTTTTTTTTTTTTTTTTAGATTTTCATTTTCTGTAATAGGCATATCCATTTCTCCTGTTGTGTCTGCAGTGCCCAAGATTCTCTCTTGCAGCTCTTGCCTTCTGTTGGTGAGGCTTGCTTTGAGTTTCCTGTTCCCAAGGTCTTCACTTCCCTCTTCCTCTGGGTTAGGGTTTTCTTTAGTGATTCAGTTTCCACTTTCAGATCTTGAACTGTTTCATCCATTTCCTTCCACTGCTTGTGTTTTTGTAGATTTCTGTAAGCGTTTTATTCATTTCTTCTGTAAGGAACCTCTATCATATCCAAAAAGGCTATTTTAAGGGCTTTTTCTTGTGACTCGACTTTCTTACAATTTTCTGGTCCTGCTGTGATATTATTGCTGGGCTCTAGTAGAGACATACTGTCCTACCTGTATTGTGTATGTGCTTTTGTTTTGGCATCTTGACTTGGAAAGATTGTAATTCTAGATAGTGATATCTGGCCTGGCCAGTTTTGGGAGGCTGCTGTGTTCCTCTGTTTCTGTTGACTTCTCTGGTTCTTAGGAGGTTGTGGGGGCTTTGTAAGCACAAAGCCTATTGGGGAGATCTTTTGGGATCCTGCCAGGTCAGGTCACTGGATGTTTTGGATCAAATGTGTTTCTGGGTATTGGGGGTTGACAGTGAGGATGGGGAGTGGGCTTTGGCAGTGGTGAGGGTTTCCTCAGGTAGGAGGAAAACAGTGTGTTCCACCAGGATCTGCCTAGTCCCCTGGGAATGGAACCAGAGAGTGAGGAGAGGTCAGTCACAACAGGTAGTCTGTCATAGATCTACGGTGACACTATGGCCTTGGGTATAGAGGAGAGGAGGAAGAGTGAAGATAGGCAGCTCATCTGCCTGCTTGGCTGGCCTCTCCACTTCTGTGGCACACTTAGCTGGCAGGTCCCCAGGGATTGTCTGCTGGAGCTGGAAGCTGGGATGACAAGGATGCGTGGCAAGGAAGGTTGGAAGAGATCAGTTATTCACTGCAGACGGTGGCTGAGAGGAGGAGGAAGCCACAGCAGTGGCCTGCTGCAGAGCTGAGAGGCGAGAGCAGGAGATTGGATTTAGAGGAAAGGAGGGAAAATAGGAGGATTTGCAGGTAGCTTACCTGATTGCCTGGTCAGAGTGGCCGGTAAGTTCCCATGGGATGCCTGCTGAGTTGGGGCTGGGGAAAAATGATAAGTGACTTTGCCCCGAAGGGAAAATCTGTGTGGTCTCCTGGAGGTGGGGGGGATGAAAGGGAGGGAAGGCTGGGTTGGTGGTCAGCCTCAGAGCTGAGGAGGAGAATGGGGGATTGAATTTAGACAAGAAGAGGGAGAGAGGGAGATCCTCATTTCTGCTTCCTGCCATCCTGGCTGGAATGCTTCTTTTATTCTCCACGCCTCCCCTCAAGTTTCCCAGTACCGTATAGAATAAAGTGCCTGAAGCTATCATCATTTTCTTCTTTGCTTATTACTGCTCTGGCAGTTTTAATTCATTTAATTAATTTATTTTTTTTAAATGGCATCTTGCTATGTTTCTCAGTCTAGATTCACACTTGACATCTTCCTGCCTGTCACTCTGAGTGGAAGCTCATGGGCCTGTAGCACTGTGTCTAGCTTGTTCCTGGTCAGAAAGGAAGGTTCTTTTCAATCTTTTGCCATTGGTTGCAGTGGTCTGTATAGGGCTTTATGACTTTAATTATGTTGTGGTGATTCCCTTTGCTGCCTAGTGTTTTTACCAAGAAGGATATTGGATATTGATTTTTGGTTGTTATTTTTTTCTGTATTACTTGTGGAGATCATGTAAAATTTGTTCCTTTTTCCTATTAATGCCATATATTGTCATTGATTGGTTTTAGTGTCTTGAACTCTCCTCCATTCCTTTTCCTTTCACCGTGTGGCTGAACAGATTTCGCTCATATTTCAATAGGAATTTTTGATTTTGTTTTTCTGCATCAATGTCCCTGAGAGACATTGAGCTATTGTTTTCTATTCTACTTCTATCTATATTTCTCTCTCCTTTCTATCTGTAACCACCCTGTCTGGCTTTGATGTCAGGGTAATACTTAGACAATGATTTAGGAAGTGTCTAAGTTTCCTTCCGTTCTTCAAGTTTTTTGAAAAAAAAAAGTCTATAAAAGATTGGTATGATTTCATTTTTTAGATGTCAGTAGAAGGTTGTACATTAAGGATAATTCTAGTGAGTGTATTAAAAGTAATCAGGTAATAGGGACTTTATATTTAGAATAAGAAACTTAGCAGATACAGGAATTCCAGATTTGTTATTTGTAAGCTCGCTCCTTCCTTCCTTCCTTCCTTCCTTCCTTCCTTCCTTCCTTCCTTCCTTCCTTCCTTCCTCCCTCCCTCCCTCCCTTCCTTCCTATTTTTAATTCTTTCTTCCTTCTTTCCTCTCTATAATTCCTTGCAGTACTGTCTTGGCCCTCTGTTCTCCTAAATCCTTACTGCAGGGCTGAAGGCTGAGTCTGGCCTGCATTATGTGGCCTGGCCAGCTGCCTGCCACTCTCTCATGCTTTCGGGGTTCTGATAAGAATAGTAAGCATTTTCTCACAGCAAATGACTCAGAGTCAAATGTTGCTCCAGATACAAAAGTTGCTTCCCAAAACAGCTATGCTTCATTTGTTTTCAACCATTTTGATCTACTTGTTCCATGTTGATGTAAAAATATTAATGCTGATCTCAGGTCAAGTTTTAAAGTCTTTTTTTGTTTCCCTGTTATCCATCCATCTCTCTACACTTGCAACATGCTCCGAACACTGTAGTCCAATGTAAATATAACACACATCACGTGAGTGATTTTAAAAAGAAGAAAAGAAACAGAGACAATCCATCTTAATGGTGTATTTTATTTAACCTAACATGTAAAATGCGATTTCGATATTTAATTAATAGAAATAATTAAAGAGATGATTTAATTTAT
Organism: Mus pahari; assembly: GCF_900095145.1. Taxonomy (NCBI): domain Eukaryota; kingdom Metazoa; phylum Chordata; class Mammalia; order Rodentia; family Muridae; genus Mus; species Mus pahari. The sequence continues at coordinate 32,130,672 of NC_034605.1, read as the reverse complement.
TTTTCATAACATGTTTCTTGAAATCTTGTATTTTAAACTGATGATATATATCTCTATCATAAGTCCATAAGCTTGGACTGGCCATGTGTCAAGTGCGCAAAGGCCATGTGTCTAGTAGCTATTATTGTAAAGTCTAGAACTAGTTTATTTGGTCCTGAGGATATAATGTCCAAAGGAGGTCAGCTCTTACCTCTGCCTAGTGGACAGGGCAGATCAATGAAACATTTAATATTGGTGTCGAGTACCTGAGGGGGGACTGAGCATAAAGGTTTGGGAGCCCAGAAAATGGGCTCAGACTCTGACCTGTGAGCCCAGGCCTCTGGCAACAGACACAGATTGTTTCACTAAATCTCATTTCTTTGAAGTTGTCCCCTGTGGGAGGCCACTGAGCTGGAGTTTGGCACAGATCCCAGTCTGTCAAACATTGACTTTTGGCTCATGCAAGGAGAGCCATTGGCAAGTTCACATTTACTTACAGGCTCTGCTCTGGCCACAAGTCAATGGGTTGGGATTTCACCATCCCAAATGTATCTATCTGCCTTTCACTGTGGCTTGCCTTTCAGTCTCTAGGCCAAGCTCTCTCCTGTGTTGAGGACTACTCTTCCACCAGCCGTAGCACCTTGTTCCTCTTGGACAGCAGCAAGAGAGAGACTTGGAAGTGTGATGGTGAGGTAGGAAAGCAAAAGAACATGTAGGGTTTCTTCCTCTTCCAGTTTTATCTGGGAATCTTTCCCAAGAGCTCTCTGACCGTTAGTGGAAAGATCGATGTTTGGGCTGCACGCCACCTTTCCTGTCCTTACCTGCTCACTGCATTTGCCGGTCTTCTCTAGGAGTTACAGAGGCCGCTGATATAGACAGCATGGCTCACGGGGTTAAACAAGTCTGTGCATCTTCCCCAGACTCCTTGCGTGGGGTAGTGCTAGAGATGTGTTTATAGACACCCAGCCAGGAAGTGCCAGGGAAGAGGAGGAGCTGTTTCCACTTAGCCTCCCACCTCTTCTTGGCTTTCCTTTCTGGCATCTCCCTACAGCCCAATGAGGGACGGGAATTTGGCAGGGTGAAAGTATCTCATTGTGCTTCCTCACCCCTCCATCTTACCTCCCTCCCAAGACTTTTGCACTGTCCAGGTCATTTACCACACAGAACTTGCAATTTCCTTTCTTAGTGCTGATGTGGAAGAGGTTGGGAAATGTGATCCTGTCCAGGAGATGAGTGGTACACAGGAAGACAGGGTCAAATGAGGTCAGGGTCCAGTGAGGTCCCCAGCTAGGATTTTACCAATTCTCCCAGGCAGCAATGTGAAGGTCAGCCATGCTGCTCTGATAAAGGGGAGGGGATGGGAACTCCACTTTACACACCTTTCTCTGTTGATATTAGAGTTAAGGTAGATAGGAAGACTATGGAAGTCTACATATATGTAGTAGCTCCTTTTGTTTGTGGACCATTGAATTTAGGTAGAGTTTCTTGCCTATGTGGCTAAGAGGTATTTGCCAGGAACAGGGGCAACTTATCAGTGAATTTACAATAGAATAAAATGACCCTCTCTTGCCTAACAACCATTAATTGACAATAGTCCCTTGTAGAGGGGTCTGGTCTTATGGGCCTCTTTCCTGTCAGTGATGACACGTTGACATTCTCAATCTTGACTGTGTCTTGTGCAGATTACCTAAGATGAAGTCAGTTCATGAGTTGCATCATATCCAGAAGATGACTTTATGCAGCACGTCTCCCTATTCTCTGTCCCTGACATTATTTTCACCCCCTTCTCCTGTGATGTTCTCTGAACCATGGAGGAAGTGATAACTGTCCCATTTGCTGATGAGTATTGTATCACTACTTACTCTTGTCACTTATAGGTCTCTACATTGACCACTGTCTACTGTGGTCAGTAGCTTTTCTGACTAAGCTTAAGAGCAGTACTAGCCTATGGCTATAAGATAGAATATTTAGAGCGTGATTTCACAACAAGACCATTTAGCCAAAAAAGTTGGTAGTAGGTCCTCTTTTATGGCCTATGATGGCCACAGCCATGGACTCTTGACAAGATTGACAGGAACAGGCATAAGGTCCTTCCTGTAAAACAGGCCTTAAATCCAGTGGGGTTGGGATCGGGTAAAACTGATTGGTTGTCCTTATAACTTTCATGCCACTATTGCATCAGAGGGCACAGAATTGCTTGTCAGTTAAGATTGACAACTGGGTCAAATCGTTGATGGACCCCCCCCCCGACCCCCAGCAGTCTCTATAACGACTTCTGACACCTTGAAGAGGAGCTCCTCAGGAAGAAGCATCTAGCTGAGCTGCAGCCTGTTTTCTCTGAGTATGGGGTATCTTCAGCATTAGAGCCTTACCGGCAAGGTCCAGGTAGCAACCCAGGTCTGGGGCGGTAACCTGTATTGTTTTAGGATCTCGTTGGCCATAGGAAGGTATCCCACAACTGTCACTGGGGATTCTATTTAATAACCTACAGCTTCCAGGAGGAGCCTTAGCACCCACTCTTTTCATGTTTTTAAATCACTTTTTTGTATGTGCATGTGTATATACCTGAGTACACATGTATGCAGGAGCCTGCAGAAGTGAGAAGAGAGATTCACTTTTCCTGCATCTGAGTTTCAGACAGGTAGGTGTGTGCTGTTTGATGTGAGTGCTGTGCTAGAACCTAAGTACCCTGCCAGAGCAGTGAACACACGGCATCACTGAGCCATCTCCCTGGTCTTTTTTTTTTTTTCTCTCCAGATTATGTGTTTAATTACTATGTAAAATAGTGGGTTCTTCTATGTGGTATATATCTAAGTATATCTACCTATCTTTAGTTTTATTACTCTTTCCTCTTCCAAATCCTCCTAGCCTCCTCCCTGCTTGGCCTTTTCTATCTCACCCAGTGCCTACTCCCTTTCATCTCTGATGGATTTTATTATCACTTCTCTCTGTAATAGCTCCTTTCTGTCTTTCTGTCCTTTACCATTAGTCAGTGATAATGATAAACCTATGATTAAAAAAGAAAAAAAATCTATAGATAGGATCCGCACACAAGGGAGGCCATGTGGCATTTGTCTTTGTGGACCTAGGTTGTATCACTGAAGATAATTGTCCGTATCTATCCATTTCTCCTGAAAATTTTGTAACTTTAGTCTTCTTTACCACCGAATAAATTTCCATTGTATATAACACGTACCTTTTCCTGGAGACAAGTAAAAGATCGTTATGATGGATAGAGCTGGTGGCTGTATGCATTTTGACACCCAAATATTTTATGAATGGCTCAATTTTTCAAAATGAGTTGAGTGATATTTTGAGTTCCGTCAACAGATCAATAAGCAAAACAGATATAGCTGGGCTTTGACACCAGTGTGGTCAGGCATTTACTGGCAGAGACCTCCTGTGCAGCACAATTGTCACCCTGGGCTTCAGTCTTGGCTCCATTGTTAATCAACACCATGTGAGTTACTCAACCTTCCTTACCCTCCCTACAGTCTGTAAAATTGCAATGACACATTTATATTCATGGGTAAAATTGTTCATGGAAGGCGTTTAGTCCATAGAGCCTCACAAATATTAAATTCAGAGGGAACATTAATTGCTATTATTATCATTTCAGCTGAAAGTGCTGTTCTGTTGGCAATAAATAGCTACTGCTTTGTTTAGTTCTACCAGCTACAAAGCAATACATCAGTGCATTGATTGAGCAATGCTTGCTTAACCTCTTTGGAAAGCTTTTTCTGTATATTTGGTCTGTGTATTACTACAGGCTGCAAGTTTAGGTGTTTTCTCTGTGTCTGGTTTTTTCTGTGTGCCTCACTCCATGTCTGTCCTTTCTCGTGTGTGTGTGTGTGTGTGTGTGTGTGTGTGTGTGTGTGTGTGTAGCCTAGTAATAGCCAAGAGATGGAACTGTCAGCACACTCTTTCCCCATAGCAACCTAAATTCCCACAAAATTAAAGCTGGAAAAAAAAAATAAGTTACATAATTGGTTTGTATGGCCAGCAGGGTGTGAAGATGTAAAGGTTCCTGTCGCTTCTGCTGTTCCTTGGTCCAGGATGTTGAGTAAAGATTCAGAGTTCCTACTCAGAAACCGAGCTGGCTGCTGCTGCTTGCTTCAAAATAAGTAAATGGGTCGGAGGTGCAAGTGGGAGAGAACTTGAGGGTTCATGAAGGAAGGCCATTATTAATGTTTCCATGGCCTTAGGAGTTTAAAGGTTGGGAGTTTAAGTAAGGGTGCCGGTTATAGGACCAAAAGCCCACAAACACTGAGATATGGTCAAAGGTTTGTTTCTCCATTTTTAATTTGAATCTGAAAATATGAGGCGAGGCTTCGGAACTGAACAGCACAGGGGTCATTTCCTACCAGTCTCCGTGGTAGTCAGTACCTGTTCATAAAGGCACAGATTTAGAAAGGCCACAGGTCCTTCCCATGTTCTAGTGACCCACAATTTTTTTTTCTTGGTGGAGGTGATTTTGAGCAAGGTTTTTTGTGTGTGTGTGTGTGTGTGTGTGTGTGTGTGTGTGTAGGCCTGGCTTCTGGAACTCACTCTGTAGACCAGGCTGGCCTCAAACACACCAAGATGCACTTGCCTCTGCCTTCGAAGTGCTAGGATTAAAGGTGTGTACCACCACTGCCTGACTACAAATTTTGGGGGTTGGGGAGGTAAAAAGTGCTAGAAAAACCTTTCTTTCAAAAATATTTCTTGAATTCCTAAACTAGAGAATTAGCAGCAGTTGTGAACTGTGCCGCCTTCCCTCACACTCGTCGGCTGACCATATGTACATTCTCTTTGTAGTGTATAGAGAGTGATACTATACTAATTTAGTTGGAAGGTAGGATGTTCTTCCCACTGGTGGTTTGGCCCTTTTGAGTCTAAAACAAAGATGGATAAAACACTAGCATCTCTACAGTGTCCCCTAAAAGAGTGTTCTATCCATAATGCTAAGGGTTCCACCCGAAGCCTAGTCCATTCTAGAATGCAAGCTTTCTGCATCCTCTAATTCTACAAGCCCCTAGACATATCCTTAGTCTGCCCACATTTGTTTTTATTTCTAACAGCCTTTCATTTCTAGAGATCCAAAAGATGTTATGGAGATAGTTCAAGTATTTCTTTCATGGCTTAGGGTATAAAGAGTTGCAATGGTAAATTATCATAATACTCGCCATTCTAGCACCTCTCTTCTCTTTAGAGAAATGATAAGCAATAAGAATACGAACAGTTTCTCACGTGGGTATACAGGACATAGAGCTCTTGACATCTAGAATGTCGGATTTAAATCTAGTTTCTTCTGTTGTATACTATGCTGTGTGGAATGTTTGAAGCTGTGGGCATTCACTTTCTTCTCCCTGTCTCCTGTGGAGAAGCTATTCCTGCTTCTTGAGATTATTGTATCAGATAGGCTGTGATGAGTGACAGTTGTCATCTGTGGGACACTTTCTGTCACATGAGACTAAATAGACAGGAGGAGGAAGTGCATTGGATTAGTGGCCCGAGTAAATATTTGACATCATTCACTCCTAAATTATCAAGAGGAGCCTGGAAACCCACAATCTTCATTGACTGACCTCCATCAACTATAATTGCACCAAGGCCCCCAAATTGCTATTGGTAAAGCAAAAATCAATAAAAGCAAAATCCATAACCATATCCTCCTTGCTCAGCGGTTTTCATTCATAGTGGTCAGTTGGGAGAGATTAACCTCACTTTGACCTGGAAAGCTCATTCAGGGAGGGTTTTGGTTTTTCTTTATCCTTTCTGGGAATTTCAGAGTCCCAGCTTCCATCCTGGTAAACTGTGGGAGCTATGAACTTCTTCCTTCCCACTGCTAGCCTTTCCCACAGTCACACACTAGGAAACAGTATTTGGAAATCTAGAAGAAGAAATGGCAATGGGACAATTTCTTTCAATGCAGAGAGTTAAGCGCCTTTGCAAAGCTCTGTTTTAAGCTTTCTTTCACTCTCTGACTGGAATTCAGAGAAGGACAGTCCTTCAGTTATTTCCACTTTGTCCCCTATTCTAAGTCACATTGCCTATCATTAGGGGGCTTATGTTTTGAATTTTGTTTCTGTGTTTTTTGTTTGTCTGTTTTCCTATTCTTCATTAAAGAAGAAGTTGAGCATCTGTGTTCTGTCAGTCACCCTGTGCTCAAACCAGGGTACGGGATAGTCATTTTTTTCAGCTAGTCATACCAGAGCCCAGCAGTTTGCCCTAAAAAATAGCTAAAACTTCCTCTCTCTTAGGCCTTGTTTGTGCCCTTGCCCTGAACACCACACTTGCCATGTCAGGATCCTTGATACATTATGAAGATTCATTAACATCTAACCAGGAAGGAAGGAAATTGAGATCTGCATCAAAGTGGTAGACATTTTATAAAAGTCCATTTGAAATCCAACAGTAGTGATTACATACTTGTCATGCCATTGGTGGGAGATTGAGGAAGGAAGATTTCAAGTTCAAGGACAACCTGGATTGTGTTGTGAGACAATGTCATGAAATAAGAACCAGCTTTGTTCCAGTGACCGAATGGGAATCTTAATCACAAATAAGTTGACAGATTTGGTCTTTGCTGCAGAGTAGAGTTGTAAATTTGGTATAATAGCTTACATCCCTTCTTTACAAATCAGAATTCAGACTACCTCATGAAGACCACCTTTATATATTGTGATTTGTGCCTAACTGTATAATGTAGAGATCTATAGCTGTTCCATTAGATGTAACACTGTTTGAATCTTGTATTGCCCAAAGAATATCATATTGTTCAAGACTGACCATCCCTCTTAACATAACTGGTATTTAAACATAGCTAATTTTTTACCACTGAGTAATCTGCCCCACCCAGTGGAGGAGAGAGGTCAAGGCTGGCTGGCTCATATAGTCAACTGCAGATCTGCAATGAGGCAGATTTAGTATCAGATCTTTTCCTAGGTCTTTGGATCTATGTAACTGCAAAATCAACTTAGTTCATGATCAGGTATTACTTTAGAATGATATTTTTTTCAGGCTCTAAAAATATAATTGTCTAGTCAGAATGTTCTAGGCCTTCTCTGATGGAGGGTTTGAATTACTGACCTTCCAAAGTCTGTCTTGCAACTAAAGCAAGCACTCAGATGCTTCCCTTAACAGGTGCTTTTGTTGGGAGCCTGTGGAATCTTTTCAGGAGAATGTAGAGAATACCCTGGTGCTTTGAAAGACGACACAACTTCAGGTGGAAATGTTCCCTTAGATAAACGTAAGTGAAGGTCTGTTCCTCAGATAGATGAACAGTGAGCCAGACTCCCTTTCTTCTTGTTTTATGATAAACATTTGCAAGCCAACAGTTGCCTCTGATGAACAGTCCAGGGAGCCATTAAATGCACAAGCTTTTCATTGGTCGGGAACCAGCTGAATCAAGCTGTTTATAACCATGTATACCTTTCCAATACAAACAGCAGTTAGTTCTGGAGTCAATCATTTTTTATGTTAGCTTACATATAGCATCACATAAAAGCCTTCTCTTTTTATTTCATGTCATCCAGATCATTAGGCATTTATATTTCCCGGTGAAGGTGGGTGATCTAGGCTGTCCCTTTTCACTGCAAATTGACATAAGCCAGAGTTTCTACATTTTATACCAGTCAACGGTTAGCACTAATATTAATGTCACAAACAGGCCTCAAATTTAGGGAGTGGTATTTTAAAGCTGTTCTAACTTTCAACCTTAAAAAAAAAAAAATCTTTTGTCTCTTTCCTTCCCCAGCTTCCCCCACCTTTTGTATGTATGTGTGTGTCTGGCTGTCTTGATTGTCTGTCGGTTTGTCTATCTGTTTGTCTCACTGTGTGTCTGTATTTTGACTAGAGGGTAAAATTAGGTGTTGTTCTTTGCATGCAATCTACTTTTTGTATTTGTTTATATTTTTTTATGTCATGCACTCTTGACTGGCTTGGAGTTCACCAAGTAAGGCTAGGCTGAATGTCCAGTGCTGGCATCTTCCTTCTCTGAGCTTGCTGTCTACCAAAATGTCTACCATGTCTACTACCATGATGGGACCTAGATATCATGAACCGAACCTTTTGAAACTGTGAACCAAAATAAATCCTTTCTCCTTTAAATTTCCATCAGGTCTTTTGATCATAGCATTGCAGAAAAGCACACTTGTATTCTTGGTCTTATTTAGTCCTCCTGATATAAGAGGTGAATCATTGTCTTCAGATTCTATACACTGTTTCTACAGTGAAGAACACAGGCACCATGGTATGGCTTTATTTCTCTTTATATACTAATTCAAACATATGGGAAAGAGATAGCTCTCTTTGCGGCTGACTTTATGCTGAGTGTCCCAGTGTGTCTGAGGTATTTGCATTTCAAGATAATGTGGTTTATCTGTGTATTAGATATCCTCATATGTAGAAGGTTTATTAAACATATTAGCTTTAATGGTAACTGTAGTGTGACTAAATCTTTTGTATGAATGTATTAGTAGGTCAAGTGGCAAGTTGGCTAGCTCAAAGTATGGGCTAGTAAGGACTGTGTTGTGTTTCTGTTGCATGTGCTCCAAAGCATTGCCTGTAGGTGTACTTGCAATGTATAGTAAAGCTAATGGAAATTCAGCGAGTGTAATTGCCATTGTATAGCTCATCTGTGATTTCCTTAGATGAATATAGATATAAAATTCATGTTAGGGATGGTTCCACAGTGACTCAGCATATTATCAGAGTGTAAATGTGATTCACATTTTTCTAGAAACTGTGCTTCAGATTTTGGGTTTTGTCCCAGGTTAGCAGTATGTGGTGAAATGCGTTGGTAATGCTGACCAGACACAGGGAGCCGCGGCTGACCATCAGTCATGTAATTATGAGAGGAAACAGTCCGTAGCCCATATGTTGAGTATTAGGTGCCTGGTTACCTAAGAATTCTTCTTTTTGTCAGTGAGTTTGTGACCCCAATGAACATCTTTAATCTAGATTTAGCTTATTTATTTATCTATCTATTTATTTACTTACTTACTTGTGTGTGTGTGTGTGTGTGTGTGTGTGTGTGTGTGTCTTTTCAAGGGGGTGAACACAGGTACACATATGCCACAGCACATATGTTAATGTCAGTGGAAAATCTTAGGAGTGGATCCATACCTCCTATGTTGTCTGAGGCATGGTTTCTTGCTTGCTCTTGATTCTTGAGTATATTGATCCACCAGACCATGAGCTTCCAGAGATTTTCCTGTATCTGCCTCCCATCTTGTCATCAGTGTACTGACACCACTACATCTAACTTTCCATGGGTTCTGGGAATTCAAACTCAGATGGCCAGGCTTGAAGGGCCAACGCTTCACTCACTGAGCTATCTCCCAGTTTAGATGATCTTTTGATACTGCCTTCTAGATCCCCAATGCACTGACTCCTTTGCAGAGATATGCTCGTAGAGAAGCATCTCTCCTCTTCAAGATTGCCTGAAGATCTTGTGTAATCAAAAGCTAGGGCACGTAAGAAGGTGATGGTATAATGGCATTTCCTGTCACCTACAGGTATGCTGTGTGTACTTCTGTCTGCACACTTAGTATATGCTGCTCAACAGAGCGGGTGCCTTCATGGTTCCATTCAGGAGGAGAACCAGATAAAACAGGATAGATCACCCACCAAAGTTATGAACCTCATGGGGTTTGAAGACCAGAACCAGTGACTCCATTACCACCTAGCAATACTCCTCAGTGTGCCAAGTTAATAGCCCATGGCTCCTTGAGAGCTTTGACTTGGGCTTTAGTTGGCATAGGAAGTATTTTTAGGAGTATATACCTAGTTATGAGCTTGTACTTTTTCATTAATTGTAAGTAGTATGCCTTGGTCTGAGGACTACAGTTGTAAACTATCACTGGGAGGCTAGTTAGAGGGTAGGGGAGTGTTTCAGTGGTTTGGTCATTTAGAATAGTCTGTCAGAGTCCCCTGGGTATCCTTCTAGGCCTTCAAATTCTCAGCTGGGTGTAGTGTCCCTGTATTTGTGGAGAACGGGAGAGGATTTTGTGTTTGTGTATAGTGTTCTGTTGGCCTTCAGCTAAAACCACCCTTAATGAAAAAACAAATCTTGGGAAATATGGGAAAGCTGAAGTAAAGGAAATACCAAGTCAGTAGATTACCAAGGCTCAAGTTCCATGCCTATGATTTATTATGGTCTTGGTCCTTGTCCTAATTTACATGAAGCAGTTTATTACTTACTGATTAGAAATATAAGCTTTTTATGTAATATTTGAAATAATTCTGTCTTTATAGTTGTTTTATGTGTAACAATTAGAGGGATGTGTGTGTGTGTGTGTGTGTGTGTGTGTGTGTAAAAGATTCTTTTCATTTCAGCCCTGTTCTTTGGAACAGTTTTTTTCTGGTTGTTCTCTTGCACTTGTTTAGCAGAAACTTACTGAGCATTTATGAGCCAAACCTGAAGGCATTTGGTTTCTGGCGGGAGAAAGAGTCTAACTCTACTAGTCTCCACATTGTATAAAAAGTGCTGTTTGATGGTGGTGGTTATGATTTATATTTGAGCCTAATATTCTTGTTAGTCAACAGGAAGTTTGGGTAGGTACACGTGGCTAGAGATGACCAAGAGACAGCAAGGCTTGAATACCAAAGAGACAGGAAAGTGATGGATGTCACAGCTAGGCTAGTAAGTCATCCCTGTGGCCAGCCGTTTGACATGAAGAAGATGCTGATGCTCAGAGCCCTTGCATGCTGGGGGGTGGGGGTGGGGTGGTGCTGAGAGGTGGTGGGTACTGTTCTTCTTCCCCCCTTGGCCCTTGCTGCGTCTCCTCCTTCTACAGTCTTCTTGTTCTTTGGAACAGTTGTTTCTGGGTTTGTTCCCTTGCCCTTGTTTAGCAGAAACTTACTGAGCAGCTATGAGGCAGATCTGGAGATTTCTTTCTCCTTCAGTGTTTCCTGTTTGCGTAGCTATATTCCTACCGAGGGGACAGGAGCGATCAAAGCCACATCCAGTGACCCAGTGTAATATGTTTTCCCGTACCGTTTTCTGATGTTGCATCTTGATTGTTCTCCATGAAATTCTGTAGCTATGTCGTTGCATTCAAACATTTCTTTCCTTGTTGCCTAAGAACCCATCAATCACTGCTTCTCTCAGATGTTTTGTGTGTGTGTGTGTGTGTGTGTGTGTGTGTGTGTGTGTGCTATCCTTCTCCATAAATATGGAGCCCATTGCTAGTATGTGTTTGCTTAGTACCTGAAATGTACTAATTTGGGATTTTTACTGGGACAGCAAAGTATGCACATTTAACTAACTTGGAACTCCCAGGAGAGTCTTAAAGCTGCCTGTGACAAGAAGTTAAATACTTTGTGTCTGTGAGAAACTTTGCAGATGGCTCAGTATGAAGGGCATGGTATATGTTTTGACTTACTGCTTCTTCAATTATGTTCCATAATTGAATTCAGTTGAATTTTCCATGATCTCAAGGGCAATGGTTTTCCCTTTGTTAATCACAGATATCCTCAACTGCAGTGAGGTCTGTAACTAACAAGGATCAACTGGGTAGCGTTCACTTACATTTTCATGTATGTTTGGATTTGTGTGGTGTGTATGTATATATGAATGTATGTTCATAAGTGAGTATGAGTGTATGCGTGTGTGAGCGTGTGTGTGTGTGTGTGTGTGTGTGTGTGTGTGTAGTGTGTTAGAATGTGTGAATAACGGTATCTCTGGGTTCACAGAGATCAGAGGAAGATGTACCTTGATCTATTATTCTCTGCTCTGCTTCCTTGAGACAGGGTCTTTCAATGATCATGGAGCTAGCCTAAAAGTCAGTAAGCTATGGTGGTCCTCCTGTTTGTGCCCTATATAGCAGTAGAGTTGTCTGTGTGTGTGTGTGTGTGTGTGTGTGTGTGTGTGTATCCATGTCCAACTTTTTAGCTGCTGGAGATTTGAACTCAGGTCTTCATGCATGTATAGCAATCATTCTTCATTTTTAGTCACTGAGGCATCTTTCCTATCCCAGATGTACTTATATCTTTAAGAGAAACTTTGTGCACACATATTTGTTGAGAACAAAAATGTCCCTGCACTGGCTAGTATAATTAAAATATCTGTCTGTTTAATGTGTCTGTGCATGGGTTGCATGTTTCTCTGCTGTGTCTGTGTTTGTGCATGTGAGTTCAGGTGCTCACAGAGTCCAGCCGTGTCTGATTTCCCTTGGAGCTGGACTTAACTTACTTGATGTGGATGCTAGAAATCAAACTTGGGTCTTCTGGAAGTAGGTCATGTGCTCTTAACCACTGAGCCATCACTTTCAGCCCTACTTAAGCAACAGAATTCTAATTCCCAACTTTGCTTACCAAATTAGATAGTCATACAAACATGATTATGTAAGATAAAAGAGTGTGGTGTAAACATTATGTAAGTATGATACCATAAATAAATACACACAGGTACGGCTGAACACACTGTTCCAATTCTAGATGATGATTTAGAGATATTATGATTAACTTCATATTTATCCTAAGGTTATTCACCTGAGGAGAAAGCACATTATTCTTGGCATACACAAAGAGCCCACATTTGGTTCTATAATTCATTCAGTGACTTAAACTTTTATAATTTATTCACTAAACCTAAGAAGCGATGTAGTGTTACATAATGAGTGAATTTAGTGTTGTGAGTAAAATCAATGCTCGAAGGATCTGTCGTTATTCAAAATGAGCTGTGGGGCTGTGGCTGTAGATTTGGTGAGCCTTCTTTTTTTCTTTTTTACCTTCTGCCTGCCTGTTGTCTTTTAGTCTCCTTCAAGCATCCTTCTTACCCTATCCCTCTTTGATGTAAGGAGAGCAGTTTCAGGGAAGGAGTCTTCAGGGTGTTAATATATTACATTCAGGGTGAGAATTCTGTTCAGCATAACAACATGGATTATTTAAGCCATTTCTCGACTTCTGCCCAGGCCTGAAACCAGCCTCAGTGCCTTTTATCAAACCTTGTTGATCTCTGTGTGTTTTCTTCTGTGGATTGCACCCGGCAGGGTCTTAGTTTTTCCGATACATTCCTGTGGGTACAAGTGTGTTGGCTTGAAGAAGTTTCCTTAATTTACCCAGTTTAATAAAAACGATTCGTGCTCATGCTCATAGTTTGGCACCTTTCAGAGAACAGAAGTGACCCGCCCTGTGTGGTACTCTGCACCAGACTGCTGAGCCATTCTCTCCATGCCAGCTTAGGGAAGACTGTGCAGGGTGAGGCGCACCAGTCCCCACTCTTCTTTAAACTGCATTTCCACAATCTCACAAGCGAAACTTGCCAAGTTCAGTTTATGTCCCGGTCACATCAGAAGGAACATTTGGTGTAAGAGTGCATGTCCAAAGTCTCCTGAGATATTTTCTTCTGCTCTAAAGACACATCCCAGCAATGGTGAACGGAGCCCCTTGTACTTTATGGATGATGTGGAGTTGAAATCTTCCACAAAACAGCAGCTGCATGGAACCTGCACCGGGCATCACAGCTGTTTCTTCTGACAGGGCAGGACATGTTCTGTGCTTGCTGGGGAATGACATCTCTGTCCTGGTCTAGACAGCACCTCCTTTCTTCTTCCTTCTTCCCAGACGCTCTTGTACCAAGTGTGACTACCAAGAGGAATCCAGAGAAACCTAAGATGTTGTGAATGAACCTCTTCCTGCAAACAACACACACACACACACACACACACACACACACACACACACGCACACGCGCGCGTGCGCGCGCGCACGCACAGAGCAGATCAAGGTTGGCAGAGAGTTAAGCACGTGAGCAGGCACATCATTTTGAAAGGAATAGCTACAGGAAGGGATCTTTGGCAGCTCCATCTGTTTGGCAAGACTGGGACATGACCTGAGCTTACACTAAATTACCTCACGGCAAATTATTTTTTCACCAGGCACTGTAAATGTTTTGATGACTCCACCCCACTGGGTGCTATGCAGAGGACAGATGATACATCAAAGACCTGCTAATTAATCTCCAGGTGTGGTTGGCTCTCTGCTTTTAGGAAAGAGTTAAAACCCTCAGATCCCTCCTCTGCCTCTCTCCGGTCAGGTTCTTTTATTTCAAGCTAGTGGAAGACTTACACAGAGTCTTTTTTAACAGAGTCAATTGACTTTGACACTGCTTCTCTGGTGTTTGTCTGTGTGGGTGTGCTTGTGTGGGCGTGGCTCCGTGACAGGTGGCCGGGATAAAGGTTTATTTTCTTTTAAGATATAAACCGCAGAGGTGGAGGCAGGCAGATCATTAGAGCTCACTGACCTGCCAGCCTAGCTCACTGAGAGACCTTGTCTCAAAAGAAGGCAAAGCAAAAATGTGGAGATTGGATGAGGAGACACCCTATATTGACATGTAGCTTTTACATGTGTATGCATCAGAGTACCCATGGAAACACACACACACCACACACACACACACACACACACACACACACACACACACACACAGATAAACTCTATGTTAACTTCTTTTAGGTTTATATACGTCCAAACAAACAACCATTTGGTGATTCATTAATACTCTGTTATTTATCTTTTCTTTGTGGCTATTTTGGCAATGCATTACCCACTGACGTCTCGTGCAGAGTTTGGTGTTCTGTGGTATGCTGGATTCCATACTGATCCCATTTTAAACTTCTGTCTGTTGCTGTCCTCTACGTTTATGTTGAATATGAAGAGAAGACATTTTAATAGCAGCAAGATGTTATGGTTTGAATAAGGAACACTTCTCTTCTCCGCCACACATGTGTTAAAGGTTAGGGCCTTAGAAGATGACACTGTTTGGAAAAGATCTGGAGACTTTAAGAGGTTGGGGGTCTGGCTTGAGGAAGAAGGTCACCTGGAAAAGAGTCTTTGAAGGTATCTTATGCTTTCCTATCTCCATCTCTCTATTTTCTATAAGCCTTGAGAATGAAGAGGGTTCTGTGTTATGCGTTCCCACTGCTGCCATGTTCTTGCCAAGTGTGTGGGACTAAGCAGGTATGGACAGAGTCCTCTGAAACCTGGAGTCAAAATAAACTTTCCTTCCTAGTTGTTTGTGTCAGATGTTTGCCTACTCAGTGACAAGAAAAGTATACAGATATTAGTTGGAATCTCTTTCACCTCCATGACTGTAAAGCCATAGAGCTGAGACTGAGGGATGGCTCAGTTGCCAAAGTGCTTGTCATAAAAGCGTGAGGATGTGAGCTCCCAGCCCCCAGAGCCCATCTTTAAAAAGGCTAGACAAAGCAATGCATGCTTATGTTGGCAATGGGAAGGCAGAGGACCACTTAGACTCATTGGCTCTCCAATGGAGTTGAATACATGAGCTCCAGGTTCAGTGAGAGATTCAGTCTCAAAAAACAAGTGGAAGGCAGTAGAGAAAGATGCCTGGAGCCACCTTCTGATCTCTACACATATTTGTATACACAAAGCCTACCCATAGTCACATATATATATATATATATATATATATATATATATATATATATGCACACATAAACCATTAAAGATTCCCTCCTCCCAAGGGAGGTTTTATTCTTGCAACAACAAACTCTCTGAAGGGTTTCCCTATTCCAGAACGGTGGATGTTTGGGTCTGGATCATTGTATGTTGGGGATGGAGTCCTGTGCCCTGTAAACTGTTTCATATCAGCCTGGCCTCAGACTGTGAGATACTAACTTCCAGGTGTGGCATCCAGAAACGTTCTTGGATCGATTCGGCTAATGGACAAGGGGGCAAAGGCCGGTGAAAATGAGGGAAGGAGCTGTTGTTCTTGTTAGTTTAATACCTGCATGCTTTCCAGGGAAGTGAATCCAGAGGCTTTGGAATCTGCCAGGCAAATTCCAACCCATCTACCAGTTCTCTGTTCATTACTGATGGGAATTTGAATTTACTTTAGTGCTAGACATCAATCAGAGTCATTTAGAACAAGTATTGACTTTGATGTCATTGTGAATAAAGGCTTCCCAGCTGTTTATATAGCAGGCAGGCCTCCCTGTGAAGGGGACACCAGTGGAGGGTTATTTTCACAGTTCTGCTGTTTCAGTGGGAAGAGGTTGTTTGGAAGACAATATTTAAAAGTGACTCCTAATAAGATTTAAATAGCAGAGCTCATAACTGGAGTGAGTAAACACCACACTATAATTTAGCCATTTTTGTGAATGACAGGTCAGTTCCATGACTGAATCACAAGTTGCATTGAGTTCACTGTCTCCGATAGTGCTCAGAATGGTCCAGATTCTCGCCTGCATCCAAGTGGGTTTGAAGCCCATCTCCTCTGCTCTGACTCTTCCCCCATCTTTCCCTGGGCCTCTGGTGTGGGATGTTTGTGTTGGCAGACAAGTAGAATCCTGTCACAACTGAGACTTCACGTGAAAGGCATACTTGTCTCTATTTCAAAATTTCCCTTTTGAGCGCTCTTCTTTCCTCACGTGAGCTTGCACACTTGCCAAATGTGTCCTGGCTGCTGCTTTCTGTCTCTTTTGGATTTTCCGTTCCTCCTGCCCTTGTTGCTTCTTGCCTCCCTGGCCATAAAAACTGTCAAGTACATGGGTAACAGAATCTTTCCAGTTTGGAACTGGACCCTGTTTTACCTTGGGCACTCTCTATCTCTGCCTGTCGCTGTCTCCCCCCTCTTTCTCACTCTGTTTCTCTCTCTCTCTCTCTCTCTCTCTCCTCCCTTCCCTCCCTCCCTCCCTCCCTCCCCCCCTTCCCCTCCTTCCCCCATACCCACTCATGCTTAGTGATCTTCACAGCAAATGAAGGTGAACTGTAGCCACATTGTTACTATACAGCCAACTCTATGGAACAGATTGGGCTGAGCTTTGAACAGCTGGGGCTGGGGGTGAGTCCCCCCACTCCTCTAGGAGGAGTCCCAGAACTGCCAAGTCATAAAACTTGAAGGGGAAAGGGAAGGAGAAAGGCTGTGAGCTTAGTGGATCCTCCTACAGGCATGTTTGGTTTTGCAATCTATTTCTTTTCCAAACGTTTGCTGGTTTGTGGATGTGACAGAGACTGGATTAATTGATTTCAGGAACTGCTGTGTCTGCTATAGACCAAACCACTCAGGAGCTGAACTGTGATTTTATTGTTCATTTGCAAGCACTAAAATGTTATCGGATAAGTGTTTTTGTTAAAATGTGTGGTCCTTTCTCACCCATTGCAACTGTTGGTTATTTAAAGGAGAATTTTGATGTACAAATGAATCTAAATTCAACAACGGCCCACTAGAACTCTTGAAAGTATGGGCTTTTGGTGGGTACAATAAATGAGAAATACATGGGCTAGGCAAGGTAATATAGAGTGGTGCCCCAAAGAGCACAAGCCACCCTTTAAATGTGTTATATTTGCCCATTCAGTAGGTGTGGTACTTGTGTGTGCATGTGCACTTGTGTTCTCATGTGTACAACTGTGTCCTTCAATAACTTGCTCTAAGTTAAGTTTTTTATATAAAAGTTGGTTTACTGTTTTGATCTCCCTCTTGCTGCAGCTTTCCATTTTCACTGTAGGCTGAGGTTGGGTGAGAGCCGCTCCACACCTGTCCTGGATGGACAGGGCAGGGGTTTCCATGACAACTCTTCTACATGGTTTTCCAAGATGAGTTCCCACAGGAGGAGAATAAAGAGGTTTCCATTGGGAAGAGTCAGATTTGAGCTTAGCTTTGCTGTCCACCATGTCTATTTTGAGAATTTGCTTACTGTTCAGATTCAGTTTCTTCCTGTGCAGTTGGGATGTACTTGTTCACTTCATGCCATTTTTGGAAGGAGTAATATTAAGTGAAATGAAACATTGAATATTCCTAAAACGGCGATGTACACACAGACATCTCAGTGCACATATACAGTTCATTTTAATTTCCGTGTTTCATGGATGAATTGATGCCAATCTTTTCTTTTTTTCTTTTTGTTGTGTTATGTATTAAACCCAGGACTCAATGCAGCAAGGCAGGCACTCTACTACTGAGCCGTACCTTAGATCCAGTGGTAGATTCTAGATAGGCTCTACCTCTGAGCCATAGCCCCAGCACCTCAGACAGTAGGTAGGCACTCTGTAGTTGAACCACCCTCCTAAATCCCAACTAATGGATTCAGACAGGCAGGTCCTCTACTGCTGAACCATGCCCTCAGCCCCTCTCTGGCAGGTCCTAGGCAAACACTATACTACTGTACTATGCACATAATTCCTCAATGGTATGCTCTGGACAAACTACCATTGAGCCCCATGCCTAGTCTGATGCCACCCCTTTACTGGCCTACTGATGGGGTTACAAGCATTTTTGAACACACCTATTGCCCAAGACAATGTCTTGAGTCTAGGGCATGTCCCCCACATTTCTGTTTTGGTCTTGCAATATGGTGTTTTTTTAGGGAATTACTCAGTAGAAACTTGTCAAAGAGAAAGATGGGGAGAGAACTAAAAATCTTATAGTTTAGTTCATATTAAGTATGCTGCTTTAAAAAAGCAAGCAAGCAAACAAACAAAAACAACAACAAAGAAAGTCAGAACTTTGCAATTCAGCGTCTAAACTCCTGAAAATTCAATTTCCATTTGCCTACCCCCCTCCAACATCCTGGATACCCTTAAAATTGGGTTGATAGTAACTACAGACTTAAAGGTATTCATAACCTTCATGTATTGAAGTTATAGAAGTGAGAACCCCAAATAATTATTTTCTTAAATGTAGAAGTTAACGTTTATTTTATTCAGCTTGAAAAACTGCACCCAAGATGTATCCTCTCTGTGCACACAAACTTTTTAAATTTCAAAGGACATTCCTTGTCTATATAGATATTTTCTGTAATATCTGACTCTTGTCCTCTGTCAGAATCTTTTAAAAGTGGACATTACATCAGGTGGTATGTAGACTTTGCTGTTCCTATAAATGTGATTAAGAAGGGCTACAACTGATAGTGAATCTCAGTAGCTAGAGTTCTTGCCCAGTATGCCCAAAGACCTTGGTTTAAGGCCAGCATGTTCTAGAGTAGGCATGATGGCCAGCATGCCAGAGTCAGAGGCAGCAGGATCAGAGAGAGGGTCAAAGGAATTCTTTGCTATGGAGGAAATTCAAAGCCAGCCTGGCTTCATGATACCCTGGAGAAAGATGGGAAGAGGAGATGGAGCAGGAGAAGAAGGAGAAAGAGAGAAAGGTGTTTACCTGATTTTTTTTTTTTAAGATTTTATTTCTTTTTATGTTTATGTGTGCTTGCATGAATGTTTATCTTTATGCACCTTGACTATGCAGTGCCTGCAGAGGCCAGAAGGTGGCCTTGGTTCCTCTGGGACCGGAGTTATCAACAGTTGTTAGCTCCCTTGTAGGTGCTGAAGATTGAACCCTGGTCTACTGGAAGAGCAGCCACTGCTTCTAAGTCCTGGACCATCCATCTCTCCAACCCTTCCTGAAAGGATGTGTTTGCTTTAGACCACGGGTGTTTTAGTGGGATGTATTCCGTGGTGACAAGATGGTGAAAGATACCAGAGCTATTTCATCCCTATGCTTTTGAAAGTGAATAGAGAGTACTAATGTGTTTCAGTGACATGCTCTCTAGTCGAAGCCCAGTGGCCAGACCCCAACACCAGTGGGAGAAAAATACACAAAAGGGATGAAAGTGACTTGCGATTAGCTCTTTTGTAGAGTTCAAAACAAAATCAGACTCTGCAGGTAGCATGAGCGCTTTTGAAACAAGATGGGAGAAAGCCTCAGAGTGTGGGGTGGAAGAGGAGAGAAATGTTGTTCTGGACCAGAGAAATTATGAGTGAATAGAGAGAGGCCCATGGACCTTACAACTGAGTCACCCCATGATCTGGCTATGGGGATTGTTTGAGTGCTGTCTTAGACAGGGTTTCTATCCCTGCACAAACATAATGACCAAGAAGCAAGTTGGGGAGGAAAGGGTTTATTCCGCTTACATTTCC
>NC_034605.1:32090786-32107803 GCF_900095145.1 Mus pahari | reverse complement strand
CAACTGAAGCTCCTTTCTCTGTGACAACTCCAGCTGTGTCAAGTTGACACAAAGCTAGCCAGTACAAGTGCCTTCTATGTCTACCTCATATTGTTCCTGAGCTCAGTGATAAAAAAAAAGGGGGGGGGGAATTCGGGAAGAAAGAGGCTTCGAGAAGCTTGTCGGGATCACCGATGTACGATGGCACATTTCAGTCTAAGAAGTCATCTAGATTGGTCCTCTGAAGTGATCACGTTTTATTTCTGTCACTCAGAAATGACCATTCCGCTGGGCGTGGTGGCGCACGCCTTTAATCCCAGCACTCGGGAGGCAGAGGCAGGAGGATTTCTGAGTTCAAGGCCAGCCTGGTCTACAAAGTGAGTTCCAGGACAGGCCAGGGCTACACAGAGAAACCCTGTTTCGAAAAACCAAAAAAAAATGACCATTCCACACCAAGCTGAACCCAGGCATTCCACTGCAGCTTCTACTTCGGTAGCATATGCAGGTATTTTCTGCTTTATTTCCTTTGCCGTTGGTCTTGCCTCCTCTCCTCCTCCTCTTCTTCTCTGTCTCTAAAATCGTGGTTACGGCCCCCAAATCTCCCAGTAGAGGAACAGATGGACGTGCCAGGGGGAGTGGAGATGTTAAAGCTACTCGGAGCTTCTGGGGTCACGCTTCTGGGAAACTTGACGGCACACCCAGCTTCCTTGAGTGGTTTTCATGCAGACTACCGAGTAGCTTTACTGTTGAGGATGCATACATTTGTTTTCAAAACAAGAGAAAGTTACTTACACTGGGGGCAGGGAGGGGGGACGGTGTTACTGTAGCCTGCCCTTAGTGTTTGCTCAAGGCCGTACAGTAGTATGCTCCGCTAGATAACTCCCCTCTTTCAGAGTTCGAATGATTCTGTAAATACTGTTGATGTTTGGGAAAATATGAAATACGTTTAGTCAATAAAAAAAAAAAAAAAAAACAAAGCCTCCAGGGAAAGCTGGAAATAGTGACGTCAGTGACCTACTCAACTGGGGGTCGTGGTGTGCGTATGTGTGTTTGTGTGTTTGTGTACACACGTGTTTTTCACTTTCGGGGTTGTTTCAGAGTGAAAGCAACAGATGCTTCCTTCACAGGCTTCTTGTTTCCTGGTTTTCAAAGCCTCTCTGTTTGTTTGGTTTTATTTTAAGGATCCAGTGTTCCTCAGTCCTTCTGAGAGGATGGTGAGGCCTGACAGGTTGTATGTGCCCCCCCCCCCACTAACCCACTCTTCTGTGTGTGATACCAAGTGGAAGTGTGAGGCACCACAAACTGCTTTGAGCAGAGCCCACTTCCCTTCGCCCGCAGAGTGCAAAGCAGTTATACCAACATCAATCAAAGGGAAACCCACAGGCTGAGCTCACACCGTTGAAGCAGGTGCGTGAGTGAGGCAGGCACACGGGATCGTGGCAAAGCCCCGGCACCGTGCCCACAAATGGCAGTTACGATGGTGTGTGGGCTGTGGCTGCTGCACCCCGCGGAGCCCCACCGAGTGGGCTCTTCTTCTGGAACACAATGAGTAGCTCCCCTACCCTTGAGTTAGCCTCCTCTGTCATTTCAGCTTTCATTCAAATTTATAAAGCAGAAGTTCTAAGGAAATATTATTTTGTTTTCTTTCTGTGGTACCTCTGGAATGACCCCTTTAAAAGTATTCATCAAGAAAACAACTGATTTACTGAGATAAATGAAGCAAATACAAGGTTTAAAAATTTGTTTGTTTGTGCTTGGTAGCCGGAGGTGGGAGGACCACAAGATTGAGGCCAGCCTAAATAACCAGTGGAGACCCTGGCTCAAAATGAAAAAAAGTAAAATCAAATAATTGAGGACTAGGAGACTTGTTCGGTGGCAGCACATTTGCCAAGCCGGCCTGAGTCCCTGGACTCATTCCTCAGTATAACAAAACAGAAATAAGTTCATCATCTGTACATGCATCAGCATATACCAAGTGCTTATATATATGGCCTATGAGCATCTTCACGTGTGCATATGTATATATGTTTATGTGTAGATTATGTGTGATACTTAAATACACAGGTGTCTATGCACACACACGTATAACCACAAACCAGGTTTAAAATCAGACAGGTTGTGTGATAGAAAATATGAGAATCTAAGACAATGACGTGGTGAAGATGAATTTTAAAAAGGTGGAACAAACATGCGTGTCATCCAAGTGACAGTGACCTGGTCTAATCCGGGTGACAGTGGCCTGGTATAATATAGTGGCTCATGGAAATTTCTGTAAACGTTTTGTGCCATCTTAATAAAAAGTAAAAGTTGGGGCTTTGTGGCAGACACCGCTGTCCCTGTCTCTGCTTACTGTAGCCAGTGTCATCCCGACTTCCATATCGTGGCCGACGGTGAGACCTTGGGCCATGTCTCTTTCAAGCTGTTTGCAGACAAAGTTCCAAATAGCAGAGAACTTTCTCGCTCTGAGCACTGGAGCAATGGGGTTTGGATATAAGGGTTCCCCCATTCACCGAATGATTCCAGGATTCATGTACCAGGGTGGTGACCTCACAGGCCATAAAGCCACTGGTGGCAGGTCCATCTAAAGGGCGGAATTTGAGGATGAGAGCTTCACCCTGAAAGCATACAGGTTCTGGCCACTTACTCATGGGAAACGCTGGACCAAACACAAATGGGTCACAGTTTTCTACCTGCAGTGCCAAGACGGAGTGGCCTGATGGGAAGCAAGTGGTCTCTGGGAAGGTGAAAGAAGGCATGAACGTCGTGGAAACCATGGAGCTTTTTGGGGTCCGGGAATGGCAAGACCAGCAAGAAGGTCACTATTTCTGACTGTGGATGACTCTAATTCTTTTGGCTTGTGGGCTTCTTACCCCACCAGAACACTCTCTCTATATCTCTGAAGAGTGCCCCCACTCCATCCGCTCTCAGTATCCTGAAATCTCTGCTTCCACTGAAGTTCTTGGGGTTCCATATTTTCCTTATTCCCCATCTAGCTAGATTGCAGAATTAAGTTTATGATGACAAATACATGCTAAATAAAAAAAAAAAGATAGGCTTTTAGAGAGAGCTCAGCAATTAAGAGGACTGGCTGCTAGTCTTCCAGAGGTGCCAGGTTTAATTCCCAGCACCCACATGGCAGCTTACAACAGTCTGTAAGTCCTCTTCCAGGGGGAATCAACTACCTCACACATTCAGGTCAAGCACTAATGTACATAAAATAAAAGTAAATATTATTTTAAAGAGTGAAGGATGGAAATGGCGCCCTCAGGACATTGTGCGCCTTTTGCAAAGTTGTTAGTTTCCAATGCTCCTGTGTGTGCTGTCAGTCAGGATACCTGCTTTAGGCTGCTGCTTCATGTTCTGATGTATGTGATTTGTAGCAAAATATGTCCACAGTCACTCTCTGAACGCTCAAACTGGCTAAGTTGTGGAATGCAGAACAAACTCAAGGTCATTGTGTATACAGGAGAAAATATACTGTTAGGGGGAGACATATGCTCTATCTGGAGATAATTGTCTAATGCATAAAATCAGTAGCTGTAGTATACGCATGTGCGTAATGCCTGCCAAGGCACATTTGTGTCAACTCTGTGGTAGCACATGCAAGAGACTTAATATAAAATTGCTTTATCAGGAAGTTATTTCTAATGGGTTTCTGTTAGAAATGTCTAAAAAGTGCCAGGGTGATCACTTATATTTTAGCAGTAATATATAATGAAATACCATGTTTCACATGGTATAATGTTAACATGGAATAATTTTCATGCAGCTGTGTTTTTTTCTTACATTTATTCATTTGTGCATTTGTTTTATGTGAATGTGTGCGTATACGTACTTGGCGCACTTATTTGGATTCCCGAGGGCAAGTTGGGGGTGTTAGTTTTCTCCTTCTCCCGTGTGGGTTCCAGGTGTTGAACTCAGATTGTACCTCAACCCACTGATCTGTCTTTTCAGCTTTGTTCTGTTCTCCTCAATCCAGTACACCCTGTGTGTACGAATGTGTTTACGTGTAGGTATTAGGAACCATTTACGTAAACCAGAAAGTTGCTATTGCAAGATTATTGAATGTTATTTTCCCTATATATTCCTAGCAATATAATTGTAACCGTTTAGTAACTGTACTAAGTACAGAAAAGTGTCAACATGGGATTAATCTGTTATCAGTATATTCTTTATGTGTTTCCTAGGAGTATTCATCAAGATGTGAGAAAGAGCCTCTCTTCCCTCCTTCTTCCCCTCCTTCCCTCTTTGCTTTCTTCATTTGTTTCTTGATATAACTTTTTAAGAGTTGGTGTCATTAGCTGTTGATTGATAAATTTAGCAGACTTTTGTCTACGTGTTGATGCTGGGTACTGCCAAGGGCCCATCAAATGTGCTCTTCCTGTGCGAATTATAATTCACCATCATTGTGGTTTTATCGAATAGGGCTAACCATATTGATAAGAAAACAATCCGGGCCTGTGAGAAGGAAGGTTTAATAGCTCCATTTTGTTTTATCTTTTCTCAGGAGTGCTTTATGCACGCTGCCTTCTCTCCCGTGGTTAACTTTTCCTATAGTGTTGGTAGTTGTCAACTCTAGTTGTCTGGAAACCTGAAAGCAAATATGGAAGCCATTGGGGTAGACCTGACACCGTTAATGAAAACTTGAAAGGCTACTTAAAAGTTGATCCATAAGTGCTTTCAAAAGTTGACCTTGCCTTATTTTGTGGGCTTTGTGCTATGAAACTCAGTCTCAGTTTAATGTTCAACAGGTGTTCTAAGGAGAATCCCTACAAGAACTGAAGACTAAAGTGTGATGAATACTGTGTCCACCCATCTGGGATCTGGGAGGGTGAGACTAGACATCAATAGGACTCCGGGGTTCTGATTGTTTCATGGTATGACAGGACAGGTTCAGGCTGATGTGGGGATGGCTGTGCAGTAATGACATGTTTCTGATGTCCAGACTCTTTTGTTTGTTTGTTTTTTGTTTTTTCTTTTTCTTAAATGATCTTGGGAATGAAACATCGTTAATGACTTCTCAACCTAACAGCCTCATGTGCTGTATGAGATGGAAAGTTTAAAATTCTAGTCTGAATCACCCATGTTTCCAAAATGAAGACATTTTTCATGAGTGCAGTTATAAAAATAGCAAAAATTCTTGAAAAGAAGCATTTGTTCTGGGTCAGCCCGGGTTTGCCAAGTTCTCTTCTGTTTCCATCCTCCAGTGAATCCAGAGAGTGAGCCCGTCCCCAACTCCTGCAGCCTTGCTGTGATTTCATGGGAAAATTGGTCTTCACTTTGGCTTTTCCTGTCCTCCTCTCCTGTTAAGGCAGATATGGTGCCATTAAGTAATTGCCTTGGGACAATCTGAAATATAAACAGGGAGAAAAAGATTCTATGCTGTTCTTGAGGCAGGAGTGGTAAAAACACTAATTCAAGAAACCACTTGCCCTTCAAATCTAAAAAAGAAAGCTTGGGAGTAGAGCGGGGCAGTAGAACAATGTCTTCGGGCAGACTAATCTAATCACACACAGAAGCAGTCTGCTTTCTAACTTGCTGGACCACCTCCACCCTATAGTCTCCAGAGGAACAATGGATTAAGTACAGTATTTAGAACGATTTGTTGAATCCTACTGTCTGATTTTTGGCAAGTGCCAAGGAAACACAGAATATATCTTGGATGACTTGAGCCTTCCTGGGAGGAGGCTGGAGTTTCCCTAGAGAGGCCACTTCCCACGGTGGGAAACTGGCTCAGTAGATAGCTCTGTAAGAATGTATACTTTAGAGGTCACTTAGCATGCTTCAGGTTTCTGCAGCAGCCATAACTGCTCTTAGGCAGCTCAGGATCTCCAGAGGTCCAGTTTCTGAGTTCCCTTATATCAGGGTAGTCATTGCCTCCTGAAGGGCTGCAAACTTACAACCCACTTTTCCTGTTACATTGTGGGCCAAGTTCTCTAGCACTAAAATATCCAGTTTGTGTCTCAGAAGAGAACATGTGAGTGTGTGTGTGTGTGTAGATGAGAGAGGGCTGGCCATGAACTCCCTATATAACTATGTATGACCTGGAACTGCTAATCTTTTTGCCTTCTCCATCTGAAGGCTGTGAATATACATATGTCCCACCCCTCTCAATTCATGCGGTGTTGGGGGATTCTACCCGGACATCACTGAATGCTGAGCGATCACTCTACCAACTGAGTTTCATCTCCAGACAGACTTCTGTCGTATTTGTAATTATCATGTGAGGTCATTAGTAAACCCACAACCCACTGAAATTTCCTCATGCCACTTCCCCCCTTCCCTCATTAAGGTCCTTCAGAATCACTTCCGAAAGCATTTAACTTTTCTGTAGTTCAGATCTGCCATTGCTTTTCTTCATAGTGTGTAGTTATTGTCAAAATAGTATATTTCATTTTGAAATCTCCATGCATGTTTATCATGTTTTCAAACACCTCATCCTTTTCTGCCCACCCTTCTTCCTCCCAGTCACCCCTTTCCTTTCCTTCAGTAGCACCCTGCTACTTTCAAGTCTGTTTTTTAAGCTTAGATACTGCACATGAAGAGGGGGAAAAAACAAAACAAAACATGCAGTAGCTGTTTTTCTGAATTGGACTTATTTCACCCAATATAAAAAATCTCCAATTCCACTCATTTTCCTACAAATAACAAATATTCATTCTAATTTTTCTGTATAAATAAAACTCAATTCTACATAGATACATTTCTATTATGTATTCATTTGTTGGCAGAATCTAGGCTGTTTAAATAACTTGGTTCTATGACTATAGTTACAGAAAACATCCATGTGCACTGTATGTGTCTGTCTTGTGTCCATGTAGAGTCTTTGAGTTATATACCTAGAAGGTGTATTACTGTGGCGTGTAATAATTCTGTTTTTACTTTAGTTTCTTTAAGGTCTTCCATACTGATTTCTATTGTGGTCAGACTAATTTCCATTCTCTTCAACAGTATATAAGGGTCTCCTTCTGTCACCTGTATGTCCTTTCTCTGTTTTCTTGAAAACATAGTGGCATCTATAATGGAAATAAAGATAAAAACATTGAGAGAGTCATGTTATAACCCTGTACTTAAAAACATGGCTAAAATAACTATCGTCCTTGGGAGAGCAAAACAGGTCAGTTCCTTTCAGCTTTATGCATCTGACATACAATAGTTTTTATTAAAACAGAATAAAAAAATCTTAGCAGGGTATTACCTCACATCTTGTTGCATGGTTCTTTAATGTGAATCAAGTTCTACATCTGGCTTATGTAGTTAAGAAGTTATTTATCCATGGTGTTGCACGGCTTTAATCCCAGCACTCAGGAGGCAGAGGCAGGGGCAGGCAGATCCTTGAGCTTCAGGGCAATGTGGTCTACAAAGAGTGCTCCAGGACTACCAGAGCAACACAGTGACGTCCTACCTCGAAAAACAAAACAGAAGTTAGTCTGTTTTTGCCGCATCTGAGGGATGTTGGTGGAAACATGAAGCTCAGAGGGATCTGTAGACTGACTGTGTTTGTAGTATTTGGCAGGAGAGTGACAGTCGTCACAGTGTACACCTGTCTGGCTCTCAGCAGTGTTTGTTTCCTACGAATGCTTGTGAGACTCATGGACCAGCAGTGACTTGCTCCTGTTAACTAAGATCTACCCTTTATTTTGACTTTTCTACTTTATCCATGGTGTCTTTTGTTAGTTTTCAGGGTGTGTCCCCGAGTCTCGTGAGTAGCACATGGCAGTTGCTGTCACCTCGGGCTGAGCCGTGAAGATTCTCACCCTCCCTTGTTGGCGATGGACTCCGGGACTCTGAGGAGACGTCAGCAGGTATTTCACAGACTCTTCCCGTTGGGGGATCTGTCTGATCCTCTTCTCCTGAGTAGACTGGGCTGTACATTTCCCCAGGGATGAGTATGGGGGCAATCACTGGCTTCTTTGTTTTGTTTTAAATAATGTTTGTGTTTATTCTTTGAGAACTTCGTCCAATGTATTTTTAATCTTATACTTTCCCCCTCGTCCAATTTCTCCCTGGCCTCCACCATAACCCTCGCCAACCAACTTCACGGTCTTTCTCTCTCTTAAAAACCAACCAAATAAACAAAAACATGGAGAATGTTTTGCGTTGGCTATACCCCAAGCATGGGGCCTGCCATGGAAGTGTGGTTGATATAGGCATCGCCACTCTATTGAAGAAGACTGATTTCCCTTCTGTGAGGAACTTTCATTACAAATAACTTTTTGGTTGGGGGCCACTTTGTACACAGTTCCTCTGCTCCATGCTAGAATTTTGTCTGCCTTGAGTTTCTGTAGGTCTTGTGTATGTCATGTCACCACTGCCTCTGAGTTCATATTAGAAGCTGCATCTTGTCTACTTCATGCACATACTGTTTCCTTGATACTGTTACTCTGGGTGGTGGCCATCATTACCTGGCTGAAGCCCTATGGTCAGGGTTTTCTATTGTGAAGTCCCTATTTCTCTCTCTCTTTTCCATGCTGAAAATCTTAGGAAGGAAGTCACTGCACTCGCTCATTACAATGGTTGGCAGGCTTAAATGAGATGTTGAATCCATTGGCTCCGAACCCAGTGCTTCAGAAACTCTCACTAACCTTAGTTATCTCTGTAGCTGCTACTCATGCGCTAATCCCTTTCAAGAAGTAAACACCGGCTTTCCTGAGCACTGCTTCCTCATAGTTCAAAAGTCTCTCATCAATACTAATTAAAAAATAAAAAGGAAAACAGTGTACCAGCCCCTTCCACCTGAGCTGACTGTAGACAAAGATTTTCTAGGATGCTTTGCACTCACCCTAGTGTCAGCAGACTAGTAGACTGGTATCATTTTCCTGCGTCCTGATTCTTGAGATGGAATTGGCCATTGCGGATGGCGATGCAGGCATGGAGACAAGGGGAAAGCAATTTAGGAATGGAATCTGTGTTATGGTGATATATATGTATTTTGGTCAGGTTTGACAACTTTTGGATGGAGCTTCAGTTTCTTAGGATAAACTCTCTTTAGCACTCTTCTCTAAAATGGTTCAAGCCAGTACAGTTGTTGCCAGAGAAGCTCACTGAGCTTGGATAATAACACTCAGTTCTGTCTGTTGGAATAAATAAAGAACAGCTGGTCTCTTCTACAAATACCGTTGGCATGAATTTTTTATTTAAGTCTCTCAGTGTATCTAGTAAACAGTAAGCCATATCTAACATGAAGAAAAGGCTCCCAAGTCTCCTCCTAATAAATTCCCTTCACTCCTCTCCATTTATGAGTTCAGGGTGTAGGGCAGGGTTAATGACCAGAGAAGGAATGTTGGGAAAAGTAGTTGGGAGCTAGAGAAAATAGGCTCCTTTCTGCCTCCTCTCCCATTTAAACCTCAGCTTCTTTGTAAGATAGCACATTTTTTTTCAGGCTATTTCTTGGGAAAAGAAGACTCAGAAAGGCACCTTTTGGCCATTCTCCATGTACTAGGTAGAGAGACATTTATTTGTACTAACATGATTCTCTGTACCTGGACTGTTTACTGGGAGAAAATTTCTATTCGCTGCAATGGGTATACAGTTGCAGAAAAGTCTCTTAGTCTCTTTTAAATGGCAAATAATGACATTTGTCTTCATGTCCTAACAAGTTTAAGTAGAGATTGAACACCCTTCATTATGTTGTAGAAAACAAGAGATGTGTCCAAAGAGCATGGGTAATGTTATTCTCTTCCTCTTCTTCTTCCTCCTCCTCTTCCTCCTCCTCCTCCTCCCCCTCCTCCTCTTCCTCTTCCTCCTCCTCCTCCTCCTACTCCTCCTCTTCTTCCTCCTCCCCTTTCTTCTTTTTGAAATAGGGTCTTGCTATATACTTAGGCTAGCTGCCAATTCAATCCTCCTGCCTCAGTGCCTGCTCCTCACCACCCCAAGTCCTTTGGGACTGTAGCTCTGTATCACTACCCTTGGCAGTTAGCATTCTTTTAAATAGCAGAATGTTCTCATTCTTTTAAATAGCAGAATGAGATTTTTTTGTACCTGCTCAGTGAACTCGGAGTGTTAAGTAGTGAAGCCAGTCACTGAGCAGACTGTAAGCCTGTATAGCAGACGTAGGTTCATGGTGTGTGTGTGTGTGTGTGTGTGTGTGTGTGTGTGTGTGTGTGTGTGTATGTAAGACAGGATCTTAATGGCTAATCTCAACTGTCAACTTGTGATTTAGACCCAGTGTGGAAATCAATTTATGTCTACAAGGCTCATTTGTAAGAAGTTTAGCAGAGCATGGAAGACCCACCCGAATGTGACTGCACCATCCCGTGGGTTGAGGAAACAGGAGAAAATGAGCTGAGCATGCCACAGTGGGTGCCATGTTACCAGTTGCCTCAAGCTTCTACCACCATGCCATCCCTGCAACCATGGACTGTATGCTCACACTATGAATGTAGATAAACCCTTCTTTCTATACAGGGCTGTTTTTGTATGTTTTGTCATGGCAATGAGTACAGTGATTAGCACAGGGCCCATAGCTAGGAGTGGTGGCTCACATCCATAATTCAAGCCATCGTACATCCCTGGGGCCACTGAGGATGTGCACAAATGTATTGAGAGCCCTCGTTGGAGATGCTTAATGGAGTTGCACTTTTTCCATGGAGGGCAAGCCTGGCTGTGAATGGCCTCAGATGGTGAGGTCCTAGATAGCCCTTCTCAGCTGATACTGTTAGAGTTCCCCTTCCTTACTCTCATCCCTTTCAGACTACATCAGTGGGAACACATGATGGGTGGCTGGATTGGTGAACAGTGTGCTGTGGAAAGACCTCCTGGCCCAGATTCTTTGTGTCAGAGAAGCAGGAAGTGAGCTCAGTTATTTTGTCCTAAGGTTCATGTAACCATTATACAGCATGTTCTGAAAGTGACCATTTCTATCTCTGGAGAGATGTAGTTTGGGAGGCGTGGAGCCCTGTGAGATGAAGCAGAGATGTGTCCATTTATGATGGTGGACATAGTAGGGAATCTGTACACAGATTAAGAATGAAATGATTAAGGGTAGGGTATATACGCATACTGCACACACATGTTAAATTCATCCCAAATAACCATCTGATAGACTTTAATACCAAACTACTGATTGAGTGCCAACAAGAATATCTTGAGAGCACACAGTGCTTAATTTATATTTAGGGAATTTCCGTTGCTTGTCACAGGGCTTGTAAAATTTAAACAGAAAAGAAGAGCAGGCTTGGAGAAGGTGGGTGGGGAGTGTAGAGGCCACGGCTGTGGCTGCCAGTATTCCTTTAATGTAAAGCCACCTGAAGCTTTTTTGTTGAATAGTAAAGTAATTCCCACATGGTTTCCGCTCTTTCAAAGTTAGACCTCAGAAGCACCGTCTGCAGTAACCTTGGCCTCTGCTTGCCTCTTTGTCAGCTGAGGCTTCCTGTCTGCTCGCAGATAGGAAGTATAACCAAAACACACTGCTGCAGGGGAGTTCCCAGGCTGGGCTGCCTCCTCCCAACTTGGAAGAGAGGGTCACCTTCCTCCTCCTGGGGCCACCTCCCTCCCCCGGGGGCACATGTTTCTCTGGGAGAGACAGTTCCAGTGCTGGGGGGCCCATTCTGAAAGTGACCACATGCTTTCTTTACTGTGAGCACATTCTATGCACTTCTCAGTTTAGTTAGTTTTCCCCTCATCTAAAGCCTCCCTTACAATAAACTTTATCCCTCTGAGGAAAAACTTTTTTTTTTGTTTTTTGTTTGTTTTTGTTTTTGTTTTCCTTTGAAAGTTTGAGAAATGCTCAAAAATCCTTAGAAGGGCAAATGCTTAGTAAACACTAAAACTTGTCTGGATTTCTCTGATTATTTATACTTTCCTTACTCAAATTCTACCTGTGACCCCGTCCGCCCCTCACCCCTTACAGTTTATTCTTCCCTATATTGATGGAGTTCATGATAAACCCAGGAAATCAGTTAGCAAATATAGTCCGACTGTGCACTGCTTGCTCTGCCTCCAGAATGGTATGTCATGGGTTTGTATTAAGTGTCTGTGCTATGTCCTACTGTTAATGTCATTAAAATGCCATGAGGGGATGAAGTCACCTCGGTGGTCAGAGGACTGGGACCTTGGCTGTCCTCTATTGCTTGTCTAACTTTTAGAGCTATTTGTCTATTTTCAAAATGAGATCAGCGGTGCTCACCTTTCTATTTGAGTTTTAGTTTGTTTTGATTTTTTTTTTTTTTAAAGATTTTCCTCCCCACACAAGTCACTTAAATCTTTGGAAGTCTTTCAGAGGTACAATAGGGCATATACACAGAGAAGATCATTTTTCCCTGACCAGTAAAGATGCTTTCAAAGCACTGCAGTCAGTCCCTGGCTTTTAGCGTGGACCAGATGAGTTTGAGAGCCATGCACTTTGTAGGAAGCCAGCACTCCCACAAGGTCCCTTGGCACTGTCGTTAAATAGCCTAGTTTCCTCATAATGTCAAATGAGAAAGAACATGCTGAGAACAGAGCCAGCCTCAAGAAGAACCTGTGGCCAAAGGGTTTTCATGAGCCTCAGACATCACTTGTGGAAAGCCCGATCAGGAGGAAATTATCTTATCTGCTTGAAAATTAAATGACAGATTTTGTCTCTTATATAATCTGTCCCCAAGAGGTATTTCCTGTGTATTTCTAGAAGTTCCTTGTCTAAGGTGCTCATTCAGAGCCTAGGACTTTTCTTGATTCTTGATTGTCAGTTACTTACACCATGGCTTTGAGTCAAATGGAAAGAGAAGAAACCAGCCAGGATCCTAGCAGTAACCTATAGAAATGTCTCTGTGGCTTCAGATCTTCAACACCAAATTGGAATGCTCTTATCACTTTTTGAAGTTATTACTGTTGTGGGTGTGAGTGAGTGAGTACATGGTCTGTGTGTATGGATGGTGGGTGGGTGGAGCATTTATGCATGCCATAGAACACACGTGGAATTCACAGCACAGCTTTGTGAAACTGGTTCTCTTCCCTTGGGCCATTTTGTGGGTTCCGGTTCCGGTTCCGGTTCTTTTGATCAGGATATTTTAATCACACCAGCAGGAATGAAATGAAGAAATGTTCTGGGTAGTTTATGAGTGAAAGGTAGCCGTTCATCCTTTGAGGTTGTACTGTTTAATTACTACTGTGCTTCTCTTGATAACTCACTGACATTTCATACACAGCATTGCAAAAGGAACTGTTTCCTTTTTCTCCCCCTCTTGATTTTTTTCCAACTTTTGATAATTCAAGACTATATGAGTATACCCTGCACAGTCATGTCTGAATATTTCTACACTTCTCCCATTAAGCCATCACTAGTGTGTGGTGTCCTGGACACTCTACTGGTGCTCCTTAGTTTACTGTGTAACTATGCTTTGATACAACCATTGCCAGTTAAAAATGATGTAAGACAAAACAAACAAACAAACAAATGACTTTAAAACACTCAACCTCCTTAGCATCATAACTTATCAACATAGTGCCCTGAGCGTATGTGTGGTTCACCCTAGTGATGATAGTGGCCAGCAGAAATATCAGCAGGGCGGGATGGTTTGTTGTCATTGCTCAAGACAACATCATACTCATATATCTATCCTGACAAACAGTAGAATTCAAAGTTGGAGTATGATTTTTACTGACTATATATTGCCTTCATGAGATCCTAAAGTAATGAAAACAGAAGTTAAACCATCTTATGCACAGGGGATAATTGATTATGTTGTTGGTTAGAGGCAGGGTAGTATTGGTTTTGCTGTTGAGTTAAAAAATTATTTACAGACAGCTGTTCTTACATGGTAGGGAATGAAAGTGTAGCTTTTCTGTTGTTGGCTTTCAGTTATAATATAAATGCAGCATTTCTGCCTCTCCTCTTCTCTCTCCAAACCCTCTCATATATGACTTGAAACTTGAATTGGAGAGCCAAGGGTTTTGTTTATAGCCTTGACCTTTTATGTAAATGTTCATTTCTGTGTCTTGTTTAGAAGTTAATGTGATTTAGAATGGCAGACTACATTTAAAGACTTCAGATTCTCACCCATGGCATCACAAAAATATACAGAATTTGACAATTTCATTCAAGGAGAACAATGGTTGGCCATCCTCCCTATATCTTTGTTTCCATACTGAAATTTGTCTTTGGGTTGAAATGTAGCTGTCTGTGTTTTGGATCAAGAAAACACAGGTAGAAGCGCTACACCATGTAGAATTACATAATATTGACAGTCAGCTTTTAACTAGTAAAGTTTTATTTCTTGCAAGAACTAATTCAGAACATATGACTGCATTTGACTCTTACTATTGTGACTGGAACTGTTAAGATAGTTTTCAGAATTAGAAACTAGAATGCAGGTCTGGAGAGGTGGCTCAGAGTTTAAGAGCACTGGATGCTCTTACAGAAGACCCTGGTTCAATTTCCCGAACCCATATGCTGGCTCCCAGCTGTCTGTAACTCCGGTTCCAGGAGATTTGGCATCCTCCTCTGTCCACCAAGGATACTAAGAATGCATATGTTACCTAGATATGCACTTAGGTAAAATAACCATATACAGAAAATAAAATGAAAGATAATAATAAACTAGGGCACAAACAATAAATATTCCATTGTTGGGCATTGGACTACATTGCACGTAGCTATATTTATAGTTTTTCATACTTACATTTTAAATTCAATAGATTAAAAAGTAGCTACCTTTCTTTGATCAGATAAAACCAACTAGAGCTCCAAAGAAAGCATTAAACACCATATTGGTGGTCAGAACCCAAAGGGAAAGCAGTGTCCTTAATATAATGATCCTGCCACATCTCCATGTAGTATTATCTCCACTAGGTAGAAGAGACATGGATAATAGGAGGACCGGAGACAAAGCTACAAAGCTAATTCACTTTGGCACTTTAAGAAAAGTAGAATTCTTTGTTCATATCCAGTGTAGATGTGCTAAATTATCTATGTATCTATGTATGTATCTACATAACTACATATCTATCTATCTATCTATCTATCTATCTATCTATCTATCTATCTATCATCTATCTATCTATCTATCTATCTATCTATCTATCTATCTAATCTATCTACATGCATCTATCATCAGTTTTCTTTGATTAAAGCAGTAATATTCTCCCAAACTTTGTATGAATACATCTCTGGGCTATATGACATTTTCTCATCTCCGGTCACCATTTTGCTAAGTTACCCATTAGCCTTTCTTTCCTTCTTGATGGCATTAAATGACAGTGGATTCTTCCCTAGCTTTCAGTCTAGCTCCAGTGATAAGGAGCAGCTGAATTATCCCATGGCAAAGCAAATCTTTCTCCGCTCCAGGAAGTATGTGACCAGATAGAGCACTGAGAGGACAAGAGGAAAGCGTGTCCTGGGAAGGTTCCTTCAGTCAGAACTCTTAGTTCTGCCTCGTGCATGGTCATGTCTGCTTTGTCAGCAGCCCTGCTATCTTGATCTTTATCCGGCTATTGCTGCTGATGTCTACATTGTATTTACCTTGGCTGCCTTTAATAATCAGAAGTAGGAAAGACATGGGCCAAGAGTGTAGCCAAGAATGCCTGCTTTGTCATTATAGGAGGTTACCACATCTCTGATGTGTGATGAGGCAAGTCTTGGTTTTACCAAGCTGTGCTTTTTAATTAATTGTTTATTTTTTTCTTTTATATGTATGCTTTGTCTCAGTGAATATCTATGAACCACGTACATGCCAGGTGCCCATGAAGACCAGAAAAGGGGGTCCTATCCTCTGCAACTGGAGTTACAAATGGTTGTGAGTCTCCATGTGGGTGCTGGGATTTGAAGTTGGGTCCTCTGTCAGATCACCCAGTGCTTTTAACCTCTGAGCCATGTCTCCAGTCCCAGGTCCTTTAGTATCTATTTTTCCTAAACCCTTCCACTTTAAAATAATTTTTTGAAATATAAGATGTTAAAAATTAGAGTAATTTTTCTTAAATTTTTTTCTAAAATATGTTCTAAGGAGTCTTTTTAGGTAGAAAGGTGCTTCTGGTGCCCTGGAAGAGAAAGGCAAGGGAAGCAAAGGGCAGAATCCCTGGACTGCTAGAAGGGCAAGCCTGCAGCAAAGGCCCGTATCTATGCAATAAAGACCTTTACCGTTCTTAGTAGGAAAAAAAAGTGTTCACATTCCAAAAACCAGTGGTCTGTGCCATCTTAAATTCTACAGTATCCTTCTTCCTCTCATATTCTAGTTGGACAGTTGGTTTGCTCCCCTCTTCTATGACCCATTTCCTCAAACCACTTCAAAGTGAATTTTAGCCTGAGCAGATTTCTTTCATTTGTCTGTCATGCCCTCTCACAGTTTTATATCCTTTGTTACCTGGAAGCTATATGGTTAGATTTAGATTTTTTGAATAGCTGACTAACTATAGGTAGGAAGGAAGGGAGTGAGAATGGTCATGTGTGTATTTATCTGTTTGTTCCTAGCATATATTTTTAAACTATATGAATACACACGTGCGCGAGTGCACATGCACACGCGCGCGCACACACACACACACACACACACACACACCACTCACATTAGGAGCCATGTTATGCTTCTGTTCTTCTGTTTCATGCACAGGGGGAAAAAAGCAGCATAGTTCCCAGTCATTTTTTCATACTTTGGAGACCAAGCCGGATTCTAGATGCTAACAATATAACAAACAGCAAAAATATAGGCTCCTCATGGGTTTTGTTTTGTGATGAAAGAAAATGAGGAAAGACCAAAATAAAATGTTTGGTGTGTCATTGATGATACACATTACAATGAGTGCAGTGCCAAAAAGCAGAGGAGCTGGCCATCTTGTAAATATCCACTGTGCAAAGATCCAAGCAGGTGAAGCAGGGGAATTTGGGAGCTTTCTGTTTAGGGCAGTGTTTCTCAACCTTCCTAATGCTTAGACCCTTTAATACAGTTTCTCATGTTGTGGTGACCTCCTGTACTGGCTAGCTTTGTGTCAACTTGACACAGCTGGAATTATCACAGAGAAAGGAGCCTCAGTTGGGGAAGTGCCTCCATGAGATCCAGCTGTAAGGCATTTTCTCAATTAGTGATCAAGCCGGGAGGGCCCCTTGTGGGTGGTGCCATCTCTGGGT
>NC_034605.1:32078765-32090691 GCF_900095145.1 Mus pahari | reverse complement strand
TGAGTTCCAGTCCTGATATCCTTTGGTGATTAACAGCAGTATGGAAATGTAAGCCAAATAAACCCTTTCCTCCCCAACTTGCTTCTTGATCATGATGTTTGTGCAGGAATAGAAACCCTGACTAAGACACCTCCCAATCATAAAATTATTTTGTTGCTACTTCATAACTGTAATGTTGCTACTATTATCTGACATGTGACCCCTGTGCGGAGTTGCGAACCTTCAGATTGGGGACCACTGATCTAGGGCCAACAACAAGGGCAAGGGCTTGGAAGAAACTGTAACTTGTGGTATTAGTCGGATAGCAAGGAGTGAGGGACATACGGAAGGTGGACAGCTTGTTGCTATGATGGAGGAATCATGGGAAAAATACTGGCCTTCATTTTCTTTTAAAAATGATTCTATTTGTGCATGCGTTGTGTGTGTGCATGCACACACATGCGTGAGTGCCCATTGAGGTGCAAAGATATCAGAACCTCTGGAGCTGGAGTTATAGGCAGTTGTGATCCTTCAGGTATAGGAGCTGGGATGAAACTTGTACTAGCAGCAAACACCATTACCTACTGACCTATCTTTCCACCCCTTGACTTCGTTTTCTTTAACTACAGCAATGTGGGAAGTGACTGGCTAACTGGACGAATGTCACCAACTGACCACTCTTGATGTTGGCTACAGAGCAAGCATAGGAAAACTTTTCCTGTAAAAATCCAGATAGTACATATTTTATGTCTGACCAACCATTCCATGTCAGTGACAACTACTCAGAACTGCTATCTGCCATTCTGCTATTTTGGAATAAAAACAACTATTCCAATAAAATTATTTCAAAAGAAGACAAATTGTAAGCAGACTGGATTTGGTTTATATGCCATGGTTGGCCGTCTCCTGACCTAGGCCTCTTGGTTTTCAGCTGTGGCTATGAGGGGTAGTGCCCACTTCTGCATCTACTATCTTATACCATACTCAGTGGAAGCTGCCATTTATTCATAATTTTTATGTATATCACTTATCTGTGCAAATCATTTGTTATTGCCTTGGAGCAATAGACAATGTAATTCATGAGTATTTATTGGCTGCTATTCAAAGGACATGTTACAAGGAAAAATAAGGTTTTCTGCATCACTTTAGGTAGTGTATATCCAGGTTAATAAGGATACTGTTCCCTGTGACAGCCATTCCAAGCCCAGTTGGACCTAGTTTCTTCCTTACTCTCCTCTCCGATAGACATGCCTCTGCTGTCTAATTGAAATGCAGTATGGACTTCAATCAGAGCAAGAAATTTGATTTTCTGTCAGACACATAAAGTCCTTTTACAAAAAAATAAATGAAAGTTGGGGCTGGGGTGCAGCTCAGTTGGTTGAGTGTTTGCCCAGGACCCATGAAGCCCAGACTCCATCTCCAGTAGCACATAAACTGGTCCTGGTAACACGTTAGTATAATCCCAGAACTCAGTCTTAGAGACTGTGCCAGAAACACAATGTCATCCTCAGCTACATAGTGAACTTGAGGCCATCCTGGAAGAAATTTAAAAATTAATGAAATTAAAAACATCTTATTTATACTGTTACATCAATAATATTACCCATATAAAATTGCTGAAATATCTGTACTTTTCTTGTTTTATACCGAATATTTGACTTTTGGCATATAATTGATATGCCAAATATTCTCCCTTGATGTTTATGGCTGTGTCTTCCCTGGATCATAAGATTTAAAGGCTCAAAATTTAGCCTTTCTAGCTGAGAAATCCCCTTCTGCCACTCTGGTAGCACCAGCAACCGTTTTAAAGGTAACCTGTGAAATTACGTTCCTCGTCCTTTAATCAAACCACAGGTGTAGGCCACTTCAGAATATTGCCATTTAGTTCACTATAGCTCGAGAGAAGGGATCACTTCCTCTACTTAGTGTGTTTTTCTTTTCTTCATGCCTGTTTTCTCCATTTGTATAGCTCATGCGCTTACTAGATAGCGGATTGCAAAGAAATTCTAGGGCCAGTGAGATATCTCAGTTGGTAAAGGTAACGGCCAAGAAGCCTGGTGACCTGAGTTCCATACTAGAGACCATACCATGGAATGAGAGAACCAATTCCAGCAAGATTACCTCAGACTTCCATATATACAATGTAGCATGTGCATTTACTTACACACACACACACACACACATTTATAAAAGAAAAGCTACAACTAATCAAATGTCAAAATCAAATTGCTAGGCAGTCCACTATTTTCCACTCCCAAACCAACAAGGATTTCAGAGCCATTTAGCTTAACTCCGAGGGACATGAGTCATACCTTCTCTCCCTGCAAGCAAAGACCTTTTCTGAATGAACCCACTCAGCGCTGGTGACTCTTTAAGCCCCACTGCAGCTTGGTGACACTCGTTCTTCACCAGATATAAGTAAGTACATTTACCCGGCTATCATCAGCTCGGCTAGACAAAATTACCAGGTATTTACATAAGAAAGGAAATCATAGAAATTGCAGCCGTAAACACATTTGAATGATGAGTTTTTATGGCTGCTTAAGAAGATAAAATTTGGAAGTTGGGACATAGCAGGACCACAAATAAATACCTGTTCAGTCGTTAGCCCACAAATTCTGAGAATCTTATGCAAGAGGTGATTGGTAACCACTAGTAAAATCTGCGTAATTATAGATTTTATAGCTATGACCAATCCCATAAGGAGATCGGGCATGGGTATATCTTTGAGGGATATTCACGAACAGATCCTTTCACAATCATTTTGAAGCACAAGGAAGCATTTTAAATAGTGACAGTTATGAAGGAAGGAGCTGTTTCTGTTTCCCTCCTCAGTCTTTGTAGATTTGTGGATGCTTCCATTTGTCCCTAAGCCAAGTGATGTCTACTTTTTAAAGGAGGCAGCTTGGCTGATGCCAGCATAGGAAGGACAGCTTGCTTTTATGGTGTTTCTAGAGACGGAACACTTGAAGTCAGTAAACTGGGAAAACAAATTGGTCTTATTTACAGCCACATGTTATAACAGCAGCAAGAAGTAAGCCTTAGCCATCACCTCCTGGGTAGCTACTGGTTGAAGTGCTTTATGGGAAACTCATTTCATTCTCACAATGTGTGAGGGGGATTGCTCTTTTCCTCATTAATGTTTGAGTCATTTGCCCAGGGCCATCCAGCTAATAAGTAGTGAAGCTGAGATTTCAGCCGAAGCTTTCTGGTGCCATGGTTTCTTCCCTTCATCTGTACACTAAGTAACTGTCAGTGTATATAAGGAATAGATGCTGGGAAAATGTCTTAACAACTTAATTACTATTAAGCACATAACGAATTTGAAGGAGCATGAAGTCCTTTAGAAAATCCTTAAGGAAAATGACATATATCAGAGCACTGTGCACTTAAAACTTAGTTCTAAAAAATAGATATATTTTTCTAATACCAGCTTTACTGTGAATAGAGATTATTTGTAGGGAAAACAAAGCTCAAAACCAGTGTTAAGCTGTTTTAGAAATATATATGGAATAAATAAAGGGTTGGAATATTATATAGCAGGATATATACTCTAATACATAGTTCAGCATTGAATCTTGGCCACAGACACACTCATGTGAGAGGTGAGAATTTCAAGCATATGGAGACTCTCAGAAATCCTCAAATGTGCTCATTTTGAACTATTCTTGGCTCTCCCACCAAAGTAACTACAAACTTTTTATTTTTGGCATTGATTCTGCCTCTGACCCTCTGGGCTCTGATTTTACTTTTAGTCTAAGAGTTTCCTGTGTTTGTGCAGAGAGTGGACCAACAGGTCTCTGAATTTGTGCTGCGTAAGTACACAATATTAATGTGAGCTCTACCCAGTAAAATCCTATGCCCATCTGATTTCTTGGATGTTGTTTTAAGCAAACATGCTAGGGTAGTGTTCTACTCAGGGTGCTGTATTTTCTTACTGATCTCTCTGGAGTCTTATGGGAGCTAATGGCTTCCACCCACTTGAGATTTTGCCCATCATATTATAATCTTTCTTCCAAGGAACAAAAATAGGACCCTTTTTTTGACAGCATGGGAGACATTCTCTTGCTGCAGCTCTCCAGGAAAAAAAATCCCCTAATCTAAGTAGACAAACTCTTGCTGGGGAGAAAAAAAACAAAAAAAACAAAACAAAATGCATGTATAAACTCCAAGGAAAGCATTCTTGTTTTGTGAAGTCTTCCCTTGTGACAAGTGTTAGGGACTTTACATACACTGATAGCAGTTAAGTTTATGGAAAGAATGAACAGCTGGACACGTTGTCAAAACTGAGTGTTTCAGCCTAACTTTTTCCCCAAGCCCTGTGTCTAGAGGAAGTTGGAATCCGTTAATTGACATTTTAAAGATGAGTGAGAAACATGGGTGATTGGAGTTGATTTCCTAAAAGAAGTTCTGGAACGTCAGTTTGAAGTGGCGAGTTCAAAAGCAGGACACAAATTAGCAATCATGTTGGGACCATCGGTCCTGTGCTCCATTCTCATGTAGGGCTCACACGAATCGAGATCAATGTACAACTGGTTTGCCTGTGAGCCTGGTGCCATGGCGTTTTGTTTTGTTTTATTTTATTTTTGATTCATGGTCTAAACCTATTACACAACAAAGTCTCTCATCTTGAGAAATAATTACGAGCTGCCTCTTTGGGGTTACCAGGGGCACATAAAGAAAGCCAAGGTCCTTGGGTGTTTGTTTTCAACCTCAGATCAAATCAAACTGGGATATTATTTTGGCAGTTCGTGAAGCACAAATATGATTTTCTTTATAGTGTTCTTTTATTTCTTAATTGACAGCACTGTCTCCATTATTATGAATAAACCCTTCAAGTCCAGATACAATAACACATCACTACTGAAGAAATGAGTATAGCCGATGACTTATTAATACACTTGTGAGCTCTAGGCAAACACATTGTATAAATAAGTGCTTGAGACAAACATTAGTCACTGTTCTTATCTGCAGTTCATATTAAATGTTCCTTACTGCACTGTCTGATAAGGGGCCTTTTAAGAATTAATTAATGGCATATCTAAAATTGAGCTTGTCTGGTTGTGGAGGTGTGCACTTTTAATATAAGGACTTGGGAAGCAATCCAAGCAGGTCTCTATGAGTTGGAAGCCATCCTGGTCTACTTAGTGAGTTTTAGACCAGCCATAGCGAGAGACCCTACTTCAAAGTAATCAATCAACTTATTAATTAACAATTCTACTTGACCCTCCTAGTTTTAGAAAGCTATCATTTCTTCTAAGAGAGGGTACTTGTTTATTTCATAAAGTCCAGTTATTGGAATGATTTCTCAAGTGATACTTGTTATATATATATATATATATATATATATATATATATATATATATGCTTCCATGGGTTTCATGGGTAGCAAAAACTTGACAGCTGAACTTGATATGTATACTTCCTATATGCTTGGATATGTAGATGATTTCTGCCAATCTTAAATTCTGACAAGTAATGTTATTATAAATGGAAGACATAATATAAATATTTTCACAGTGTCTGGGACACAATGATTGGTAAAAGACAGTTATGGGTGTACTCACAGAATACTTTCTGTTTATCCATTCTTCCTCCAGTGGAAAGTTGAGTCTGCCTCTGTCCGCTGTGAATAGTGCTCCTGTTACTATGTGGTACAAGGATCTGCTGTGGCCTCTGCCTCCACTTGTATCTGGCATAACCCACCCCCACCCCCACTTCGCCCCTGCCAGTGGAATCCTTGGAGTCTATGACAATGACGAGATTTCTTTCTTAAGTTTCTTTGAGCTGTTTTCACATTACTTCCTTCATTTTAACATTCCTACCAACCTGGATTAGCGTTCCCATTCTTCTGCGTCCTCCCCAGTAGTTGTTAAAACATCCACTGGTGGTAGATATAAGAGGATATTGCATTGAGGGTTTTATTTGCATTTCTTCTGTGGCCAGAGACATCAAGCATATTTTACATGTTCTAGGCATTTATGTATTTCACAGAAAGTCTGCATTTCCTCATTTTAAGTCATTTTTGTTTTGAGGTTGTAGTGTGTGTGTGTGTGCGTGTGTGTGTGTTCGTGTCCTGTATATGCCTTTTCTAGGATATGAGATTTGCACCTGTATTTTTTCCCATTCTGCCTTTTTACTGTTGGCAGTATCCATTGATGCACAAAACATTTTAATTTTCACATTAACTTATTTTTGTTATGTATTTTCAATATTGTATCAAAGTGTTACAAACCTGGCTTCCTTCAGAAAATAGGCATGTCCTTCCTGGTTAGCTTGATCAATTCTAGCAACAATAGAAAAGGAGATGGCAATGATTATATGCAAAAATCTCTCAGAAAATAAAGGGAAACGATGTAGTCTTTATGAAACAGTTGTAATTCACACACACACACACACACACACACACACACACATGTAAACGAATGAGAACATTTCGAAAAGTAGACATTCTAACAAAATGCCATGAAAAAAAAAATCACAGTGTAAGAATGTGTCACAGTCAGGCTGGAATTGTCCTTAGAACATGAAGTAACCCTTGAAAATTCATCAATGCAATTTAGCTAACATATAATACATTGAGAAAAATATGATTTTAAACAACACATAAGAACTGTCAACCACACAATTTCTTGGGATAATATCTCATGTATCTCAGGCAAGCTTAAAACTCTTTAAGTAGTTAAGAACCACCTTGAAGTAGTGGACATTTTGCCTTTTCCTCCCAAGTGCTGTACCAGTCCTTTTTTTTTTTTTTTTTTAACTTTGCTGTGCTGAGGATTGAACCCAGAGCTTTGCGCATACTAAGCTGCCTCTTGACCAATTGAACTACTCATTTAGTACATGATTTTATAATAAAGTATGAAATAAGTAGGAGTAGCAGGGACCTTTAGGTTGATAAAGTGAAACCGAATAACTTACACCTAGCCTCATAGTAGGGAAAGGGACATATTCTCCCTGAAAGTGACACTGGGAAGGATGGCGACTCTCTG
Source organism: Mus pahari (assembly GCF_900095145.1). Classification (NCBI taxonomy): domain Eukaryota; kingdom Metazoa; phylum Chordata; class Mammalia; order Rodentia; family Muridae; genus Mus; species Mus pahari. Next base: position 32,083,720 of record NC_034605.1, on the reverse strand, counting down.
CTCCTCCAAAGAGTATTTCTTAGGGATCAGAGCTAGTGCAATAAGAAAAGTATGTAAAGTAAAAATACTGATTGGAAGAACAGTAAAACTACTATTGTAGTTGTGGTTTGTGGGTTACATGTTTAAATGTATAACCTCTCCTAAAGCGTTTATGAAACATAGGATCCAATAAGGTGAACAGGACTGTAGGATGTACTGGTGGCATGGAAATAAAATGTATTTTACATGGTAGTACGAAGAAGAAGACAAGTGATAAATTTTCATGTATAGTAGCACGGTAAAACAAAAAAATTCTAGAAATACCCTTAACAAAACACATGTGAAAACATCCACATGAAATATAATATTGTTGACAATTATTAAAATTGTCTTATATGGAAAACGATGCTGCATGGAGATTGGATTGTGAGGTATTTTTAGATTCATCCATAGAGTCAGTGTAATCAGCTGAAGCTCCACCAGGGTATTGTTGTTTAGACACTCTACGGATAAGCTAGCTATAAAATGAACAAGACAATTTAGAAGGTGCTAGAATATCACAGTAGCCTTGACACCGAACAGAGTTGGAGGGATTATACTGTTTGCCCTCCAGACTTTGTGGAAGTTGTGAAAACCAAAACCGTGACTCTTGAGCAGAGATGAGAACCCCAAATAGATCCTAAGCTGTCAAGGAAGAAGGGATAATGCTTATAAATAATTGGAAGCAGTTCCCTACCTTTCACCACTCCCAAAATTTAATTTGAAATACGTTACAAAGCTAAAAATAAAAACTGACTTTATACAGTTTTCAGAAAGAAACACAGGAGAAGATGCTTACAGTTTGGGGGACAGTCAAAAGGTTGTTACTCCACAGAAAGTAAACCTGACAAATATTGTCAAATTAGACATAACATTGGAAAACTTCAACTAATGAAGTCACTACTAAGAAACCAACCAACTATATATTTGGCAAGGATTAGTGTTCATAATATGTGAATTATTTCCATTGCCCAATAGTAGAACAACAACCCAGTTTTAAAAAATGGGTAAAAATCTTGATCTGATACTTCTCAATGGAAAAATACAGAAATGTATGATAAGCACATGAAGTGTGCTTAAAAGTGGGCAAAGCCCTCCATCAGTCATCAAGGATGCAGATGAGACCATGCTGGGCGTCCCACTGAAAGGGCTCTGTGTGGAAAGTCTAACCCAGAAAGGATGGTAATGCTGCAGGGTTTCCTACCTTTCCTGCTCACAGGACTACTGTAGATAAAACCCCAGACGTTTCTTCTAAAATCGATATGTATCTATTCTGAGACTGACAAGGTTACTTCATGTTACTGTGTTACTTTCCAAAGAAATACATGCCTATTGTGTGCCAAGAAACTTGAGAATGCTTGCAGCACTTTTACTTTGGGTATCTCGAAGTAGAAATAGCCTTCAGTGTCCATCATGATCACACCACATACCACACACACACACACACACACACACACACACACACACACACACACACCAGCATCTGTTACAGAACCTAGAAATCACAAAGTGGGATAGACTGGCTGGCCAGTAAGCTTTAGGCATCCCTTCTGTGTCTAACTCTCCAGTGCTAAAATTACAGATGCATGCTCCTGCCAGAGTTTTTTTTGTATAGATGCTGATGATTTGAACTGAACTCCTTATGTTTGCACAGTAGGCACTTTTATAGACTGGCCATCTTCCCACTCTATGCATCGGGAATTTTACATGTGAAATTAACCACATTTTGACAATGTAAGCCTGAGTCTGTTGGGTGAGAATGTGGGGTTTGCATGTTCAAACTGGAACACTAGTCCATCAAGGTCAGGCCTTCACTGGTCATGTGACTTCGTACAGCTCCCCTGACTTCCAGTTGCTATCCTTGGATCTTGCCTTCTTCTTTAGCATGAGGATTAATATGAGGCAGATATCAGTGCTGAAGCCCAAAAGATGATCAAATGCCCCCTTTTCAGTTTCGTGGGGGGAAAGCTTTGCTTGAGGTGACAGATCTCCACAGAGATGAAGTCAAGCCATGCCACAAAGTTCTCTTCAATCTGTGTCCAAGGTCAAACCTCTGCATTGGACTTACCTTTTGGAGCCCCGGCTTTCGTTTAGTGTGGTGTCCACGTTCAGTCCATTGCCTTCAAAGTTCATAATCCAACTTTTCTTTACAGTTCTGTAAAATTCCATTCTTAAAATGTGCATTTTTATTATCCATTTGTCTCTTGAGTGTTTCTTTGTTGTTGAGAGAGGGATGGAGAGAGAGGGAGAGGGAGAGGGAGAGAGAGAGAGGGGGAGAGAGAGAGAGAGAGAGAGAGAGAGGAGAGAGAGAGAGAGAGAGAACATGTCTAGATGCTAGATGTGGCTCATAGAGTATGTTAGTTAATGATGGTTGTCAGTTTGACTGGCTCTTGAATCCAGTAAGTCTCTCCTCTGATGCATCTGTCAGAGTTTTTCTTGAAGAGATTAGCTCAGCTGGGAGAGCCATTAGGAGGCTCTCTCGCCAGAGACCCAGAAGTCAAAGAGCAGACCTATGGCTTTATGTCTTTTCACCTCTACCCCTTGCTGGCGAGCGCATTTCTCTTCTTGCTGCTGTGTCTGCCGCTGCCAGCAATGCTATCCTTACTGCTGCTGCTGTTGATACCGTCTTCCGCTGGCTCCCGGGAGAGGCCAGATTCTTGACCCGTCCACCATGAAGACCGGTACCTCCAAGCTTTCAGTGACAGGTTGAGACTGCAGTACGGAAGGAAGTACTTAAGTTCTCTCTCTCTCTCTCTCTCTCTCTCTCTCTCTCTCTCTCTCTCTCTCTCTCTCTCTCTCTCTCTCCTTATATTAAAAAGTATTGTATTGGAAATATTACTGCTTTTCCATTCTTGCTGACTATGTTGATGGCTTGCATCATCTCTCCTTGAATATTTCAGGAGAATCTTTGACAGTGTGGTTGGTCTTTGTAGATAACTTTAATTTTTAACCTGTCATTGATTACTACATTTTAATAACTCTCCTCCTCCTACACTAAGTTTAATTTGTTCATTCTTTTCACTATTTCTGAGAGAATCTTAGGTCGTTGGTCATTATAGTCTGGATGTAAAATAGCCTCCACGGACTCATGTGCATGGTCCCCAGAGGGTGGTGCTATTTGAGAGCAACCTTCAGGGGTGGAGTCTAGCTACTACAAATGCATACATTAGAAATCCCACTAGATACTAAATGTGAATATTATAAATAGTAATTTCATGAATACCTTCTCATTGTATTGCTTGTCCTTTGTTCCTGAAGATGTGTGATTCCCTCTGACCTTGTGATCTTTCAGTGTGAGGAACCCCCACTACTGATCTTACTGTGTCTCTGGAATGCGTTCTCTTACTTTTTCTTTACCTGAAAGCACATGTATTTCAGCTGAAATCCCAAAAAGGTAGTTTCAATAGCGATATAATTCTGTGTGGCTACTTTTCTACTTTTATCCCTGATACCCTTAGGTCTCCATTCAAACACTTGAATATTTTGACCCACTGCTTTATATATAATGGGCCACATACTTCTTTCTACTAGTTTTACCCCTGGGTCTGTTTTTTTGTTTTTGTTTTTGTTTTTTTTCCTAGTTAATTTATAAAAATAGAGGCAAACTCTCCAAAGTTGTAGAATGCTGAGCTTCTTAATCCAGAATTTTTGGTCCTGTTTGGAAATGCGTTAGGCATTATTGAGAAATTTCTGTCTCAAGCTCTCCTCTTTTTCTCATAATCCAGTTGCATGCTGAGGACCTTTGAGATTGCTCTGAGGTCGGTGAGAGTCTGTTAATGTCCCTTTGGCTTTACGTGAACCATTTTCTTCAGCTCAGGCAACACGTAGTAATCTGTATGTAAACTTTCTCTGCTGTTTCCATGTTGCTTTTAATTTACCCATTGAGATTTCATTTCAACTTTTGTGGTTTTTATTCCCAGAAATTTCTTATAGCTTAATATCTAGTGAAAGCCTGTATATTTTCACTTCACAGTATTTTTGTTTATTCATGGAACATAGCTCTTTAGGATTCCTTGACAGCTCAACCTTCAGGTCATATTGTGGGTTTTTCTTGAAAATTAGTATTTTTCTATCCCTTTGTATACTAAGTGATTTTGGATGTTTTTATTAACCCTGTGACTATTCTATTGTATGAAGCTAATAGGGAGATTCTTCTTACACTAGTATGGAGAATGGCCCCCTTTTTTTGCAGTCAAGACCCTTTGCTTTAGGCTGCCCAGCCTCAGTTTGTGGCTCTCTAACCTTGCTATCCTAGATGGGTTCTCCTGCACATGTGCAAATTTGGGGTTTTCCCATCTGATACATATGAAACTCATTCACAGAATTATGGATCCATCCCGTAATTTTCTTAGATTCTTCCCAAATCCTGGGTCATTCCAAGCTCCTCTTGATGATTCCTCTGGGTGTGTTTTGCAGTTTCGTGGCATCTCCAGGTACCTCACCACTTTGCATAAGAAAAATATGTGAACAACGATGCGAACGTGTGGGGACACTGGAGAGGTGACACAGTGGTTAAGAGTTAAGAGCACCAACTGCTTTTCCAGAGGATCTGGGTTCAGTTCCTAGCATCTACATGGCAGCTCACAACTTTTTATAACTCCTGCTTCAGGGGATCCAACCCTGTCACACAGACACACATGGCAGCCAAACACCAATGCACATGAAATAGAAATAAATAAATCATAAAAATTTGTTTAAAAAGAAAAAGTGAGGCAGGAAACTCATTGCTCTGTGTCTCTTTCCTAAGTTTTGACTCCCCTGTCACCTGTTTCTGCGATATATTTAGTGGTCTTTTTCCCAGACACAAAGACCCCTCTTTTTTTTTTTTATTTAATATATTTTTATTATTATTATTTTCTTTATTTACATTTCAAATGCTATCCCGAAAGTTTCCCATACCCCTCCCCCCACCTCTGCTCCCCTACCCACCCACTCCC
>NC_034605.1:32070368-32078395 GCF_900095145.1 Mus pahari | reverse complement strand
CATCCTTTCATCTTAGCTCTAAATTTTGTCTCTGTACCTATAACCTTTCATGAGAGTTATGTTCCTTATTCTAAGGAGGAATGAAGTATCCACAAATGATCATCCTTCTTGATTTTCTTCTGTTTTCCATAATGTAAGACCCCTCTTTTTATTAACTTATTTTTTGTCTTTGATATCTTTTATTTATTCTTTGACAATTTCACTCACATAAGCACTGTTTCCTGATCATACCCACCCACAGCTCCCCTCTCCCACTCCTCTATTCCCCCCACCCCACCCCTATAGTCCTGTCCTTTTAAAATTAATGCAATACATTGAGTTCTGTTGATGTTGCTTGCGGGACTGTTGAGTGACCTTGTTCGCTTTATCTTGTGTTGTATAAAGAACCATAACTGAGGGTTGTGAGTCCAAAAGCCATGCCATGTCCAGAGGACACCATTTCATAATTCTCTCCATTGTCCACCTCTTCACATTCTTTCCAATCTCCTGTTCTTTGATGTTGTTAGAACCTTGGGAGGGTGTTGGGAACAGCAGTGATTTATAGGTATAAACATATTTAGAGGTTAGTTTATCAGCATATCCATTTAGCAAAACAATGCTAGTATGTTTTCCTGTAGAACCTAGAGACATGGGCTTTTGGCCAGGATTGCAGTACTAGGCATGAATTCCTTCCTCTGGAGAAGAATTCAAATTCAGTAGGTAGTAGCTACCCCCATAACCTTCATGCCACCATTGAGCCAGCGGTACTTCTTGCCTGGCAAGCATTTGGAAATCACTGCTGGGTGGCACCATAGTTCGCTTTCTCCTCCTGTGGCCTGCCTGGCACCTTCTGCTGCTATGAAAACACACAGAAACCTTTCCTTAGAGCATTCAGTTCTAGTCTTTGTGAGACATGAACCACAGGAAGGTTCTTCTACCACAATTGAACTGTAGTCATACTGAGCTATAAGAAAATTGCCTACAGGTCAAGGTCTACAGTCTGTTTTCCAAAGTTAACCAGGTCATTGTGATCTCAGAGGGAGTTTTCCTTGCATGAGCGGATTATTCAGAGAAGGGCAAAAGTTACTGTACATCATTTCCATTTTACACACATGTCACAGAGTTAAAGACAGCATCCGTGGTACTGTTTTACTTTAGGGTTTATATACGGATTACACTTTCACTTGCTATTTCAGAGGCTTTGAGTATGCGGGTGTGTCCTCCTTCCCTCTTAATATTATTCGTTTTTATTGAACCCAGGGTGTTCCTAATGCTAACTAAACTCCTTTGCTCATTCTTCTTGGTCTACAATTCTGGCCCTCCACTTCATAAGAGAAATAAAAGCTGATTTTATATGAAATACCGGAAGCCATCAGAATCAGGCTGTACATTGACAAAAGTGATGCTGCTGCAACATTTAGCGAGTCCTTGGAGATTGTTTGTGGCGAATCAGATGTGTTTTAGTTGGGGGAAAAAAAAAAAAACTAACTTAAAAGCTAATAGTGACCGTGTTACTGTTTACAAAGACCATGTTTGGTCACTGACAACTTCTTTATGCAATTGGGTTTATATAGAGATAAGATAGAAAAGTCAAAGATAGACTACTGTTTCTGAAGGATGTGAGTCTTCTCTTCCTTCAGAAAAATCAGGAGCTAATGTCAGCTCTGCCTTTCTGTATTTGGAGAGAGGTAGGAACCATTGCTTCTCAAGGAAGTGAAGAGCGGGGGCAGCGCGGTCATTCGACGTAACAATGAAGTTAAATTGTTCTTTAAGAAATGAAGGATGTATGCTGTGAGATAAAGACCGAGATTGAGAGTTCCCATAGACTTCAGATACCCTCTGACCCTGAACTCGATTAAGTTGCTTAAATATGGCTTAGATAAGAAGCACATTACAGCTCTGATGAAAGAATTGCCTCATGGGTACTTTCCAAACACTGATGATTCTTGTTTGACCCTTGATATTATGGGTACAAAAATAGCAGTTTTCTGAAATCACTTGTAAAATGTTGCCCCATTTTATTAGATAATTTTGTTACATAGTTATGAGGTTGCTGTTTTTTTTTTTAAATCTGATCAATTCTATCAAAGCACACTCAATGTGTTATTGTGAAATCAACATATAAACTTTGCATTTAGAGAAATGTACAAATCTTACAATTTAGTGACTTTCTCATATATATGCATTTTTTTTCCCACAATTCAAGATGTAAAACGATTTCCATTGTCCTTGAAAGGCCTCCTTTCCTTTCTTTTCCATTCACTGACCTTCATCTCCCAGAGCTAACTTGCTCTGATTGGCAAGTCAAGTAGTCTGCTCTCAAAGTTCATATGCATGGAATCACTCAGAGTGCTTTTGCTGTAGCATCTTTTGCTAGACAGATCTCTATGTGTTAGAGATCTTTTTACTTCCCATTGCTGGGGCGGGGTGCTCAGTTGAGTCAGTGGGCCTTGTCTTTGCTTCTAAATGCAGAAAAGCCGTATTTGTTTGTCCCACGTAAACTGTAAAGAAAAGTCAAAAACTTTTAAAAGTATTAAATATAAGACAATAAAAACACACCTCCCATGCAAACTCTGTGTGTTTTATGAACAGGTTGAGGCAGTCCTTTCAACTGCAGGCCCGTTGACAGGCTTCCAGGTGCCTTCTCCTGACTGCTCACATAAATGTTCCCATGAGCTGAATCACCATAAAGACACAGCCCATCTATGTCTTCCTCTGTCTCTCTCCAACATCCAGCCCTTTGCTTGGTCCAATGGTATAGCTTGTATATTGAATGCACCAAGCATCTGCCTATTGTCTTGGGTATGGACGTGCCTAGTGTTGTTTGTTTGTTTGTTTGTTTTTCCTTTGCTATGGAAACAAAACACATGCTTTGCTTTAGCGAAAAAGTTTGCAGTTCCCTTTTTCTCATAAGGCTTTTGTTTAATACATGAGCTGACTTATCCCAATTTCCTGTTTATATAGAATAGGATCACGAAGAAAATGCGCATCATCAGAAACTTACAAAGGATTTCTGTTTTATTCATTTAATAACATTGTTAAAATTCACTGACGTGTCATTGAGAAAAACAACTTCGAGTGAGGATAACATCCACATGTTCACACACCCACTCTTACGTCATCGTCTTTGGATAGACAAGTCTGTAACTCTGTGTGTGGAAGACAAGCACCATTTATTTTCATGGTGGCAAAAGAGGCGATATCTGTTTTATACAATTAAAAGGCCTTGGATTTGTGTGTAATTTTCATTACTCTTGGGATTTCTGTGTTGAACCAAAGGTCATTATTCTAATCATCTCAGACTGTCTTACCCCCCTAATAGATCTTTGCAAAGCCCATCTGTCTGCAGCTTGTGGTATAACCTTTCTTGATAGGGGCAAGGATGGCAGATGGACAGCAGATGGGAGTTTTGCCCTGTTTTGTGGTTCAGAGCTTGGCCCAGGCATGAGCTGTCAGGGACTGTCAGTTTGTCCTCTCAGCTTGTGGGCTTCATCACTGCATTTGGCATTTAAGCCACAGCCTGAATTAATGCAGAGCTGGGCCAGTTATCAGCCATTGTGAGGAGTTAATGGTGATGGCTATCCATTTATGTGGAGGCACCTAGTGAGTATAAAAAGAACTTGGTGGGAAATGTTCTTGCCACTTCATTGTGTGCTGGATCTTCAGGACCCTGGAGTCAGCTGTTCGCCAACATCATAGCTGCCTAATTAGGGAAATACCACAGTCATATGGGCATTTCCCTTTTCCTCCAGGGTGATTCACTTTCTCCAGAGTTTTGTACATAGAATTTGGGAAAGCAGAATACAAGTGCGGCCAGACAGTGGTAGGATGTGTGTTCTTGTTTGACTTTTTGGACATTTTCATATTCTGGAGTTCTTCAATGCATTGCACAATGAAATGGACTATTGATAATGTCCTGGCTATAGCAAATGTAATTGCTACGTGACCACAGCATTAAAAGGTAGTTCCTGGGATAATTAGTATTTCTTGAAGGGGAAAGAGTGTCTGTCAAAAATATTATTTCGCTTTTCCTGCACAGTTTTTAAAATGTATTTATTTTATATGTGTGCTTCAATGTTCTGCTTGGCAGGTGACACTTCATTGTAGATAGAATCCAGATTGGAGTAAACAGATGCATCTGGAGAATCTCTGTAATGGAGGCTAAGCGTTGGCAGTGACCGTGAATAAAAGACAATCAGGGGTCAGGATTGAAGCTGGGATTTTGTTATTTTGATTTGTTCATTTTCTTTCTCTCTGAGTTTTGGTACATTTATATTTGATACTTGGTGGCACTCCATCTCAGTTTTGACTAAGAACTAAGGAAGTTTATGTAAGCAATATGTAGCTACAAATGTCTAAAACAATATCTCCAAAAGATTGAATCATGGCAATGCCAGTCACCACCCACTTACCATGCCACTGAATTCAGCTGAAGTACTGAGCTCTGGTATGCAATCGAATTTATGCTTTTTCAACATGTAGATTTTCTGAGTTCTGAGGAGGTTGGGATGCTTTTTTTCCAATATGTAACTAATTATAGTGCTCCAAATGATATGAGTAGCACTGGACCATTTTGTTAAAATGCGTTATATTTGCATTTCATTACATAGATTATAAACATATATATAATAGATAGAATCTCTCAATATAAAATTTAGAGATAATATATATGATAAATATATATCATAAGTTTATATATATATATATATATGTATATATATATATATATATACACACACATATATTAGAGACCTTTACATTCTAGACTATAACCAAGTCTTAGAAGATAGTCTATCTAAATTCTGAGTAACTCCTACACCATGGATTCCCATCTATCCCACACTTCATCCAGATATATTTTTTTAAATCTGTGTTTCAGTTTTCTTCCATAAGTCAAAAGATTTACATTTTTTATCGTTCTTGTATTCCCAAGCGAGATAATGTGTGTACATTTGTCTTATTTTAGTTTTAACTGTTCATTTGTTTATTGCCTTAGAATTCTGACAGACAGCCCAAGCTCCCCCAACCCCTTCTTTTCTCAGTCTTGGTATTATACCTGCAGCTTCCTTGAAACCATCTTATCTATTCTTTCTTTTAGAGGAATCTTAGAAAGGGAAAGGACCTTGTCAATGGTGTGTGCAGAAGAGCCTATAGTGCTGTACCCCACCCCTAGTAACTATCAACATGGGACCTGCTAACATAATTTCAACCTGAGATGAACCCAGGATCTAGTCAGGTATATTCTTTGATGGCTTGAATAGTGGCTACGTGAAGCTGTCTTCTGGTGACTGCTGGAGTGCTCTGGTCCTAGTTAGCTAACTCCCCTTAGCCGTGGAGTGAAGGGATATGGTGAACTTAAGGTTTGAAGCAGCACCCGTGACCTTGCACTAAAAGAGAAGCTCTGCTTTGTCCCACACTGGCTTCTCTTCAGTATTTTTCTTCAGCCTCTTGAAGGCTGCTCTTCAAAGCAAGAGTAGAAGCTATGGCCACTTCCATAATCTTAGATTGAACATTCTCCATAAACAGCTAATGTTTCGAGTTTACTCATCCTCAGGATTATAGTCTGTTTATGGATTACAAAGCACTTAATCGCATGTTTTAGCTCTTAGGCTTTTTGAAAATTCCTCATTAGGAAAGTGGTGAAGAAATCCGAGTCACTGAAGAGAGGAATGAAAGCTCAGCACACCGGGGTTTCAACCACTGCTTTATTCTCATAGTAGCTACCATTGGACTCACAAATGCAAACTGGGAACCTACATGGTTTCAAAAAGTTTACATTCTTTTTTGTTTTGTTTTGTTTTGTTTTTTTGTTTTTTTCGAGACAGGGTTTCTCTGTGTAGTCCTGGCTGTCCTGGAACTCACTCTGTAGACCAGGCTGGCCTTAAACTCAGAAATCTGCCTGCCTCTGCCTCCCAAGTGCTGGGATTAAAGGCGTGTGCCACCACACCTGGCTAGAAGTTTACATTCCTAAAAATAACATTATTTATTCATTATTTTATTTTTTGGTGGTTGGTGGTGGTGACTGTAATATTGCTCTGTGTGTGTGTGTGTGTGTGTGTGTGTGTGTACTCTCACATCTCACATGCTTGGAGACCAGATGGCCCATTGGTTTAGAACACTGTCTGCTCTTGCAGAAGATCTGGGTTGGATTCCCGGAACTCAAAGGGCAGCATACGACTCCAGTTTCAAGGGATCCAATGCCGTCTTCTGGCTTAGCTCACTGTTTGCATGTGGTACACACAGGTACAAACCAACAAGACTTCTCTCTCTCTCTCTCTCTCTCTCTCTCTCTCTCTCTCTCTCTCTCTCTCTCCATATATTAATCTTTTCAAAAATGAATGGTCAAAAACCTAGGGTCACATGACTTCTTGAATCCAAAAGAGAGAAGAGGCATAAAAGAAGGATCCAAAAGTCAACATCACAGGTAGTTACTGTGTGCAAGTTCTGCTGCCTCTGGGTGGTGATGATGGGCCTGCCCTACCCTAACAGGACCAAACACTCTGCTATGGAGGCTTCCATCAGAGTACTGCCAACCTGATAAAGCCAACGTATGGATGAACAAGAGGAAGTGAGATGAAAACCCCATTGTGCAGGTAAAAGCTTGTAGGCTTCCCTCAACCCAGGCAGGATGTGCATTCAAAAGAGACACCTGTATTTCAGTGTTTATTATGGTACTGTTTGCAGTAGCTATGAAATCAGATCAGTCTGGGTGTTCATCAATAGGTTAATGGGTTAGAAACAAGAACCATGTTATGTATACACAATGGGGTTTTTCACACATTAAAAATATGAGTTTTGCAGAGATGAACGTAATAGGAGCTGGTTGTCTCAAGTAAAATAAACCAGACTCAGGTATACAATTGTGTGTGCATGTGTGTGGAATGTGTGTGTGTTTGTTGAGGAGAAATCTTAGAAATCTTAACTGGAGAGGGTACCTGTAACTTTAATTTTTCAAATGCCTATTTTTAAATTTTTTTACTGGTTATTTTATTTATTTACATTTCAAATGTTACCCCCTTCCTGCTTTCCCCTCCAAAAATCCCCTATTGCAACGCCCCCTGCTTCTATGAGGGTGCTCTCCCACCCACCCACCTGCTCCTGCCTTGCCACCCTAGCATCCCCCTATGCCGGGGCATCGAGCCTTCACAGGACCAAGGACCTCCCCTCTCATTCTTGCCTGATAAGGCCATCTTTTGCTACAGATGCAGCTGGAGCCAAGGGCCCCGTCACGTGTACTTTTTGGTTGGTGGTTTAGTCCTTGGGAGCTCTGGGGGAGTCTGGTTGGTTGATATTGTTGTTCTTCCTATGGGGTTACAAACCCTTTCAGCTCCTTCGGTCCTTCCTCGAACTCCTCCATTGGGGTCCCTGTGCTCAGTTCAGTGGTTGACTGCAAGCATCTGTATTTGCCAGGCTCAGGAGGAGCCTCTCAGGAGAAAAGAGGTAGGACTAAATTTTGGGTCAGGATGTATAGGTGCAGTTAGAGCAGAATCTATGACAGGGTCCCATTTTTTTTAAGGCCTCAAACTCATCATGTGTCCAATTAATCGGCAGAGTAGAGAGTTCTGTCCTCAATCCCATTGCCAAGGAGACAAGTGACCATCGCTAGTGTCATCCCCGGTTTTCAGACATGTCCAGAGATATGTAAGCACTGTCCGCAAGTCTCACAGCCAGTGAATAGGAAACCTGAGTTTTGCGCCCAGATAATCTGTTGGCATAGTCCTCCTAATTTTGTGCAGTACTAGGGGGGTAGGAAAGTGAGCACGTTGAAAGAATTGATGCAAAGCAGAAGAGTGGGCTCTTCTGATATTGATGGAAATGCCTACAGAAGTATATGGTTTAGGAATAGAGGGTCATGCAATTAAGATCACATTTAACAGAGTCGATGAACCGGAACAGAAGATGTCTACTGGATTTAGAAAATTATCTGTGACTTTAGTAGTAAGCGGTTCCACTAGAATCATGAATTGAAGCCTGAATCCATTGGATACAGGGATACAGAAATGAGTGTAGAGTTAAGAAGATGCATCAGTTTAAAAAAAAAAAAAAAA
>NC_034605.1:32043767-32069833 GCF_900095145.1 Mus pahari | reverse complement strand
TCTCTGTAACCCCTTCCATTGGAGTTTTGTTCCCAATTCTAAGAAGGGGCAAAGTGTCCACATTTTGGTCTTCCTTCTTCTTGAGTTTCATGTGTTTTACAAATTGTATCTTGGGTATTCTAGGTTTCATGGCTAATATCCACTTATCAGTGAGTGCATATTATGTGAGTTTTTGAGGTAGCGTCTCTGACTATATCTGGAGTTCACTCCTTCTGCCTGGCTTGCCTTAGGTGTTTAGGAAGCCCAACTGTGCTTCCTAAATATCGAGAAAGTAGATAGGTGTTATACTTTATGCCTCACTTTTGTCTTTCATTTTTGAAGACTTGATCTAGTTGTTTTATGTTTAGTTGTGTGTGTGTGTGTGTGTGTGTGTGTGTGTGTGCATGGTGAGGTATATACATGTGAATGCAGATGACTGTAGAGGCCAGAGGTGCTGGCTTCTAAGGGTCTGGAAATACAGGCACTGCAACCTGCCAAACTACATACAGGTCCTCTGCAAGAGCAGTAGATACTTTTCACCACTGAGCATCTCTCCAGGTCTCTGGTGCCTGGCTTTTAACACAGATGCTGGCAATCTGATCATAGAGCCCCATACTTGTCCAGCAAGTAGTTTACAATCATCTGAGCTCCAGGGGATGTGTTATACGGATAAGGTAGTTTATTTATAAGACATGATGAAGAATCTAGTAGGATGAGAAAAGTTCTTCATTATTAGAAAGCAAAAAAAAATAAATAAATAAAGAAGATGGCCTAAGGAAGCTTGTACCTCCGATGTGCTTTATGGAAGTTTTCTGAAAGTACAATATTCGTGTCTTATGAGTTGCTTTAACAGATACACAACTTATCCCTTTCTAATATACTCCTTATGTGGGTTAAAGCATACTATATTTACAAATGCATTATTAATCTCACATTCTGACTGCAGATTTGTGTGTGTGTGTGTGTGTGTGTGTGTGCCAGATAGGAAAAAGTTGCTTCCTGTTTGTGGATGTGTGTTGATACACACGTGTCAGAAGATAGCTGCTTCGTGATGCTGCAAGAAGCAACTGTCACTCTAATGTAAAACCTGTAGCAGACACAGCTCAATCAGCCCATCTTAACTTGACAGAACTGAAAATGGCTTGAAAAAGAGAGAACTGAAGAACTAGGTTGAAACTCTAGCCAGTGAGTGTTTCTGGCTTCCTCCTGACATCTTTAGATCTTTTACATGGGCTAATGGAAACTGAGGAGCACGTGAATGTCTGAGTCTGTATCAACATTGCCCCAGGAAGTAGAAGCTTCCAGACAGCAAATGTGTGGAGAGAATATACTTAATAATGCATACATGTATCTAAGTTAATCATCAACAGCTTACTGTGTGTGGTGTGTGAGTGCTTGTGGAGTCCAGAGGTCAATGTCAGGTGAGTGTGACTTCCTTAATGATGGAACTGGAAACTTGAGTCCCTTGGAAGAATAGCAAACACATCCAACCTCTCACCATCTCTCCAGTGTTTCCCTACTGAAAGCCATTGAAGCATCCTATTGTCCTGCGCCAACCGTCTCGCCAGCAAGAACGACGCGGCACACAAACAGGATCCTTCTGTAGCAAAGCTTTAATACTCTTGAGAGGGAGAGCACAAGCTTCCAAAAACGGAGACCCCGAGCAACAAAACCGCCTCCCTTATATAGGAGCTCTACTCCGCCTCGGACGTGGCGCTCATGGATTGGCACAGGTCGAATCATACGTGTGATGTCAGAGGCGAGCACTCCGGCCCTTAGGGTGTGGCCTGGCTTACGCATGCGCAACATAGTATCACTCCCAGCAACGGCTGTAACGGCTATGTGAGGCCGGCTATGTGAGGCGGCGCTCCACATCCTATCTTTCTTACCTTTCAGCATCCCTGAGTGTGTGAGTGAGATTGTCTTCACAGGCCCATTTCCATACACCTTATGTTAGATCTCCACCATCATTACTGATAACTCTCTTAATAGATGTCCTCTATGTTTTTATGTTGCATTTGTAGTTTGTGCATATGCATGCCCAGGTGTATATGGCGAGGCCAGAGGATATCTTGGAGGAGTTGCTTCTCTCCTTCTACCATATGCACCCAGGGGATCAGCCCCAGAACATTAGACTTGGTGGTGAGCACCTTGGCTTGCTAAGCCATTTTTGTTGCTCTCGTGTTATTTTTTGACTTGGGTTGATTTTAACTCTAAACAAATGATTCACCTTTGTTTATGCCTACATGTCAAGTACTAATACCTACTGGAAAAGTAATGGTTTCATTTGGAAATTGAATTGTCATTTGGAACTGTGGGTTGGCAGTCTGACTGGGTCAATGAAAGAACTTGGCCATGTTCACTGGCCATACTTGGCCTCATTTTTGCCATGTGTTTGCCAGATGCAGAAGCCAGTTCATTGCCAGAGGGCACAGAATCGTGGAGGAAAGGCTTGAAACTTGTGCCATCGAACACACTGCATAGCTTTCCTCTGCTATTTTGGCTAGAGAAGTTTCCTTGTAGGTGTCAGGACAGTAATGAGAGAGTGGATCTTCCCTTTGGCCTCTTTAGGGCCCAGAAGGAGTGTGAGTGGGGGTATGTAAATGTGTTTGTATTCGTGTATATGCATATGTATTTGTGTGAAGGCCAGAGGCCACCTGAACTCTCCTTTCTTTTTTCTCCACCTTGTGTCTCACTGAACTTAGGGTTCATCAAATCAGTTAGGCTGACTGGCCAGAAAGTGCCACAGATCTGCCTCTGTCCCCATCCCTTCTTTTCCCCAGTCCTGGAGTTACAGGCCTAGGCTGCAGTAGCTGAATTTTATGTACGTGTTGGGGATCTGAATTCAGGTTCTCGTGCTTGTACAGAACGAACTTTACCAGCTGAGCCATCTCCCCAGCTCCACAGAATTTTCCAGAATGCTTCCTTTAAGCACACTGGAGAACATGGCTGCAAACAAAGGAAGATTAAAAATGTGATCTCTACTGTGAAAAACAGTTTTGAGTGTGAACAGCTGAACCAATGAGTTGGATAACACACACAGTCTTTGTTAAGGGCTTCTGAATGTCCCAGGAAAGTCATTCCTCAAAGTGGAGAACCATGAAAGTGTCTGTATTTGTCTCAAGATAGACTCATATGCAAAGGGTTCCAGAATTTTTGACAAATCAAACCTGCAGTTAAGGGTCATATATTTATAGCTGATCCAAACCCCAAGATGAATAGAGATGTCAAAATCTTGAGCATATTGGATGTTTACACATGAATAAGCAAGATGGCAGACATTGTTTTCAAGTAGACTTTTTATTTTTTAGCATTTGCATGTTTTTGGTTCAGCTTGTAATTTCCATATAACATTTTTTCATGTTTACATTAGCATGTAATTAGCATATATATAATTCCATGGTGGGTTATATAAATGCCTATGCTCCCCAAGAGGAAAAATGTCTGTGGGTTTTTATTTCCTTTACTAAAATATTTCTAAACTATGTTGGTATTGGGGGAATAATTGTATTTTTCTTTTTAATTAGAATTAATAGTTTAAGTGATGCAGCAGCCTATGAAGTTCGACTTCTAAATTAAAGAACTTCACGTTTCAGGAAAGGTATTTAGTTTCAGAACTTGTAGGGATAGACTTGAAATATTAATGTTAATTTATCCTTTCCAACATTTGGTTCTTTAAGTACTGTAGTTACTCTTTAGCTAGAGAGTCTTATATTTGAGGAAAATATTTTAATGAAGTTTACCAATTTTATTTTTTAATGCTGTGTGTATACGAGAGTGTGTGTTGAATAAAAAAGTGAAATACCGTTTCAGTGGATACCCCACCTTTCACCTAATAGGATGAAGATAAGGAATGATGGTGTGTGTGTGTGTGTGTGTGTGTGTATTCAAAGGCTTTTCTTTTCTTTTTCAAAGGCTTTTCATACACACACACTACATTGCCTTTGCAATTCACTTTTGGATATCTCATTTCAGTGGATCATTGATACTATAAATTAATACTGATGTTAGGAACACATGGTTTCTTCCCCGACCCCAAACTGTTCTATCAAATACTTAACAGGGTGGGCTGGCATGGTGGTACATGCCTTTAATCCCAGTACTCAGGAAGCAGAGGCATTGGCAAAGGCAAACAGATTTCTGTGAGTTGAAGCTAGCCTGGTCTACACAGTGAATCTAGGCCAGTTGGGGCTACAAGAAGATACTGACAAAAACAACAATAACAACAAAATAGCGAACTGATTGCAAACATTTACCATGTGAACACATAAATTCTTTAATAATGTCCTAAGATGCAGAACAGAACCAACTCCTGCTGCTTCATAGGGGAGCTGCTTGTAGCACATGGGGATGGTTGCCGAACCAAGCAGTGGTAACACCTGAACTAGTGTTGAAAAAACGGTAGCTCCCATGACTTCTGTGTTGCTGTGTAGTATTGTTTATGATTTGTAATTTTATCACAATGGGGTTTTGTGTTGATACGACTTTCTTCGTATCTCTGTATATGTAATTGGATGTCTACCTAGAGGATCCTAGTTACAACTGAATCATGAAAAAAGTGACTTGGGCACCTTGAGAATCCAATATTTAGAATCTCACACTGAACTTCCCTAGATGCAATTGTATTTGCCTTTCTTGCCATTGTATTGTGACTTAATTGAAGTAGAGACAATTATCCGTTAGCTTTCCCATCCCTGATGTAGTATTTGTTATAAGAGAATGTTGGAAATATTCAATAAATGTTAGTTAAACAATGAAGGCATTGAATAAGAAAGTATACTGTGGTGGGGGTGGTTCTCTTGCTTCATCTTCATGTGTGTTTGTGCATTTGAGTAAGTGCAGTTAATTCACAGTAAGGACAGGAAGTCACAGACGTTGTCAGGGTACTTATATATTGCCAGTGAGAAGAACTCTGGAGTAGCAATGCAAATTGTTGAGCTTTAATTTTGTTGTTACCTCTAAGGAGTTGTGTTTAAGTGAAAATAATTTATCAACCTCAAGCTTCTACTTTTTTCATGTTCCAAATTAATTAATCTATGCCATATAATTGTTAGTCTCCAGAGCAGTGGTTTACAATATATAGGTCAAGACCCCTTTGGCAAATGTCTATCTCCAAAAATATTGGCAGGATGATTTACTACAGTAGCAAAATTATAGTTATAAAGTAACAATGAAAATAATTTTATGGTTAGGGTGTCAGCGCAACATGAGAAACTGCATTAAAGGTTTGCAGCATTAGGAAGGTTGAGAAACATTGATCTAGAATATTTCCTTCTTAATTCTAGAAGATCTTGATACCTTCCATAGTCCTATAATATCCAACTAATTTAAGAAGGTTAGATTTGAACTATTTCATAATGCTTTAAATTTTTTTCTACAAATTTTGCTGTGTACAGATGAACCCTGGGGATGGATGGACCAGCCTTTGTTGCTTGAAGGAAAGGATAGGTACAATCTACATTCTAGGATGAATGTGTTCTTGCATGTGGCAGAGAAGCTCCTATAAAAGGCTTTAAGGGTAGGAGACATCCTTCAGATGTAATCACCACTGCTGCTCTTTCAAAGGATCTGGTATAGGTTCCCAGTACCCAGGTGACTCACAATTACCTGTAACTCCAGCTCCAGGGAATCTGATGTCTTCTTCTGGACTCTGTGGACAGTACTCACTATAAGCATGTGCACATATACACAAGCACATGCACACATACATGTACAGACTTAAACTCCCTCCAGAAGGGGGATATTTAGAGTCTGGAGAGGTGGCTTAGCTGTTCAAAGCACTTGATGCTCTTCCAAAGGACCCAGGTTCATTCCCCAGCACTGACGTGGCAGTTCATAAGCCTCTGAAACCCTTTTCTGGCCTTCAGAGACTCTTAAGTGTGCATGTGCTGAACAGATCTATATTTTACTGGCTGGTTTTGTGTGTCTACTTGACACAAGCTGGAGTTATCACAGAAAAAGGAGCTTCCATGGAGTAAATGCCTCCATGAGATCCAGCTGGAAGGCATTTCCTCAATTAGCAATCAAGCTGGGAGGGCCCCTTGTGGGTGGTACCATCTCTGGGCTGGTAGTCTTGGGTTCTATAAGAAAGCAAGCTGAGCAAGCAAGGGGAGGCAAGCCAGTAAGAAACATTCCTCCATGGCCTCTGCATCAGCTCCTGCTTCCAGCATCCTGCCATGTTGAGTTTCTGCCTTCCTTTGATGATGAACTGTGATGTGGAAGTGGAAGTCAAATAAACCCTTATCTCCCCAACTTGCTTCTTGGTCATGATGTTTTGTCCAGGAATAGAAACCCTGACTAAGACAAATATGCAGGCAAAACACCCATATACATAAAAATGTAAAACAAACAGATAAACTAGACAAAGCCGGGGGAAGCCTGTACACTGCGGACCTTTGGGGAGCACTCCAAAGATAAGCCAGGGTAAAGGTTGAGAAAGAAGACCCAAGCAGGGGAGACTGTCCCTTCTTTCCACTGTGGAACTTTACAGAAATACGTTTAAATGGTTCTTTAAAGCATCTTGGTACAGGCTACAGAGGCCAAAAGGGGACTGTTATGAGAAGCCCTCCCTCTGCATATATGATGTGGCTGTTAGGTTGGAGGCTTTGTGGGAGTGGGTGTGGCTTTGTGAGAGAGGGTGTGGCTTTGTGGGAGTGGGTGTGTCTCTGACTCTTTTGCCTGCTCTTGAGACTCCTTTCCTCCTGTTGGGTTGCCTCATGCAGCCTCTGTACAATTGGTTGTTATCTCCTGGAAGCCTGCTCCTCTCTGAAGGGAAGTGGAGAGAGAGAGGGTGTGGGGGTGAGGGGAGGTGGAGTGGGACATGGGAGGAGTAGAAGCGGTGGTTGGTATATGTGGTATGAGGAAGAAAGAAAACCTACTCCATTCACTCCTCCCCCCCCCCCCCGAGTTGGTTCATGTCTCAGGGTCAGCTCAGATGTGGTGTTAGAGAGGATCAAGTGAGTATATATGGAAGATCTGCACAGACTTCTATGGAGGGTTTCTGTAGCAAAAGCATCAGGGAACCTGCGGCAGAGCGTACAGAGTGCCGCTCTCCAACTGAAGCCTTCTTATTGTTCCCAGGAGTTGAGGTGAGGAGTGTAATCAGCTGAAGGGGATAAACAGAAGCAGTCTTCCTGATCCTCTGCTGAGAGGACCATTGCAGCCACCGTCTAAGAATGTGCAGCGAAGGCACCGGCCGCTGTCAAAGGCAGGACGCACTGTGTCCTGTTCCAACGGCAGCTGCCCACCCAGGATGGGCAGTGACGGGAACAGATGCTTCGCTCTTCCTCACAGCGCGGCTTACACTTCCTCTTGAGATGGTGCCAGGAGCACATCAAGAGGCAGCCGCGGGGAGAGAACGGCCGGCATCTAAACCAAAAGCCCTCCCTGCCATCGACTTCAGGGTTGCTACTTTCTGTTGTACCAGAGTTAGAAGAAACAAGTGCACAGTTTGTACTTCCTTTTACGTGTTTACCACCACGTGAGAATGAAGAGCTTCGAGCAATGTGAAGTCAATTATGTGATGGGGAAAAACAATAAAAAAAAATACTTCTTGCACATCTGTGTTATAATGAGGACATTTCAAATCAACCACACTAGTCTGGCTTCCTGTTTGTTTATAACTTACATATGTATGGTGTTCTTATTTATAATTTATGTATTTGTAACATTTTATGGTACACACTGCTCACTGTACCCTCTTCTCTCCTCACAGAAAAGTAACACCAAACCCTTTATGTTTGTATTTCAGGTGAAACATGGAAGCCCTCTCCGGGATGCAGCAGGTAGCTGAGGAGAAAACGAAGAATGAACAGCCCAGAGCTCAGAGCTTCCTCCCATGCTCAGGAATTACCACCAGTGCCATTACATCGGCCTCTTCTTGTATGTCTCTGGAGACCACATGTGTCCTCTCTTTGTAATGGTTTGGCTATGGTTGCTGGCCCTTCTTGGACATTGCTTTCAGAACTTAAAGAAACATTGCTTTAAAGGTTTATTAGAACATACTTAAAATAAAATCATCTTCTTCTCATTTAGTATGCAATTGATTCTTCCCATTTCCTCAGTCAAAACTCATTGATCAAATTTACTCCTTGAGAAATCCAGACATGTATATAGCATATTGGGGTTATTCCCTCCCTCCCCCATACTCTTATCTCCCTTCCACCCTGACATCTTCAATCCTCCCTATGGACCTATTCACACACTCATGTCTTTCTGTTTTATGAACCATTGATTTTAACCAGGGCCATCTGTGCTACCATGGCTTTAGAATTATCTACTGGAGCTGGTTGGCTCAAAATAGATAATGACTTTCCCTTTCCCCAAATCCATCATAGCTAGGAGTTCAGCCCCTCCAGTCCCCTCCCCAATCCATGATTGACTGTTAGAAAGCCCAGTTTTATGCAGTCCCAGTGTAGGTACCCATAGGTACTGTGAGATCACACCCTGAAGGTGTGTAGCCCTTTTCCATGTCTTCTGTTTCCACTTCTGTGTTCCCTGAGCCCAAGATGGGATAGTATGAATGTCCTGACAGTCTGAGATAATAACCAATAGGAAACGTAGTATAAGCACTGTACATGCTAAAAAATATGTAGCGAATAATAAACGGCATTCTATAAATTCAGGGCCATTGCTCTATGTCAATGTCAGTGGCGCATCAGTTCCAAAGGGTTTGCATCACTGTTAAGTTAGAAATAATCCACTCTAGCTTGTTGTACAGTGCATTTGTCCAGATAGCCTACAAAAATGTAATCAAAAGAAAAAAAAACATATCAGAGTATAAAGAATATAAAGTGAATGTACTCTGTAAGACAATTGCAAACCTCTTATGGTATCTCATAGTACAATGGAGACTGTCTCATCTCTGGCTACTTATTCAGCTTTAACATTGTAGGAGTGGCTTGTTGTTTTGACTTAGAACCCTTGAAGAGCTGGGAAGTGTGCCTTTGCTACTTTATCAGATCCGGCCATGGAAAACTAGCAATCAATACACACCTGTAATTGAGATCTTAGATAGATGGATGTTGTTATAATTCCGAAATAGGCTGTAATATTATGTTAAATGATTTCCCTTTCTGTATGTTTGCATAACTACATGTTACCTTTGAATGTAAGCTTTTTTATTCACGTTATTAAGTCTAATTGAGTTAAGATACCAGGCAGGGTAGTGGAAAGAGATCTGCTAGACTGTCTTAAATATCATTTTCTATTGCTGGTGTGTCTGTAATTAGCCAGCATTGTAGATAACTCAATATGTGTGATCTGAGTGGTGCATATCAGAGAAAGTTTCTCTATCTTGTTTAAGAATATTTTCCTCTTTCATGGTACACTGATCCATACAGAACAACCTTGACTTGTCATACAACTTACTATTTAAGAGGTTTCCTTTAAGATGGCCTAATCGGCCATCACTGGGAAGAGAGGCCCCTTGGTCTTGCAAACTTTATATGACCCAGCACAAGGGAAGGCCTGGGCCAAGTAGTGGGAGTGGGTGGGTAGGGGAGCAGGGGCGGGGGGGGGTATAGGGAATTTTCGGGATAGCATTTGAAATGTAAATAAAGAAAATAATAATAATAATAAAATAAATGGAAAAAAAAAAGAGATTTCCTTTAGGGTGTTGAGAATAGATTGGTCTTTTATATAATACTTTTAAAATCAGACTAAACCATGACTAGAATACTGTGGATTTGCATCTTAAATTATTCTGCAGTTCTTTTTATGTCTGTATGATTGGGGTTTTAATACTTAAGAGTGTTTCTAGCCCAGTGGTTTTCAAGCTTTGGGTTACAACCCTTTTGGGGGGTTACATAGCTGATATCCTGCATATCAGATATTTACATTGTGATTCATAACAGTAGCAAAATTATAGTTATGAAGCAGCAATGAAGTAATTTTATGGTTGTGGGGGGGGTCACCAAAACAAGAGGAACTATATTAAAAAGTTGTATCTTTAGAAAGGTTGAGAACCACAGTTCTATCCCATATCCACTAATTGTCAAGAACAAAAGGATATACAGTAAGTAAGCCCGTATTTTTGTGTTCTTATAATGGAAATCCTTTTTATTGTGCATTTTATATTTGCCATCATTGGACACAAACATCACTTTTTTAAAAGTGTTCAAATTACATCCACTGACTTGTAATGTTAGAAAAATGGCTACAGCATGTATACCATTTAAAATGATTTCTGGAGCACTTGGAAGAGGGCTTTATTGCTGTGGTATTAACCTCCCAATCACAAGAATCTGAGTTCATATAATAGATATCTACCTAAAAGTCAGGTTCCATAGTTGAGTCTTCAATTCCAGTGTTGAATTGGGTAGACACATTTGGATCCTTGGAACACATTGATCGGCCAGGCTTAAGGAATTCATAAACTCAAGATTCAATAAGAAATCCTATCTCAAAAAATAGGATGGAAAACAATCAAGGGAGACACCTGATGTTGACCTTTAGCCTCATATACATGTAGACATTTACACTTAGATGTACATACATCACACAGAGAGAGAGAGACAGAAATAGAGACAGAGACAGAGAGAGAGAATATAGGTTTCCCCGGTATTTATTACTACATTGGGAGACCACTTCTCCTGATAAGAAACCCAACTGATTGATCAGTTTTCTTAATTGTTTGTTCAGTAACTCCATATCCTTAGGTTTCACATCTCACTCCTTTTCTACTGATTGCATAGTACAACCTATATTAAAAATGTCTTTACCAGTGTTTAATAATTAAGAAAGTCCCTGTATTTCACACAACTTTTTTGTAGTCAACTTAGGACAGAAGCTGTGTGTAACATGATTCATTTCTGGGACAATGATATAAGAGATCTGTGAACACCTTGTGAAGGAGAGTACAGGGCAGACAGGAAGCATGCACTTGGTTTGAGAGCTTCCTAGAGGCTTTGTTAGGAGGGCTTTTGTATTCTTTTTATGTATTTATGTGTGATTATGTGTGATTATGTATTACATGTGATTATTTTTCCTGATTCCTCCATTTCCACTTCCCTCCTGCCATTACTGACATTTTTCCCTTTTATTTTTGATGCCAAGAGGATGGTATTAACTAGATATTAACTACACATAGCAGTATGCTCTGACTATTTGAGTGGAGTAGCCTTTAAATAGTTCTTCCTTTGGATCTAAAAAGTAATATTTACCGAAAACATTCTCTAGTTCATGTCATTTGTTAAAAGAATTGTAGGCACCTCAGATTTTGGCAAATATGTGTTCTCTGATGAGGAAATGACTGTCCCTCTCTGTGTCATTTCCTAGCTCTGAAACCTTGTTGACACCAAGCTCCTTTGTGAAGGAGTCAACATAAAAGTCTTTGATAATGTCCCTGACTCAGTATTAGTGGACATTGTATGTCTGGCTGGCACTTTTCCCCCTGTGTGGTAAAGTCAGCCTCATGTGCTGTTGCATAACCTTCCCTAACTCCTGTGCGTCAATGAGAATCAAAGGACTCCTTACAGTGAAAAACAAAAGCTTGGCTTGGAGTTCCCAGATGAGCAATCCCTCAGCAAGACATGGGACTTAGATTCTACAGTCAGTGCTCATCGTCATTCTTTGTGAGAACTTGTCTTTTGTAAAAATATTCTGAAATTTTTATTTTGTTTTTTTTTGGGGGGGGGGAAGGAGGGGCGGGGACAGATCTTGAAATTTTGTTATTCACTTTACATCCTGATCTTGCCACCCTTCTCCACTCCCATTCCCACTTTTACAAGTCCCTCCACCCAGTATCCCCATCGCCTTCAGAGAAGCGAAGCCCCCCCCCCCCTTAGGTGCCACACCACCCAGGGTCCTCCAGTTGGCAGCATAGACCTAAACACATCTCACCCTTGAGGCTCAATGAGGTAGTCTAGTTAGGGGAAAGAAATCCAATAGCAGGTAGCTGAGCCAGAGACAACATCTTCTCCAAATGTTAGTGCACCCACATGAAGACCAAGCTGCACTTCTGCCACAAATAAATAGGTGGCCTAGGTTTAGCCCTTGAATGAAGCTCTTTGGTTGGTGGTTCAGTCTCTGTGAGCTCCCCCCCCCCAAAAAAAAATATCTTTACTGTAGGGATTCATTACCTATGGTTTGATTTCTTGCCTTGATGGAACATTTGGAAACACGTTGGATCAGGATAATTTTGTAGGCAAGGCACTGCGTAGTCAGGTAGAAGTTATATTCAGGCACTTACCAGAAGGACCACTTGTTTCATCCATTATCTAATCTCTGAGGTGAAAATTACTATTTTCCTCACCAGGATAGTAATGTGTGAAAAAAATAATGCCATGGTAGAGCATAGACTCCAACTCAGAAAAAAAAAAGGTTCTACTGTTCCTTGGTGTGTTTAAAAAGATTTATTTTTATTTGGTTTATATGTATGTGTTTGTATATGACACTCTGTGTAGGTACCCGTACAGATCAGAAGATTGCAGGCAATTCCCTGGAGCTGGGGTTATACATAATAGTGCTCCACTCTGAATGGTTGCTGACAACCAAATTCGGCTTCTCTAGAGCATCTCTTACCCACTGAGCCATCTTTCCTCTCCCATGGGCTTCTATTCTTAGGGGCTGGAAGAGTTCATGTCTATTGCTTATGAGAAGGTCAAAGTGATGTTGGGACCTTTCAAAGTTTATACTATTGTGATCTCAAAGGAACTCTTGTGACATTTGGCCAGCATGATATTTTGTACCATTGCTTTGCCTCTGCATGGATGTCACACTGTATGGAAAAATCTTTGTTCCTTGTACTGTGGAAATAAAAATGTTCCTGAATTTGAGCACCCTGCCACTCCTTTGGTAGTGTGTGGCCATTATGCTCTGAGTAATTTGCTTTCTCCAGCTGTTCCTGTCGCTCAGCTCGCCCTGTTTTCATTCCTCTCCTTAATGAGTGGGAAGAACAATGCTGTTTTTGATGGACACGCACAAACTTTTCTTTACAAAGGAGAAAGTGTCTCTATGTCAAAAGGGGGGTAATTTATTTTAAGATGTGGAGATGTGTAGAGCAGTATAGAAAACTATAAATAAAACTTAAATGTTGGAAATGAAATGATTGTGGGGAGGACAATCCCCTTTATAACAAAATCTCATTTAGTGAAAGTGAACATGCATCCTTAGGGATGCCTTGCCTGGTCTCCATCCATCATTCCCAAACCGGTTTTGCTATCAGAACATGACTTACCAGCCTTCCTATATGGCCCAAGGTCTCCTTCACCCCAATAATTCAGCTAATGAACACTGAACAGCCAAGAACTATGTTGAGAAGAGATCCTTTTTGAAAGTTGGTATCATTGAGGTATAAGCCATATGGACTCAAGGGGTGGCAAAGCCCTGAGTAGTGTCATTAAGACAGACATAATTATATGAGCAGTAATGATGACAGCATATCAGAGCCTACAAGGTTTGAAGCAGAGTGTGGTTGCAATTTGATGACGTTGACAGCCCAGCTGTCATTATGTAAATAACACCTAGTTTAACTCTGCATCTCTCATCTCTGTGTATAAGAGGGTTATAGAAAATAAGTTAGTGCTAGGCAAGAGCATTGGGCTATTTATTTGTAGCTAGGACAGTATCCTGAAGCTTATATTTCTCTGAGTTATGCTTTTATCCACCATCCCGTGGGTCTCCCAGAGGGTACATGCAAATATGTGTTCGTTGTTCAACCTGCAGCCCGTGGCAGGAATCCCAGGGTAGCTATGAATGCAGCCCGATGCATTAGGAGATGACAAGGACATATCTTAGTGTCTCCTGAGGGAACCTTGGTGAAGATACTGCATGCGCAGGAAGACTACAGCTCCCTGGTTGTTCCTGCTCGAGCTCTTCCGCTTCAGACCTTCCAGTTTGGGGTTTTCCCTTATTAAGACTAATACTTTCTGCTTTCCTTTTGAACACATCATCTTAAAATTGTCCTGCACGAGGATGATTCCTATGTCTAGCTGCCTGTCAAGCTCTCCATCGAAATGTGAAAGCATTTGATTGGTGTATTTGAAGTAAGACAGATGTCAATTGGAGTGTCACCTTGATTGATGCTAATTACGAGCCTATAATGGTTCCTCTGCTTTGGCTACTGTCTCTACAGATTGTGATTTTTTTTTATGGGTAAAATAACTGCTTCTCAACAGCTTAATCATAAGTTCTGGCCTATCTTTCTTTAGTGCTTCTGTGTTCAGTCGGGTAATCCCAGAAACATACATTATCTTCGTTAAAAGCAAGGTGCAATGTTCATAGGAGTGATTAATGCATCTCTAAGGAGCCTGAAGTGTCTTTGTTGTGTTCACAACATCGGTTGTGATCATTGAGCTTTCTGGGTATTGAAGCTACCTGCAATGTTATGTATGTTATCTGGGAATCATTGAAGATTTCCATATCATTTCTACTTAGCACATTAACATTGTAAAATGAGCCTAAAGCTACCATGTTAGAAACACGGGATTTGTGACCTGAAGATGCCATCAGTATGTGGCAGTCACACCAGCAAAAATGAAAAGCAAGTTAAAGTACAGGAGGGCCTTCCTTCTTGGGAGAATCTTGTTAAATAGATTCGAGGTCACTAGCTTTGAAATATCTGCTGATTAAACTGCAGTTTTCCTGGCTGCATTTTCACAAGGCTAATATATGCTGAGCCTTTAAGCTTTTTACTCAAGCCTGGAGATGAAAGTTTTAAATAACAGAAAATACATCTAGCAACATACATATTTATGTGACAGTCAAGGTATGGATAATTTGCTTATGTAAATACAGTCCCATATATATGACACACAATAACACTTCCTTGAAATGCCCCGTTTTACTTCAGAGTACCCAGCTACAAACTAAAAGGCCCTTCTGCTGTCTTATGAGTTTGCCTCTGCACCCTTCCAGTGCACAGAATCTCATACATATTTAAAACAGTACTCTGATGCTTTATAAAAACGGTGCTGACCATTGAAAAACTTGTTGTTGAACTAACATGAATATGCACCTCTATAATATCTCTTGTTTACTTTTACTTTATATGAAGTAAGCTAGATAGAACACCAGACTTCTGCAGGAAAGCAGTGAAGAATGTTTATACTTTCTTGTTGGTTTGCTGTTCAGCAACACTGATAAGCACACCATATTAGCTCTAACTCCTACACAAAACTGCTCTCTAATTTCATTTTTGAATCATGCTCATTTTCAAATAAGAAATGCCAGATTGCATTATAGAAAGGCAATTACTCTCCAATTGGTCCTGGAGTATAAGAGGAAACCACAGGCTTCCTCCAAGGGCAAGTTTGGGAATCTGGTTCTCTAGAAATAGCATCTACTACACATTTCTGGTAGTATAGTTATGCCATTTTCGATTAGAAAATGCCTACGTAGTAATTTTCTTTTTGGACACTTGGAAAGAGATATTAAGCTGTGTAGTGATCTTAGAGGATTTTTCAGCCTATAACATTATATTAGAAAACCCTTAATGTGTCTTTAGGGTATTTGCAATAATCATTTAGTGCACTGTCTTTTGTTATTGTCATAACAGATTTAAGGGAATTGTTGGAAATGTTAGTTTTCCTATGTTCTGGTATGCTAGCTAGTAGATATTACAGGTGACAACCTGTACCCCAGATGCCACTATCATCATATGCTCAGAGTGATATAGTGGAAACTGTCTTTAGGGCTTAACCTGTCTCACAGGGAATGTCATGATAACTTTAATTTTTCCAAAACCTCTTTCTAATGATGGTTCTTAAACACTCCCATTCAGTCCACCACCCACTAGAGGTAGTGGAAAAGATAGGGTACTGGGGAAGTGGACTTGTTTAGGAATGGTTCTTTGGAGCAAATCCCACCTGTGTTGTCTGGAAACCGACAGTTCAGTTCACAGGTTAGCAGCTCAATCCACTAGTTAAACACTTCAAGGACACGTCAGCAATCTAGTTAGTTAGAGATGGGATAGCAAAGACGATTCAGCAGCAGTGGCACTACATAGAAGAGAAAGCCAGGCCTCAGCCTTGGCTCAAATCAGCAGGACCAGGATGAAGGGAAGTGAAGATCAGCGAAGACATGAGACCCACAAGTGTTGCACAGCTAGTTCTAGAAGTAAGCCTAACTCAACCTCTGTCACTGTCCATCGAGTCCTTTTTATGCTCTCTCCAAACATTACTTGTCCTCCACGGGTCTTGCCTCAGCACATGCATCCAATCAGCCTAAATCCTTGGAATCTGCAAGAAACTGCAGCACACCACCAGAGGGTTCTTTGGGGCATGTTTCTCTCTATGGAGTCCTAACAAATGCAGCTCCACTCTGCAATACAAGGTTGGCCAATACATGCGTGTCATTAGCAAAGAATCCTTCAACAATTCTTTCTTTTCACGTGCTTGCTTTAGCAGAACAATCTCTCTTCTGTGTTCTGCTTCAGTTAAATATGCCCTCACGCATCTGTCTTAGTCTTTCACCTGTGTCCATTTCAGGAAAACACTCCTTCATGTGTTTGCCCCAGCAAAACACCATCCAACTGACATTCCTAAGAACCCTTAAGTTTCCACATCACATCATTCTTTTGGTGTTTCTTGCTCAAGCATGTAAACATAGCTGTGGAAGACAAAGGTGTTAGAAAGCTTGAGATGAATATGGGGGACAAGATCAACTGAACTTTCTTTTGCCTGGGAAGAACATTACTTTGAGAACTTGTGGAAGTACTCAGTATTTGGGTGACCTATACTGTGGTTAATACTCCGCTAAAGCCATACAAGCACTCCTGTCTCTGTCCGTGCATTGCCACCATGGCAATTTGAGGTTAAGCATCATCAGAAATGATGATGGAGACATGGCTCAGTCAGTGGCGATATTGCTTCTTAAGCGTAAGAATCTAAATCCCTCCCTTGTGGAAAAATCCCAAGCTTGGTGGTTAAGACTTGTAATCTCAGTGCTGGGGAGATGGTCACAACCAGAACTCCAGATGTTTCTGGGTATCCAGTCTTATCACGCTTGGTGAACTCTAGGCTAAAGAGCGACCCTGTCTTAAAGGAGGTAGACCATGGCTGAAGAATGACACTTGGTTTTGTCTTCTGACTTACACACACACACACACACACACACACACACACACACAGACACACATGCATGAGTGTGAAAAAGAAAGAAATGTCTGGTAGGGACTCTTCCATTGGTGCCACAGGAGTCCAGGCACTAGAATCTCATGGTGTGTGATCCCATGATAAGAACTGCAAATTGCTCGATTAGAGGATGCGTTAGTTGTGTTGTTTAGTCTCTCTTGCTATGTGATTAGTTTCTTTTGTAGTTTTTTATAAATTAACATTGGCTCCTGTATTCAACAGGACTCTCTATCCCCACCCCTGAGGACTCTGTTTAGAAATGCAGGTTAATTCTCCAAGGCTTTCAAAAGCATTTCTGCCTCATGCTACTAATTAAGATAAGCTTATCACTTTAAGTTATACCAGGAATGCAATTAGAGCTTCTAGTGAGAACTGTAGCAATCAATTTTATACAAATTATTCAGACCTGGTAAGGTAGAATACAGTTTTTAATAGGACAAGTGAACATACTGCGATTTATCAGATATGATGTGGATTCAAAAACCACCTGAACACAGCATCTGTAACCCATCATGTGGCCTGAGTCACTGGGAAGTCAGTTCTCAGCTTTTCATTGGGGGGGGGGGGTTAATCAAACACCTTCCATTTTCCATTGTTCAGTGACCATTACTTGGGATTTGAGAGGGATTTTTGTTTTTAGATTTGAATGGTGTCAGACATGAGAAAGTCATCCGTAGAATACAAAGCACAGATTAACAAGTCCCTGCATTTGTCTACTTGGGTGCGTGCTGTGAAGCAGCCCACAGGCCCTTGCTGTCTTTCTTTCTTTTGTGTGGCCCTTGGAGTCCAGGTGACCAGCTGACAGCATAATTAACTAATTTTCTGCGTTGTCCATTACTGCTGAGAGTATGGAGTGTTATGTCTCATCTGCCAACTGTCAGTAATTACTTATTCATTGAATGGAAACCTGCTTCCTAAGGAAGCAGGCGGACTGTGAGGCCGAATGGCTCCCTAGGAGGCTGTACATCTTCCTCCTGAGATCACCTGCAGGTCATCCTTAACTCCCCAGTACAGCATAGAGACAACACTCCTGGGTTTTCTTTTCTTAGACATCTTAAGAATGCTTTATGTTTTCTCCACATTCACTGTTTTCATGTGACATAATGGTTCCTTACTTTTATTTTTTTTTAAGTGTGTGTGTGTGTGTGTGTGTGTGTGTGCACGTGCACGCCCATGTGTGAGCAGGCATCTAGAGGCCAGAAATGCCATCAACTTCCTTTGTGACAGGGATTCTTGTTGGCCTGGAACTCACAGACTACAAGTGCCTACCACCAGGCCTGGCATTTTCGCCCCTAGGTTCTGAGTATTTAACTCGGGGTCTCTTGCGTGTAAGGCATGTTTCTGATAAGCCATCTCCCAGCCCCCTGGTTCTCATTGCCCCTTGTGCCTCTATTCTTCAGATTACAATTGCTTACTTTGAATTGCTTACTTTGTCTATTTACTAAGTTTTCATTGTGTGCCATGCATTGTGCTAGGTATTGGGCATACGCCCAAATTTCCTACTCCCCATTATTAAGCATATACCATCACCTCTTACCCAGTTGACCTTAAAAATTCCCTTTAGTCCAAGCTCTTCCATATCTTTCTCTGTATCTACTTTTCCCTGTAACTGATGACTTTCTTCTTTTATGTCTCATAGAAAGGATTATGATTCCTCCATAAATTTGCCCTGATTATATTATTTTTTCACATATTTAGTTTTCTTCCTTCTCTGCATTATTTTAATCTTACTTAATAGCCTGTGCATTTCTTTCAAACAGTGAGCATTCCTAAGTCTCACTCCCAGCCATCCATTACTAATAGGCAGTGAATCTTTGGTTGTCTTACGTTGCTTAGTCAAACTACCCAGATTGCTGATTCTTGTGAATGAGTCCTTTAGGATTCTTTCTTATCTTATTACAATGATCTGTTTCAGTACCATCAGACCTATGATGATAAATAATCAATATTTACTTGAACATTTAGTTTAAATGAACAGAAATTAACCAAAGCTTATTTCTCATTCTACTTAGCCTCTTCTATTATTTGGTGAGAGCAAAAGGTTTGAGACAAGATCTCATGTAGCCCAGGCTAGCCTTAAACTTGCTACGTATCTTAGGCTGCCCTTGAAATTCTGATCCTCCAGCAGCTACAGGGCACTACCACATTGACTTCCTCTTAACTTCCTAATAGCATATTATATTACTGTCTTTTTCATGCTTCTAGAATTTTTCAAGTTGATTGCGTATACAGTATCATTCATATTCGCTCTTGTTATTCATCCTGTTTCTTTTGCAGTAAGAGTGGTTCAGGTTTTCCCTTCTAGTTTTCTTCTTTATGTTAGAACCTCTCCCTCCTCTTCCTCTTCTCCCTTCCTCCTCCTTTATTCTTTTCTTGTTGAAGTTTTCTTTTTAAAGATTTGTTTATTTTATGTGTATTTTTTTCTGTGTGTATGTGCACTACATGTATATCCTGTACCTATGGAAGTCAGAAGAAGGCATCAGATACCCTGAAACTAAAGTCACACATGACTGTAAGCCACCATGTGGGTGCTGGGAACAGAATCTGGGTCCTCTTCAAGATTTAACAAGTATTCTTAATCACTGAGCCATCTCAGGCACATCTTACAAGAACAGATTGCAAAGGTGAACTAGGGGTGCCTGATCCAACAGATATGCTGTATGTGTCTGTGTGTATTTGTAACATTTGTAATTCCTAAGTTTGTCAAAGACTAAAACATGGTCAAGCTTCATTTGGTGGATGATGACAGCCTCATCTAGGGTGTCCCACTCCATATACATTCTTGTTTCAAAGCTGTGTGTCCCTCATGCCGAGGCATTAATCCTGACTTCCCTTCTTACTGCCACACTTTTTTATGGCTTGTTATATCCTTCATTTTCCTGCTATGATTCATATAATTAGCCCATCATAATTCTGCCCTCTTTCTCAAAGTCCTTGTCCAACGTGCTCAATATTCCAGACATATCTTTTGATATATGCTACAATGTTAACATCTGCTGCTACCCTGTCCTATATTTAATATTCTTCAGCATATTTTCCTCTCTTCTCTTGCAAGTTCAATTCAAGGTTAATGGTCATTTGATTTTTTTCAAAGCTAACAAGAGAATTCTCTTTTGATCATTCTTCTGCAGACTATGGAGAGTTTGGACCCTTTACCATTCTTCAGACGTATGATGAAATGATACGTCTTTCCATGAAATGATCCCTACTTGGTCTCCACTAGTGATTCTTTTTCATCTTCTAGGGCCATCTTATAACACCAACCCATCAGTGAGTTGCTTCCTGACCCCAGGAAGAGTGCCTCTCGGATCCCATTTTGTTCTTAAACTTTGTTGATTTATTGAGGATGGTCCTGTATCTTAATTTCATTCTTTTGGCTCTCTACCCGATGACACGTAGAGGATGGAAACATTTTTTTTTAAAACCATGCCTCCTTGGTTCTCAGCACAGTGCTTCAAGACCTCTTGTTGGAGGGCTATATGCTCCCAACTTCAACTGTAGAACATTTTGGGAAAGTCAAATAATGAAATCAGTCATCTAGAACCCCCTTTTGTGACCAATTGTTGTTGGTCACAATCACAGTATTAGTTATTAATTTCCCAGCCTGAACTATTCTGTGTGTCACATGTGCTGGAATGCATGCTGTATACCAAATGATCTAACTATTACGTGGACAACCTACTTGAACACATAGTATATTTTCTATGGTACACTTCTTGAAAAGACAGTACATGTTAACCATGTAGATAAGAGCTTGAGCCAGGTAATGTGTGACTTCAGGTTTTCCCAATGATTCAGTACTATCCTTTGAACTTTGTAGCAGTTTTGCCTGTCCTATAAAGTCTGCTTGCCTCTCACTTCTCTTCTTCCTGTTTGTTATTCTTTTTCCTGCCTTGGCTATGACAACAGTGAACCAAGGCAATTGATCTCTCTCCTTCCTAAATCTCACATGGCCAGACTTGAATAAAAGTGACTCATCTTTACCTCCTTTCTGAGACCTTACTAGATTTATTAGGAAATTTGTTAGCAATTCTCATCATAGTAAAATATGTTTTTGTTCCCTATCTTATAATCCTTTTCTTTTCTAATGAGAAAACTAGGTTACAGAGAAATTAATTACTTCTTGTGGAGATATTATTAGAGAACCTTAAGTAATTATCATACAAACTTATAGAAGCTTCTAGAAAAAAAAAACAAAGTTCTGGTGCTTACTAATGTATGTGAATGACTCAGCTTCACGGTACTTAGGGAACACCATAGTGTCCTTATGTTCTTCCTGTTCTTCACTATGTCCTTTTTATGCCTCTGTTTACTGTAGAGAAAGACCACAGGGATTCTTGTTCAGATGTTCATGGAAAATCTAGAAGGGAACATGAATTCTTTTTTTTTTTTTTTTTTTTTTTTTTTTGAGACAGGGTTTCTCTGTATAGCCCTGGCTGTCCTGGAACAAACTTTGTAGACCAGGCTGGCCTCGAACTCAGAAATCTGCCTGCCTCTGCCTCCCGAGAGCTGGGATTAAAGGCCTGTGCCACCACATCTGGCTGGAACATGAAATTCTTAAGGAGTTCATAGGAATAGCATTTTGCATAGGGCATTTGATGTGTTAGACAAGCGCTCTGCCACTGAGCTACAACCTTTGAATTTTTTCCTGATTCTTGTTTCTTTATTGATAATGGTTATTTTGTTGGTTTCTTTGGTATTGTTTTGATTTGGGTTTTGTTTTGTTAGACAGAGTTTCTCAATGTTGCCCTGGATGTCCTGGAACTTTCACTGTAGACCAGGCTGGCCCCAGCTCACAGAGATGCACCTGCCTCTGCCTCCTGAATGCTGGGATTTAAGTTGTGTGCCACACTGCTCAGTTCAATAGATGTTGTTCTCATAATACAGGAGAGGGGTGTGTGTGCTATGAGGTGGCTCAGTAGGTAAGGAGGGTGCTTGTCACCAAGTCAGATTCCTCTAACCCAAATGATAGAAAGAGAGACCTGACTCACAGGGGTTTCCCTTTGACCTCCTCATCCACAGTATAACACATAGACACGCTTGCCAGAACAAATAAATAATTAATAAAGAAATATAACTTAAACAATGACCTGATTCTTGTA
This sequence comes from Mus pahari, assembly GCF_900095145.1. Classification (NCBI taxonomy): domain Eukaryota; kingdom Metazoa; phylum Chordata; class Mammalia; order Rodentia; family Muridae; genus Mus; species Mus pahari. The sequence continues at coordinate 32,047,680 of NC_034605.1, read as the reverse complement.
TTTTTAGGTAGCTAATGGGGTGATAGACATTCTGGGGGATGTTGCTACCTTTCCTGCATCCCTAAAGATCCATTTTCCTCTTCATATATGGTATTCATGTCTAGGTTTTCCTAAAGAACATTTAAATCCAAGTTACTCTGCTCGTTCTTGAGATAAGGCATAAAGCCTGTTCCAATGTTAAGGAGATTCATATTAAAAGCATCCAAATTAATTTTTTAGGGGGAGTCATGCTTTATAACACCTACCCCTGATTCCCAGCCCTAGTAGGTAAGTGGAGACAGGAAGATCACAGGTTTGAGGGCAGCTCTCGCTTGACATACATAGTGAGACCTGGACTTAAGAAGCTAAAAACAGAAGAAGTTATTTCTGTATCTTGTCATCACAGTTCATGACTCTTCTCAAGAGTCTATGCTTTGTTCTCAAGCCCTTTTTACTTATCTTAGTTTTGAGCACATCTAACGCATTTTTCTTGTAAAAGCACAAAGGTTAGCTTCCTAAAACACTGGTAGGCAATAAGCTGCATATTCCAGCTTCCTGGAAGGAATTTTAGAAGGTTACATTACTATTTCCTGGAATGGTCTATGAGTCTAGAGGGAGATGTTACCACCTGTGATCATATCTATGGAATACTTACGTATCCATAATTACTGAGTATCACATATCACAGTAAGTATATCCTATTCATTGATCTTCTCATTGCAAGAACTGATTTGCACCGTCAAGAGGTGTCGAGCACAAGCTACTTTAAATGCTCCTTTTAACAATATTTCATTACAAGGCGGGTAGATCAAGACCTCTGCTCCTGTCCTTAAAGTTGGCTTTCTTCAGAATTCAAAGTCCCGTGCTCTCAGTTCACTGTGATTCCTTGTGCCAAGTGTCTCCTGGCTTTCTGCTAGCAGCTCTTCTGTAGATACTCAGCATCCTATCTTCTATCTTCCTGATGCTACCAGATGAGACTGCAGGTTAAGCCCCACACCTGCTTGCTGAGTTCCAGAAGCAATCCATGGGCATCAGTTATTTATTTTCCTGCACATGTCCAGTCTTCATCTTGCAAGGACAGTGCTGGCTGACAGAAACCTGCTTCTCTAAGCTTTATCTTTGTAAAATGATTTTCTTTTGTATCTCATTGTTAAAAAACATTGTACTTTCAAGGTGTACATGTATGCATTGTATGTTGAGTGTATGCATCCCAGGCCACTTTGCCCTATCTTTTCTCACCCTTTCTCCTACTAACACACACACACACACACACACACACACACACACACACACACACACTGCATCCAAATTCCTCTCACTCCCACCCTTTCCTATTTACCTCCCACCCTTATCCAGTTTTCACTCTTTCCTGAAAGTTCCTTTTTTGTTCTGTTTTATAACTCATCAACATTAACTAAGCCATCTGTGTCATCAGGGGCTTAGAACCAATCATTGGAACCTCTTAGGCTCACCATTAGTCATAAAACTGTAAAAAAAAAAAAAAAAAAGGCTGCTCCCATATCAGACTCTATCAGTAGAGTCCGTATTTAAGTAAAGACAGGCTTAAAGATGTCTACATGATGTTCTTAATCTGTGAGCATTGTGAGGATGCCTACACTAATAATTTGGCTAAAATGAAGCCTGTATAATTCAATAAATTCTCTTACAAATTAAAGATGCTTTGCTGTGAATACCTCTCAAAAGTAATTTTTCTATAAATAACTGGTTGGAAAGATAACAGAGTTCCTAAATGCTAATCAAGATGGTCTCTGGGAAAAACCGTGAGAGACAGAACTGAAAAAGTAGCTGTAATTTGCTAATCAGAAACATAATCAGAGTTTATCCCATTTTGGAAAAGACTATAAATATAAGCAGTGACTAAGACGGTATAGGAATGAGAGTCTCAGGGCAATGTTTTTGGTGCCATGTGGTGACAGTCTTATGGAGAGGTGCTAGGTTCCTTGCGTACAAACTTGAGCTTTACCAAAAAAAATTCTTTAAATAATTGTCTTCAGCAATCTCTTAAATCAGTAGGACTTTTGAGAGGTATTGCATACTGCTGCATTAAAATATGTATTCAACATTTATTTACGGTTTATGGGGTGGTTTGTCTACATGCATGTCTGTATACAATATGGATGCCCGGTGCCTTTGGAGATCAGAAGAGGGCATCAGATCCCCTGGGACTGGAGTTATAGATAGCTGTAAGGCATAATGGTCGGTTCTAGGAATCAAACCCAGGTCCTCTATAGGAGTAGTAAGTGATCTTAACCACTGAATCATCTCCCCAACTCCTATTACTGCATTTTGAAGTCTTTACATTTTGCAAAGTGGGGAACTAAATCGGCAGGTTGTTTATTATCAAGCAATTCACCCATAGATCTTGGGACTGGAAAGATTAATCAGCAGTTAAGGACACTGATTACACTTCCAAAAGACACAAGTTTGATTCCCAGCACCCATATTGTGGCTCCAAATCATCTGTAACTCCAGTTATCAGGGATCTAATGCCCAGTTCTGCCTCTCATGGGAGCTACACACACACACACACACACACACACACACACACACACATATATGGTGCACAGACACAGTCAGGCAAACACTCATACACATAAATGAAAGACCACAGTTTTCCTATGTAGTCTGATTTTCTTTTACTTAGATCTTCTGAGAATTCACATAACATGTAGCATCCAACTTCTTTCTTCCACTTTGCAGACAATACTTGGATACATACTCATAGCCCCTCAAAGATATCGGCCTATTTTTGTTCCCATCTACATGTTTAAGTACACCTCGCCAATCTGAGCTATAGCATGAATGAAGTGCAAATAGTCACTGAGCAAAGAGGCAGAAGTGCCTGGTTGAATTTACAGTGGCCCATCTTGTCTTAAGTGAATAGATTGATGTTTCTGTTTCACTTTGGCTTTCTATGCTTGCTGAGTAAGAGAGATTTAATTGGTTTGCTAAGTACAGGTGTCTGTCTGCTTGAAGATGTTCTTTTTTTATATATAAAATCCAATGGCATCTGTAGGCACTTCTGCATTTGTGAGAGTGATTTATGTGTCCCTGGATATACAAATATAAGCATTACATGAAGATTTCATTATACATGTCTCAAATGTATATTGATAAAAAACAGAACATCAGTGACCCCAAACCCACAAGTACACCGAAACAAATGGTCAAGGTCAGAGCAACTTTTAAAGGGATGTTTGTTTTGTAAGAAGTTGAACACAATTTGTTTAACCAGTTTTTGTTTGTTAAACATTTTTACTGTGTAGAAAGTGGGTGATGTGTGCAAAGAACTTCATGTGTTCTGTTATATTTTTACCTTGGATTAATTAAATACCTGTTTCATCTAGTTCTTGTAAAGCTAAAGCTAGTCCTTATACATAAGGTACTCAAAGCCATGATGAGCACATATCATTCTTCTTTAGTGTACAGCTGTGGTTATTTACTTGTGCGTGGATCTTGTATTTGAGTCTACTGTATATTCTGTAATCTATGAACATCTTCACCATCAGATTTACTGATACAGAACTCTGACTCAGTTTCCAACACCAAGTGCACCATGCTCTGGTGCCTCATCTAGTAAAAGAAAATGAATCTGACCTCTCTGTGGGAAGCAGATGAAGTTCTGAATGAATTTTGTGTTGTTGTCATGTGCAAAGCCATGTCTAGGACCCCAAAGCCTTCCCAGGGTCAGGCTCACGGAAAAGACAAATCCTTCCCTTGATTAGTGAGCGGATGTGCGTATAGACATCCCAACCACAGCTTCCTCCTCCTGCATGTTTACAGCCTGAGACTGCTCCTCCGTAGAGTCCACTTGCTGAGACTAGCTGAAACTACCTCCTCCTATAGCTCTATACCTCTATACCTCCTCCTACAGCTCTATACCTCTATACCTCCTCCTACAGCTCTATACCTC
>NC_034605.1:32022807-32043522 GCF_900095145.1 Mus pahari | reverse complement strand
ATACCTCCTCCTACAGCTCTATACCTCTATACCTCCTCCTACAGCTCTATACCTCTATACCTCCTCCTATAGCTCTATACCTCTATACCTCCTCCTACTGCTCTATACCTGCCTCCTCAATTCACATGTTTAAAATAAATGTTCCAAGTTTGCAGACAGTGGCTAGTGTGTCTCCATCAGAGTGCATGGCCCATTCAGTCTGTCTCTCTCTCCCCCCCCATCTCGCTCTCTGTATGTGTGTGTGTGTGTGTGTGTGTGTGTGTGTGTGTTCTTTTTTATTTCCCCATCACTGCAGTCAGGTCAACTGAAAAGCCATGCAGACATAGCACCTCTCTTAGTGTCTCATCCTTGAATAGACTGCCTGTCTTAGTTAGGGTTTGTATTGCTGTGAAGAGACACCATGAGCGCAACTCTTATAAAGGAAAACGTTTAATTCAGCTGGCTTACCATTTCAGAGGTTTAGTCCATCATCATAGCAAAGCATAGTGGTATGCAGGCAGACGTGTTGCTGGAGAGGGAGCTGAGTGTTCTATATCTGTATCCATAGCCAGCAAAAGTAGACTGTGTAACATTGGCTATACTTGTGGTTATAATACCACAAAGCCCACCTCCACAATGACACACTTCCCCCAACAAGGCCATACCTATTCTAACAAAGCCACACCTCTTAATAATGCTACTCCCTGTGGACAAGCATTCAAACACATGAGTCTATGGGGGCCATTCCTATTTAAACCACCACACCACCATTCTTTCATCTTCATAAGTCAGAAAGATAGATTCTACACACATGCTCCAAAACCATGGTCATGATCCTTCTTTCTCCCACTTTCAGTTTGCCACCACGGTCATTTAGTCAGGTCAACTAACTTTCCATTAAGATCTTTCCATTTCTCATCAGTTCCATTGTCACTGACATCATGTAAGCCGGGCATTCTGCTACCTGATATCTGGAGTTCCTTTAGAGATGGCCCTATTTTTGTGATATCTACTCCTCACCCCCAGCAAGTCCCCTGCTGTCACTATGACACTCACTTCAAAGGGTGGTCTAATCTTTGTACCAAAACTTTCCATCATTTCCTCTTATTTTTTAACATTACACCCATGTTTAGATCCACCCAGACCTGGCCTGTGGGGTTTACTATAATGCCTGTTGCTTAGATATGTCTGTCATCTTTATCTGTATATTGGTACCCTGTTCTCTCAAATTGGGAACATGGTAGGAGTTTCTCCCACTGTCCTACTTACGTGTGAATTTGTATGCACTTATTAAATATTGACTCAAACTTCTCTTCTTCCCAAACGCTTTTTGCTCTAGTTAGCTTCAGTGGTCCGCATGCGTTATCTAAGGCAATTTCAATTGGACTATAGACCAATTTATGTGGCAAGAGTCAAATTAGCCCGCGATTTTATTTGTGAGAGACTCTCTTGAGTGACAGACAATCGACAAGGAAGGGACAAGTCCATTATGGGTGGCATCATCACTAGACAGACGGGCCTGAGGTGTATAAGGAAGTTAGCTGAACATGAGTTAGTGGGCAAACCAGAGAACAAGCCAGCAAGCAACTTTTATCCATGCTTTTGAGAAAAAACTCCTTTCTTGACTTACTGTTCTGGCTTCCCTCAATGATGGATTATGATGTGAAGTATGAGCCAAATGAATCCTTTCCTTTCTACATTGCATTTTGTCATATTTATCACAGTGACAGAAAAATCAAACTAAGATACATGTATTCTCTTCCATTGTGCTATCACCCTACAGAGTATATTATCCAAATTTTAATTGTGTTGTGTTGATCATTTTCTGGAAGGATCAGAGCTCAAGAAAGCTGCTATGTCCATGAGTACAGTTTATTGCATACAAAGGGCACAAATGCAAATCAACAAAACGAAAGCATAGTGAATGATGGAGCTGAGGAAGAGTAGAGTGGCTGTAAATGTAAATGTCTGTCTCTTTTATTTCCCCAGATGAAGGGATGAGATGAGAGCCGTAACCAAGGAGCATAGAGTGTTTCTTTATACTAACTGTGGTGGTTTGAATATGCTTGGCCTAGGGAATGGCAAAATTAGGAAGTGTGACTTTGTTGGAGTAGATGTGACTACTCCACTGTAGTCACTGTGGGGGTGGGCTTTGAGACCCTCCTCCTAGCTGCCCATGAGACAGTCTTCTCCTGACTATGTCTGCATAGATACTGTCATGCTTTCTGCCATTTTGATAATGTACTGAACTTCTGATACTGCAAGCCAGCTCCAGTTAAATGTTTTCTCAATATAAAAATTGCCTTGTTCATGGTGTCTCTTCACAGCAATGGAAACCCTAAGATAGTAACTATCCCTAGGCCTAGGCCTGGAAGCTTCTAGCCTCTCTGTACACTCCAATCTTCCAAACTGACTGATTCAATCTAGCTTCTTTCAACTTCTGACTGAAATGTTCTGTTTGGCTTCATACTAACTTTGGTAATATGTTTAAATCTTTTGGCTCCTTCTCATTCTATGGTCCATTTTGTCTTCAACTGTGTCTAGCTTGTTCCTTCTCTGCAACCTGTCTTTGTAAAACTGTTCTGGTAAAACTGCCACACACAAGGACCATCTACCACACCACACCTTTTTTTCTGTCTTGCTGCTCTTAAGTAACCTTTCATCTTCTGCTGTTCTTGTGTGAGTTGGGCATATTCTATCTCTGACTCATTCTGTCAAATCTTTCTCTGATTCATCACTTTGTCTGCCCCTCAATTAGATATCACTTTCAAACATGGTTGCTTCCTTCTAGAAACTAACCTTACCTCCATTGTTAGGGATTCAAAGAGTATACTAAGGGCAAGTCTGTATTTTAGCCAGATCATACTGTAATTCAGGGCATGTCTGCATTCTAGCCAAATAATGTGTTTGGATGTGATCCCTTGGGAAAGCAGCCATGTTACTGGATTAAAATTCCTCTATAATTAGAAGCTTATAGTTACAAGTCCTAGTACAACCTCAAGGACATCCTTTGGTTCCTCCTTAGCAAAATTTGTGCCTCGAAAGTGTTACAAACCAAGGAATCTCAAGCAACCTTAGTGTTCAGTGACTTTATTGGAGGCTAGACATACAGACAATAAACATATTAACTATTCAGCAGTCACCAGAGATGAAACTTGTATAGGATGGTCCAATGTCTCAGGCATAAGAAAACAGGTATTTCCCCATAAATCACCTTTGAGTGTAAACTATACAAAATAATCTATAGCCTCAAGTACACAACAACACTTTTTCCTCAGTCTACTGGCCCTACATCACCTCAGAGCTAGCCAACATGATCCTGTGACCCCAGCAATATGAGCCCAGGCATGTAAAGTTACATTTCTTGCCTAAATTTCATTGTTGCTATTTGCTTCATTCATGTCTTTCTTCCTAGAGTATAGAACAGCAATGTTCTTTTCCCAATCTGTTAGTTGCTGTTTTGTCCTATTGACAGTGTCTTTTGCCTTACAGAAGCTTTGCAATTTTATGAGGTCCCATTTGTCAGTTCTTGATTGTAGAGCATAAGCTATTGGTGTTCTGTTCAGAGATTTTTTTCCCCATGTGCTCAAGGCTTTTCCCCACTTTCTTTTCAGTTAGTTTCAGTGTCTCTGGTTTTATGTGAAGGTCCTTGATCCACTTGGACTTAAACTTTGTACAAGGAGATAAGAATGGATTGATTTTCATTCTTCTACATGCTAACCACCAGTTGAACCAGCACCATTTGTTGAAAATGCTGTCTTTTCTCCACTAGATGGTTTTAACTCCTTTGTCAAAGATCAAGTGACCATAGGTGTGTGTGTGTGTGTGTGTGTGTTCATTTCTGGGTCTTCAGTTTTATTCCATTGATCTACTTGCCTGTCATTGTACCAATACCATGCAGTTTTTATCACAACTGCTCTGTAATACAGCTTAAGGTCAGGGATGGTGATTTGGCCAGAAGTTCTTTTATCGTTGAGAATAGTTTTCACTATCTTGGGAGGGCTAATATCCAATATATACAAAGAATTCAAGAAGTTAGACTCCAGAGAACCAAATAATCCAATTTAAAGATGGGATATAGAGCTAAACAAATAATTCTCAACTAAAGTGTACCGAATGGCTGAGAAGCACCTTAAGAAATGTTCAACATCCTTAGTCATCAGGGAAATGCAAATCAAAAGGACCCTGAGATTCCACCTCACATCAGTCAGAATGGCTAACATCAAAAAACTCAGGTGACAGCAGATGCTATCGAGGATGTGGAGACAGAGGAACACTTCTCCATTGCTGGTGGGATTGCTAGTGTGTACAACCACTCTGGAAATCAGTTAGATGGTTCCTTAGCAAATTGTACATAGTATTACCTGAGGACACAGCAATACACTCCTGGGCATATACCCAGAAGATGCTCCAACATGTAATAAGGACACATGCTCCACTATGTTCATAGTAGCCTTATTTATAGTAGCCTGAAGCTGAAAAGAACCCAGATGTCCCTCAACAGAGGAATGGATACAGAAAATGTGGTACATTTACACAATGGAGTACTACTCAGCTAAAAAAACCAATGAATTTATGAAGTTCTTAGACAAATGGATGGAACTAGAAAATATCACCCTGAGTGAGGTAACCTTCATGTTTATAGTAAGTTCTTTTAAAAGTAGGATTTTGATGTATTCTTTGAAAACTTCATACTTGTATAGAATGTACCTTGAGACTGTTCACCCTCCAGCTCTTCCTAGGATCCCTCTACGTACCTCCCTCCCATCTTTATGTTTGGTTTATGTATTTTTCCCAAGCTGCTTTTATGTACTTTATTTTGAAATTTTAGCATATATTTACTTATCCTGTTACTGATTTTGCATTGTGCTAAGAGATACCTAACATGAAATTTGCCACTTGATGTTTTCATTTATTCAATTTAAACTTCATTTCATTTTTAAATTAGCATATAAGTGATAGGTTTCCTTGTGGTATTTTCATACATACTACATTTTGGTTAATCCCACTTCTTTTCCTACCTCCTTGACCCCTGGTTCTTACTATACATTTCCTTCCCTTGTATTCTTTCTCTCATTTTCATATCACATACCACACCCATATCTATCACCCTCCCACACATTCCCATAATGCCTCTTTCTTTCTGTTTTATAGGGTCCATAAGAAATGAGATTATGAAATTTGCCAGAAAAATGGATGGAACTGGAAATATTGTGTCCACTGAAGTATTCCAGCCTCAGAAAGGCAACTATTACATGTTCTTTCTCATGTGTGGTCCCTAGCCTCTAACTCATATTATTTATGTATATCATATATATGCATATATGTGTGCATATATTTATTTATGTATTTATGTGAAAGTGAGTGAAGGTAGAGGTCTGTATGCATTCATTTTATTTAGGTTTTTCTTTTGCTTCTCATCGCTTTCCAACTCTTCCCCACATTCCCATCTACCCAACTCCACACCCTTCTTCTCTGTTTCTTTAAAAAAAACAAACAGGCAAACAATACAAAAATTACAGAATTTTAAAAACGAAGGAAAATGCACACAAGAAACACACACACACACACACACACACACAAACATACAAAGAAAATCCATAAAACCTACAAAATCGGAAGCCATAAAATACAAGCAAAAGAAGAGTAAGAAAATAAAAAACAAAGGAATATATGGCCGAAGACTTTACAAAACCACTACTGAGTTCAATTTGTGTTGGCCGTCTACTGCTGGGCATGGGGCCCTCCCTTAAGTGTGGTTAATTACCCAGAGAGACTCCAGCGGAGAAAACTGTTTCTTGGCAAGCAGATGTCAGTTACTGATAGCTTCTTGGTTAGGGATGGGAGCTCATATCCGTGTCCCCTCCTCAGCTCTGGTACCCTGTCTCAGAAACTGTGGATATCCTATGCCTGCTGCCACCGTCTCTGTGAGCTCATATTTGCATCAGTCCTGGTGTGTCTGGAAGGCACTGTTTTCTTAGAGTCACCCTTCCGCTCTGACTCTTACAATCTTTCCACCTCCTCTTCCTCATAGCACCCTGAACCCTGAGGGGAGGGGTTTAATGAAGACATCCCAGTTAGGACTGAGTGTTCCAAAATGTCTCAGCCTCTGCACATTACCCAGGTTTGGGGTCTTTGTGTCAGTTCCCATCTGACAAGAAGAGTCTCTTAAGCGAGTTGCTGATCCCTGGGTGTAGTCATCTGTAATTGGGAGTCATTTTATTTATGTGGTCTGTTAGTAGAATAGTAGTAGTTGACTGTCCTCTCTCCAGTCTCAGGTTCATACTTACAGTTACCGTTGTGCTTCTAAATAACCTGCAGTAATCCCCTAAAGCCGTGTCCCTCTACTCATTACACCCCCACACCTTCAAGTGGGACTCTCTCGCTACTTACGTTTATTATTACATTTATTAATTTCTGGTACTTGTGCGTAGAAACAGTTGCCCTTGAACAGTTGATCCTCCTTGCTTCCACTTTCCATGACCGAGCATTTCAGGCGTGTGCCAGCATGCCGGGCTTCTGTTTTAAGTCATTTACAAATGGAGAATGTTGTTTTACAAGTACTTGAAATATATGTACTCCATGGACCAAGTTATGTGATAGCCTAGTTACATCGTCAAAACTTACTTCTGGTTCTTATGATGGTGATGCACACCTGCACTAGCAGCCCTGGGAGGCCGAGGTGAGAATTATCTCAATCTCTAGGCCAGCCTGGGCTGTACACGTGAGCTCTCGTCTCTAAGGGAAAGCAACATATTATTTCTAAAACAGTAAAGTGCTCACCCAGCCAGCACCTAGCAGAAGGATTTTAATAAATCATGTTCAACTTTGAATCCACAGTGCATTAGAAATATAGAAAGTTTCACACACATATCGCTAAATAGTCTCTGGCAGACCCTCAGCTCCCTACCTTCAAGGTTCTCTGCCCTCAGTCTCTCTCCTTGGCCAAGAGTCAAAAGGCATCAGCAATGAAACTGAATACATTGTAAATAAAATTCACCTTGTTGTGATAATATTGAAATACAACCCAGCGTGTAAGGCAAATGTAAGGCCACAGTGATATAAAAAATGATCACAGGAGTAGGAGGGAAGGGAGAGTTTTTCTGGTTAGATGTGGTATTTCGCCCAAAGGAAATAAGAGGCTCTGTGACTCCTCACACGAAGTGTTGGCTGCTCATGGTGACTCTTTTCCAAAGAACACAGTGGAGAAAAGGAGTGAGGTACAGAGCAACTTGCCCGTGAGTGTGGTAGACAACCAGAGCAGAAACTATTGGAATTTTTTTCAATTAAAGGGTGTTTCTATGGCATAGTAAGAAATTTCAGTTTAGTCTCTGACTAATAAGTGACATTTGATCATCAGTGTTGCTCGTTTAGGTCTGATTATGGTCCCAGCTGATTGGAACAACTGGGGTATGCTAGAGCATCGGCCATAGTTGGTTTTTCTATGACTACAGGAGCCATTACATCATCCTCTCATTTAAACAAAATGATAATAATTGGGAGTATGTGGAGTCTTGTATAATTCTATCCTGTGTGCTCACGAGTTTCTTAAAATTTTTCAGAAAGTCAGAAGCTCTGAGTCATGGCATACCCAGTTTTGAAGTAACTGGAAAAAAAAATCATTAAATTAGCTAAACAAATTGTCATAGAATAGAAACAGGAGTTTTCAAGAGTGGGCGTCCAGACTGTGTGTCTGTGCGATACACTTTACAAACTTAGTTTGATTAAGTTTTGTTTTTCTGAGGATATGAATCTTTTCTGTAATTACCATTCTGTTTTCTCTGACAGGCCATCAACCATTGGCTGCCTTAAGCTCCCCGTGAATTGAGTTATTCCCAATAATGCTCTACATTATGAAGACATTATTCGAGTGGCTGTCCACTGTGATCTGGTTATTTGGAGCTTTACATAAAGCAGGTGGTTCTTCCATCTCATCGATATTCTTATCACTCAGCGTTCGCCATCTTGTTTCCTGCAGCTCATCTCACTAAACGCAATACAGATGTGTCTCCTTCCTGTGGTTTGCCCCCAATTTATTTCATTTACTGTCTGGTTTTTCCTTTTATAAATTCCCCACATTCTCTTGTTTTCTGTCTTACCAAGGCTCCTGTTCTACCGTCGTGCCCAAAGGCTTTGTGGCGGTTGAGTTTGGTTCTGCAAGATCATCTAAGGCAACGCAGCTCTTAGGTTCTGTTCCTTCTAGGTTGCATCGATCCAATGCTCAGACCTACACCGGAAGCAGAGAATCTCTGACCTGTGAACCCTTGTTCCTGGTAGTGCCTACTGGTGATGTTGCTCCCGACCCTGGTGCCTAGAGTTTGACCCATTTGTCTGCTCAGACCTCATTCCCGACTCGGAAGATGCTTTACATTTGATCATTTGTGCCATGGCTAGAATCTCAAGAGCACAGGCTTCCGACCACAGTGAAGAGAAGCGCCAATCTTGCCTCCTCGGTTGCGTTTGGTTGGCTTCGCCTTCCTTATCTGTAAGAAATAAAGGCGCTTGCCGAGCTCTCCTAGAAAGCACAGTTCTTTGTCCTGGACACTCCTGACATCTTGCCAACGTGGAGGAGGGTTATTTACATTACCTGTCATCGTCTCAAGCCATGTAGACCTGCTGCCAGGCTCCCTGCTGCTCCCACAGTCCCAGCTCGAGCTCACACCTTGACTTGCTTTTCTAAGTCACTGTCTCAGTGATGCAAGTGAAAGTTTTCAACTCTTGTGTTCCACTATCGCTTTGCTTTCAAACTCTAAAAGACATCATTAAAATGGTGATTTCTAGTGTAATCCTGTCATTAGAAGTATTTTTTCCTTGCATTTTGTGCCTCATCCTCTCTCTCTCTCTCTCTCTCTCTCTCTCTCTCTCTCTCTCTCTCTCTCTCTNTGTGTGTGTGTGTGTGTGTGTGTGTGTGTTCAGGAAAATGCTTACATGTGGAGGACAGAGGTCAACCTCTGGTATTTCTCAAGTGTTATCTACCTTGTTTTATGAGACAAGGTCTTCGTTGGTGTGAAGCACTTGCCCGTTAGGCTAAGCTGGCTGGCCAGCAAGCCTCGGGCATCTTACCTCTACCCTCCAGTGCTGAGATTACAAGAGTGCATCACTACGTCTGGTTTTCTTTTCTTTTAAAAATTTTGTTTCAGGCCCTGTGTGGTGGAGCACGCCTCTAATCACAGTACTCGAGAGGCAGAGGTAATCAGATCTCTGAGTTCAAGGCCAGCCTCATCTATAAAAGGAGTTCTAGGACAGCCAGGGCTGTACAGAGAAACACTGTCTCACAAAAACAAACAACAAGAAATGATTTCACTTTATCGTATGTGCATGTGCATCACTTGCATGCCGGTGTCCTTAACTACTGAGCCATCTCTTCAGGCTTCAAATTTTGATGTGGTTTCTGGGGTTCCAATAAGCATTTTACTGACTGAACTCGCCAGCCAGCCCTGTTTATTGTTTGTGTAATAACCCTGGAGAGAGATTGGATAAATCCAAGAGAGGGATCTGCTTTGATTTTAGATAAGAGAGGTTATGACTGGGCATTGGGGAGGAGGGTAATGGAAAGAAAGAAGGAAAAGATAAAACAGACTGGTGAACTAGACGGCAAGAATTCCAGAGCAGTACTGATGAGATTCACAGCCTGGCTCTTCCACCTTGGTCAGTGGCCTTGGTCAGTGACTGAGCTTCTCTGTTGTGGGTTCCTCATCTGTAGAGTTGGGGGTGGGGAGTGGTGCATAACTCAGGAAATGGCTCAGAGGAATAATGAAGGACATAGCACCATTTCATCTTACTGGGATCCTTCATTCCTGATTCTTCTCAGCATTTACTCTTCCCAGTTCACTGTTCTGCACGACTCATTGCAGCCTCAGTCACTTCAGAGGAGCCAGACCATTCGGGATATTTAGTTTATTCATAGAAATAAACACTTCTCCACTCGAAGTAGTAAGAAGAGATGTGGAAATGCTGATAAATCAAATATTTGAATACTTAAAAGAGTTCCTTGGGTTCTTCATCAAGATATTCTTTTGTTTGTTGGTTTGTTTTTTTTTTTAAGTTTTTTATTAGATATTTTCTTTATTTACATTTCAAATGTTATCCCCTTTCCTCATTTCCTCTCTGAAAACCCCCATCCTCCCCCCACCCCACCCCCTGCTCACCAACCCACCCACTCCTGCTTCCTGGGCCCTGGCATTCCCCTACACTGGGTCATTGAGCCTTCACAGGACCAAGGGCCTCTCCTCCCACTGATGACTGACTAGGCCATTCCCTGCTACATATGTACCTAGAGCCATGAGTCCCACCATGTGTACTCTTTGGTTGGTGGTTTAGACCCTGGGAGCTCTGGGGGTACTGGTTAGTTCATATTGTTTGTCCTCCTATGGGGCTGCTAACCCCTTCAGCTCCTTGGGTCCTTTTTCTAACTCCTCTGTCGAGGACCCTGTACTCAGTCCAATGGTTGGCTGCAAGCATCCACCTCTGTGTTTGTCAGGCACAGGTGGAGCCTCTCAGGAGACAGCTATATCAGGCTCCTGTCAGCAAGCTCTTGTTGGCATCCACAAAAGTGTCTGGGTTTGGTGATTGTATATAGGATGGATCTCCAGGTGGGGCAGTCTCTGGATGGTCATTCCTTCAGTCTCTGCTCCACACTTTGTCTCTGTAATTGCTTCCATGGGTATTTGGTTTCCCCTTCTAAGAAGGATGGAAGTATCCACACTTTGGTCTTCCTTCTTCTTGAGTTTCATGTGGCTTGTGAATTGTATCTCAACAAGATATTCTTTAGAGTATCCTCAGCAACAAGAGGTCTTTGCTTCTGAGTACAGAGTATCTGAAATTAGAGCAAGCTGGGCCTGGGAGGATAGGCCTGTCATAGTGCTTATCTCAGGCTAAGGGGAGAGGACCTCAAGATCAGTGTCTGCTTGGGCTACAAAGTGAGCTCAAGGTCAGCCTGCATCACTCAGTGAGAAGCTATCTCAAAGGAAAAGAAATGCTTGGTTTATCCCAGTGGTAGAGGGCTTTACTCGTCTGTAGGAGACTCTAGGTTCAATTTGTAATGCTGCAAAATCAACATGAAACAAAATCAAAGAGTAAACTCCTATTACAGAAAGTTATGTTAATGTCTCTGCTTTATATATTCATATAGTATATATAGAAGCATATAACTTTATAATATTAATTAAAATATGCTTGTCATGTAGTCATCTACATAAAAATTATTTTTGAATGTGTGTATGGAAGAGGGTATATCAAGAGCCACTGCTTGGTGATAGAGAGATGACTTAGTGGTTAAAAGTATATATATATATGCTTGTAGAGGACCAGAGTCTGATTCCTAGAACCCAGGTTGGCAGCTCACAGAGTCCAACATCAGGAGGATAGGACACTCCTTGCCCCACATACCCGTGACCTGAGGAAGCTTTGCTGCTTTAGCAGTCAATTATGTAGTCATGTGCATATGGCCATCACTATAGTGATTTTATGGTTCTCTCTAAAGGTCTGCATCACTACTTAAGTAGAGATGCTATTACTGGTGATCACTACATCTTAAAAACTTTATTACATTGATTTTAATAAACAATTGTTTATTGTTTTTATTCGTATCAAATACCAGTATGCCATTATGTCTGGAAAAACGTATTACTTAGATATATTTGAAAATATCAAAAAGTATTCTACCTGTGCGTATCTGTCCTTGTCTGGACTATATGTGTATTGTGTAGCTGTGGCTGCTCATTTGGGTTCGCCCACTGGAACCTTTCCATATGACTGTTGTTGGTCAGTCCCGAGGGTCTAAAGCTTTGTCTGACTCCAAGAGAGGGACTTGAGGTTGAGGCAGTGCTGTTGCCCTGTCTGTACTACAAGGAAGCTTCAAAAAATGAGAGGACTTGGAGACACTATTACACGAATCTCCAGAGTCATAGAGATCTTGGTTAATATATGGCTTGTGGTTGGCATCTTTGTTGGACGGTTGGTCCTCTGGGGCAATATTGAGAGATAGTAGAAACATGAAAAGTTGTAGTCTAGCAAAAGGTAATTAGGACATGGGGGGGGATGCATTGGCTTCAGGAGAGACTAATGCTGACTTCAAAGAGTGGGTTAGTTTTAATGAGAGTAGACTATTATGAAAGAGGACCTTCCATCTGCATGGAACATTCCCCTTCTTCTTTTCCAACTAGTATGTCATATAGCCAGTAGTCTCTCACTGGAAAACCAGCACAAGGCTGTTCTGAACATCTATTCATAATAACTTGTGACCCAAATGAACCTTGCTTGAAGTAACCAACATCAAATATCCTATTACAACAACAGAACATTGGCTAGCCCAGGTAATTTAATTGTTGGACAATATCAAAAAGTCAGCAAATCATGCCTCTTCTTGATACATAAACTGAGACTACTGAAGCCTGAACACTCTGACACTTGTTTTTCAAAGGAGAATTTATGCCTAGGCCAGAACACTGATAAGATATACACAAAGAAAGCCTGGACCAAAACTGAGCCCAGATGTTGAGCATAAAACCCACCTTTCCAATTTTTTATTTTTAGTTCTTTTGATCTAAGAAAAATTACATCATCTAATAACATACTTAGTGAAAGGATCCACCATTATACTGTCAGGTTAATGTTAGGAGGGCTGGATATGCCTTGGGAGCTCATCATGCAATTAATTTTCCTGCAATTCAAACTTTCCCAGTGAGCTGGCATTCCACTGATATGACCATGTGCCATCACCACCCCGTCCCAGCTCAGAGAGTGAAGACTATTGCTGTCATGAGCTACTGATGGACATGAGGCAGCTCTGCTGTCAGGGCTATACCAAAAAATAAATAAATAAAAAATAAAAAAAAAATGAGAGAGAGAAAAAGAAGCTAGATCTTTTCAACCTAAAGGTTTTCTCTGTAGAATTAATTAACGACATTTTTAGAAGACATTTGGATTACAGGAATGTGGCGATGATATCACGTTATGACATTTATTCCTTCCCAAGAAGCTCTGTAATTGGTTCACCTATTCAAAACTGCTATTTTACCAGAAAGAATAAGAATTCTAGGAGCCATAGTCAGATTTATTTTATTTACCTAGTTGACATATAAAAAAGTGAAACAATTCACTTCTGATTCCTAAGTGTAACATTTATGTATTTGTTTGGAGATACACGTTAATGGGGGAATTTATCCAGTGTTGATGAACATCTGTAGGAAAATGCGCCAATCAGTTACTATTTTATCATGTTAGATTACAGAATATGTAAAAAGCCATTAGAACTCTCCAGAAATAAACTGTTGAAACGTTGAGGCATGGGGTACCTATTGTTAGGCTCTCCTTTTGAAGGTGAGAACGGACTTGGGGAGGGGTAACTGACCTGCCTATGGTTTTGTAGTGGAGAGAGTTTGTGGCAAGCGACGCTGGAACTCAGAGCTTCTACTTTGTGTCTAGCACTTTCCCCACCAGGTGGGGCTGTTTTATGTGTCATACTCAGTAAGGCTGAGATCCAGAAGTCAACAGAAGGTGTGGTCACTGCCTTGCAAAACACTGTGCCCTCGAGGACACTCTATCTTCCTGTGGAAGATACATGCATTTACTAGTTCATTCGTATTCACTCACTATTTTCTTCCCTTTGAACATTTTCTTTAATACCATAAAGTCTAACTATAGGTAGTAATAAAGAAAAGCAAACACTCAAAGACATTGTCTAAAGATGGTAGCTGTATCACTTAGGCAGAAGGGCAGGTACAATAAGGGCCACCAATCTGAAATGACTATGAGAAGAAAGAGGAGATGTGGCTTCAATAGTTGAAATACATTCTGTTGGAATGAGAGGAGCAATGCGACCATCACACCGTGAGTGGGTGTGCCAACGGATCCCGTGTTCTATTTTGTGTGACATATCACTTAAAGCACGATGGTGCTAACTAGACTTGATGTGGGTGGAACAAAACACCCAAGAAAGCAACTTGAGGAAGGGACAATAGCTTATGATGACAGAGGCTTTAGTCCATCAATGGCAGACAGGCCATGGCAGAGAAGAGCAGGTCACATTCAAAGCACCACAGGGCAGAGGGAGAACAACTCCCTGTCCCCTTCCATCTTGTCCCCAGCCTGTGGGATGGTGCTACTTGCACTAAGGGCTGATCTTTCCATCTTAGTTAACCCTCTCTTGAAAGGTCCTTAGGGACATGCCCAGAGCTGACTTTTACTAATCCTCTAGGAGCTTCTCAGTGTAATGAAGTGTTGGTCAATATTTCTCACCACAACTACTGGTATTCAGAATGTATCCATCGGCTGGAAACAGAAGGTTGAGTAGACATGATGTCATGGGAGAAAGACTTGTATGGGTGATAACAGATGTCCTGTAGTAACTGGTGGTTACAGTGTAGATGAGCCTTTAAGAATCTTAATTTAGAGTCCATAGACAGAAGGTTCATAGCTTGCTTTACCCTGGAACTGGGCCTTCTGGCTTAGGGCTTTTAAATACCCTATTACTGCATGCAAAAGACAGAAGCTATCATCTCTCTGCCAGGGCTCTGTGTTTTTCAATCACTGGAGGGGTTCCCTCCAAGCCTGGGTGATTATAAGGAGGAGATATTTAAAGGGCAGTATTCACAATTTAGATTTGCGGGTGCACCAGACGACCTTTAAGGTGCTTTCCAGCACCTGGGGTTTTATGGTTCTCTTTCTATTATGTGTCTATGCTGGATCTGTGTGACATTGTTTGAGGCAAGCCCTGAGAATGAACAGGAGCACAGTTTGGAATGTCGATGGCGCTTACATCTATTTTGTGTTTCAATTTCTGGAAGCAGTCTTTGTCTGGGAGGCAGTTTGGTTGGTGACCTTCTGTAACATTTGGAGCCCGGCCACACTGTCTTTGTTTACTGTAAAGAGCATGGAAAACTGACTTCCTGACGGTGCTCTGTGAAGTCTAAGGTCAAACCACTCACAGGTGAACAAACACAGTCCATCTACCTTAAACTTGGCATTTGGCCTCTGGAAAATGGAACTAGGTAGCAGTGTTGGGGACCTGAAAGAGGGGGAAATCTGTCCTGTGCCAGCAGTTAGCAATTAGTCACTTTGTCAGTCAGCTAGCTTTGTGAAGTGCTAATCTTGATTCAGTGACCATGTTGGGGAGTCTGGAAAACAAAGCATACAATTTAAAGTCCTCGAACCAGACAGTAAATGACCCTCTTTCCTGCTTGACATCTGTATTTCCCAGGATTGCATCCAGCCTCTATCTTTTATGATAAGACTTCACGGTAGCTGAAGTAGATTAGCCTCCTTCCTGAAGCATATATATCCCTTTTTTTTCCCTTTTATTAAACACTGCTAATTTTATTTCCATTAAATGCAAGCACTCCTCTTTGTCAAAGAAAAGTTCTAGCTCAGAGGAGCTTTTTGGGCATAGACAGCTCACCTTCATTTCTCCTCCTCTTCTAAGTATAATACACTGTCCTAGGTGAGGTGAGAGGGGTGTGTGTGTGTGTGTGTGTGTGTGTGTGTGTGTGTGTGTGTGTGAATTAAACAGTTACCTTGGTCAAACCTTAGGCTGGTTACTCATTTTTTTTTTTCAAGATTGGGTATTCTTGTTAGTATACTCAGATTATTAGAACTTACCCGAACTGATCAAAACAGAACAGATGAGCATAAACTTGGCTTTCAACGTATTTTTAAATAATATTTCACCCTGCAATGTAATCTGATTCTCCAGTGTCCTAGTTATCCCAGATTGCTCTTGAAGCCTCTTTAGAGGTGGTCTGCTATGCTTTTGCTAAATATATATTTGGGTATTAAAAGCTCACTTCTTTACTGCTGATGAGAAAGATTATTAACACTTCCCCTCCCCCTCTCCAGTTATAATCTGAGGTAATAACATCCCTATTCACTTCGCGGGCCAGAGGCAGTATGTCACTGAACCTTCATTAACTGTCCAAGGAATGAGAAACCTTCGTTAATTTAGTGTTCTAGTTAGCTAAAATTGAGCAAGAAGGCTGATAAACTCCTGTGGTGTGTGAGTGTGGAGTCCTTTAGCACACCTATCCCCTTGATTTTCGTAGCCTTCCTATTAAGAAGGAGCTGAGAAGGGTAGGCCTATAGCCAAGCAGGAGCCAGCAAGATCAGCCTAGATAGAAAGAAGCAGGAGAGGTAGGTTAAGCAGTTAGCACTGAGAAACTGGACCAGAGGTGGAGTGAAAGACAGCATAGAGTCTGTTTCTATGGTTTTCATAAGATGATGAAAACCAACCCAGCCAAGACACTTAGATATCCATGAAATATGAAATGCATGCAGATCCATGTAGTGGCGTTACTTTTTTTTTTTTTCTTTTTTTACTGCTGTGATAAAACACCATGCCCCTGGGAGGTCCCAGAGACTAAGCCACCAACCAAAGGGCATACAGGGCCTGGTCTGAGGCCCCCCAGCACATATGTAGCAGAGGGCTGACTTGCCTGGCCTCAGTGTGAGAGGATGCACCTAATCCTGTAGAGACTTGAAGCCCCAGGTGGGGATGTACATAGGAGGCTAAGGGGAGGATGATGGGGGGTGGGGGGAAGAACTCTACAAGGTTGGGGAGGCGATATTTGGGATGTAATAAAATAAAATAATTAATTAATAATGAAAAAAAGTACCATGACTATATGCAATTTCGGGAGAAATGGATTTATTTCAGCTTACAGTTCCACATCAGGTCAAGAACTCAAGGCAGGAACCTGGAAGGAACTGAAGCAGACGCCAGGGAGGAACACTGTTTATTGGCTTGCTCCTTGTGAGTTACGCAGTCTACTGCTTTCTCACACAACTCAGAGCCATCTGCCCAGATGGCACCTTCCACAGTCAGGTGCCCTTCCACATCAACCCCTGGTCCTACAGTAAGATAGCTTGTGTCAAGTTGATATAAAACCACCGCTCAGGCTCGTTATCTTGAAAAGTATATCTAGAGCTTGGCTTTTGGCACACAGCTATAGTTTCAGCTCGGGAGACTGATGCAGGAGCACCCGGAGCTTGAATCCAGTTTGGATTACACAGCCAGCCAGGGCTCCCCAAAAATCTCTCCTCAAGATATAAAAGAATAAATAAAATCAAAAGGAGAGGAAAACTGTACCAAGTGTCTGTCTAGCCAGCAGCCCACTTGACAGTCCTTAATTGTCACAGCTCTTTCCTCACACAGACCCCAGAATGCATCTCATCTCCTTACCCAGCACTAGCAGAGTCCAGGAGCCATTTCCTTGCCTCCCAGACAAAGACTGCTTCCAGAAATTAAAACACACGAAGATGTAAGTGCCAGCAACCTTCCAAACCATGCCTTTGTAAGTTCTCAGTGCAAGGAGCAGTGTCACCCACATGCAGTGTAGGGGCATCAGAGAAAAGGAGCTATCCTGCTCTCCGTAGATCTGACCCCCACCCTTTCCATCAATCGCCCTTGGTCTTGGCTCCCAGATTCCCTATCTTACAGGTGGGCTGCTATTCTTTAGCGTTATGGGGAGCGGGGGAGGGAGATGCTTTAGAATAGGGCTCTCCTTGGTCTAGGTACACTTCTCTAAGCTACCTTGCTGACCTTCCTTTGCACCTTGGCTTCCTTTTCTCTTTCATTCAAATAATTTATCTTAAAAGCGCTTTGCTCGTAGGATTGCTAAGTGATGTAACAGATCTACAGTGCTTCCTATAGGCTCTCGGCCTGACGAGTGCTCATTTTCAGTGATCGTCGTCGCCACTGTTGAAACGTAACCATCCACCCCAGCCTCTGGCTGACCAGTTTAGATTTCACCACAAATTGGGACCCCGAGGACCTTTCCAGGTGTTTATGTAGACGCTGTTTCCCTCTTGGAGCTTTTCCGTAGCATTTCTTCTCTGACCCATAGCTATCAGGCAAATTTAGACCCATTTATTATTTTTAATGCAGAATAAAACTCAGGAATAGTTGCACTGAAGGTGATACAAGCTTAGCGCCAAAAGAAAATGAGGTGCAGGCCTTGTAGATATGTCTCCTGAGGACAGGGAGACCCTCCTGTGCCATTGTTCTATAGTAATTAGCAAAGCCAGATCTTGTTGTTGCTGTTGTTGTTGTTACTCAGTGAAGGATCTATACAAAGTAGACCAGCTTGTTTAAATAGTTATACAAGCTGAAAGTACCATTGATCGGTAGCACCTGAATATGAAGAAATCAGGGTCTAGCCTCGGCTAGCCTCGGTGATGCGCAAAGAGCTGCCCTGAGCATATCGACAGTGGTTTTGTATGGTGCAGACATAGCTGTTTAGCGGCAATGGTTTGCAATCAGATACAGATAAAAAGGAGTGCTTTCTGACTCTCATGGAATGGAGAGGAATCTGAAATTCAAGGGCCACTTGTAAAGAAAGAGTGTACGGAGGGTGGCAGAGAGGAAAACAGGGCTGCTGAGCCGTCCCGCACTGACTCTGCAGGGATTAGATTGGTAGAAAGTTGTCTTTGGAGGAAAAGAAGACCTGCAATTGCTACACCTTGAGGACATGCCTGTTGTGTTCCACATACTACCCAGATCTGGGTAGCCTTTTATATACAAATGCAGAGGAAGGCTCCTGCGTGTCACCAAGGCTCTTGCATTGTTAACTACGATCAAATGACATAGGAGGCCGTCACTTCACCTCTTCACGAAAAGTTCTCTCATTTTGATCAGCTAGTATGATCACCTATATTTTTTTTTTCTAAAATAGTATACTTCTACATTCTGAGAGTGCCCAAATAGGCTATGTGCTTATTTTGGGATGATTGACAGAACCTGTGGACGCCAAGGTCATCACTCTCCAGTGTAAAACCAGTAGTAGCCACTCAGCACCTCTGCAGAGGGGTAATCTGGGAAGCAGTTGTTGGTTGTCATTTTGCTGCAAAGTAAAAATATCTAAGTGGCTCAAGGGCTTTGGCCAGTGTTAGAAAAACATCATCCCTATTTGCCAGCACGAAGTGCCAGTGTGAGATGCCAATGTGCAAACCAGAGAGACCTGTTAATTCAAAGGAACAGAAACACTTCCCATATTTTGGGTGATGACTTTTGGGGGAGAATCTTACTGCTTTATATATACACCTTTAAATAAGAAGTCACAATTGATTTATTATTATTTTTAAACAACAGAAACTGTCTCCTCTCTTCTCCCTACAAAGGGACAAGGTTTTCCCTCTTGGGTGAATACTGCATGCATCACTTGCCATAGAAAGGGTGCCGTCTTGGCAAGCCTCTTATTAGTCTAAAAATAAATTATTCACAATGCAGGTTCAGATACAGATTGCAAGAGATAATAGAATTGGTTTTCCAAGCCTGATCATGCTCGGAAGACATGGTATGTGCTTTTCAGGAATCCACTTCAACGGAATCAGCTCTGACGAGTACACACAAGAAATAATATTGCTGCCATCCAGCTTGTGTCTGCGGTACAGCATCCTCCGCTTGTCTTCAAGGACCCACGGTGCCTCTTCATCAGTGTGCAAAAGTCCACGTTGCTCAAGCATTTCTTCTGAGATGCCGCCCTCCCATTGTTCTTTTAAGGAAATTTCCTCCTGGCAGCGTGAGAGGGGCACTGCCTCCTACCCCCCTTCTGCCTCGGCAGAACAGTTGACCACAGCAGCAGCCGACTCCGGCTCGTCATGTGCTTCCTCATGTGATGTAGGTCTGCGGCACTGTGGAGCAATCGCATTTGAGACTCCGCACTCGTGGACAGACGGGCGTTCAGGGACTGGGGAGTTTTTGGAGGGGGTGGGGAGGCCAATAAACCAAGAAAACGTCAGAAATAAAAGTCGCATCAAGTATGCTGATCTCTGTATTCCTATTTTTGTTTTGAAATTTGATTTTAACTATTGTTTTTTTCTGGTTGTGTCTGTATTTTTTTTTCCCACCCCCACAGGCGCCGAGCCGCGCTGTTTTCTTTCTTTTTGATTTTTTTTTTTCTTTTTCTTTTTTTCGAAACTCTGAAGCCAGGCTGTCTTCCTCACAGCTCCGGGGCTGCATCACTGTGGGCACATCAAGCTTCGTCTGGCTCACCTGCATGGTTCCGGCTGACTCCTGCCTGAGATGGCCCATCGTACAACTAGAATCCCCGAATCTCCTGTTTGCACTCTGTGGAAGAAGGACCTACTTCAGTCTCTGGCCAGGGTCTCTCACAGCCGATGGGGTCTTGGAAGACAGGGTGAAGTTGCAGAAGACTGGGGTGGGATGCTAGAGGCATGTGAAGGACTTGGAAAAGGAATTTAGGAATACTATACATCAGTGCCCACCGATGATATGCATACAGTGCGAGGGCAGCCGCCGCCCCTGCCTCACGCACCTAACCCCGGCTGCTTTGTGGGATTGTCTGAGGGGGACAACCCAGGTCTGGATGGGTCTGGATGTGGTGGCATTTTCCCAGAGAGTGGAACTGAAGATGGATGAAGCAGGTACTTGCTGTGTCTGCCTGGCAGGGCAGAGCTGGAGAAATGGAAGGGGAAAAGAAGAGACGCTGACAGTCGTGAGATTGTCTGCTGCCGGCTCCGCAGTCTTAGTCTAAGGAAGGATGGCATAGTGGATCTGCCAGCACGTGCATGGAGGAACTGTAAATTGCAATATGGATGTCCCTGGTACTGTCAAGGAAGAAACTGATGGGCTGGGTGACTATACAGTGTCCCCAGAGAAAATAGCAACCTTGCAGCATGGATTTAAGTGCATGTGCATGCGTGTAGAGACATGGAAGAGACTGTAACACATACACACAGAGAGAGAGGAGTGAGGAAAGAGAGAGAGAGAGAGAGAGAGAGAGA
>NC_034605.1:31892348-32021708 GCF_900095145.1 Mus pahari | reverse complement strand
GAGAGAGAGAGAGAGAGAGAGAGAGAGAGAGAGAGAGAGAGAGAGAGAGAAAGAGAGAGAGAGGTGGGGAGAGGAAAGAAACCCAAGAAAGCCTGACAATCCCCTCTCCTTCTCCAGGTTGTACTGGAAGGGGATTCAGAAAGGTTATGAAGTGAAAAGAGAGAAAGGAGAGGTTAAGGGGTGGGAGCACGGTGGAAGAGCCATGAGACAAAGCAGAACTTCAAAGCTGCAGAGACGAGCAGAATGTCAGCAGCTTGTAATTAGCGGTTCCTGGTTGCGTCAGAGACTGTATCTCTCCAAGAATAACTGTGTGCTGTGTGCCACAGAGTGCAGAAGACAGTCATAACTAAGTTATCAAGCACAGTTCAAACGAGGGCAGACACACGAAGGCATTTTCTGTTTGAAAATTCAGCAGGGCTGAAGTGCACATCTCACTGGCTGGATTCTGCCTAACTTCTGGCAGGAAACGCTCAGGGTATCGGAGGGTGTTAGATCAAACAGGGAACCTGTAAACATGCAGACTGAACATGCAAGCTCCGTCCCTGTAAGATCCTGTCCCAAACAGCCCCGTACTGCGCTGCCGGGGTCCTGTCTCGCTATATACCCTTCGCTTTTGTATGCCAATGGAGGAAATTTAAAAGTACAGCCAAAGACATATGTCCCCATTTGATTCTAAAATCTGTTCTATAGAATTAAAACTTGACTGCAGGTTCTGAGTTGTTTTGGTATTCTTAATTTATACGCTGAAGAAGCTTTTGTTGTTGCAATTATCTTGTCGGTAATCCTGCGGGGAAGCGTCATACCACTATAGACGTTGAAGGGCACCTTTCCCTTCTGTCCCCTGTCTCTGTTGTCTGGAGGTGCGGGGCGTTCTCTGCAGCCTCCATGAGGAGCTAGTGGGAGGAGCTGATTGGCCAGCAGGCTCAGCGTGTTTACGCTTATTTGTTTTCAGTGCTCCTTCGCGGCGTGCATTTAGTATTTGTATTTGTGTTCATGCTGCACAATTACTACTGACCAGCTTTGTTTCTCTGCCCGAAGCGAAGTCAATTTTAGTTCAGCCCCTGCAGTTGAGTCCCTGGGCAATATGCACATATGTATTATGTTACCCATGTACGCACTTTTCCTTTTAAAAACGCGGATTAGGGAAAATTGTAGGCAAGGAGAGCCGTGTATATATGAAATCAATAGCTTTTTGAATCACATGTAATATAATTTAAATATACTCACTTTAAGGTTGCCAAAGCCTATGTTGTCTGAGCCCAGTTAATTTACATCTTCGATTTAGTCAAGAGGTGGAACCTGCCAGATCAGAATGCTGTATTCTGTGCACCCAACAGGGTGGAAGACATTATTTTGTTTGTGTTAGTTCAAACAGCTGGTCATTAATGCAGTCCCCATTTCTAGAGAGAAACGCTGGTGGACATGAATGGCTGTCTGATTAATGCTGCCCCTCGCAGGGTCCTTCACCCAGCCATGCTCCTGCAGAATAATGTAGCATGATGTGATTGCACTCTAACAGGATAGTATGTCATTGTGTCACCAAGCAATTGAGGTTATTATGGGGCAGGGCAGACAGACGGGACAGTGGGGTTACTAGACCGTAGCATTTTTAGAAATACAGGCCTGACCTACTTAGAGTTATTCTGGCAGGCAGCTGCACGGTACATAAAGTCTCCTGATAGGCTGAGACTGTTGCTAGGGGGAATTAGCATGAATTTTTCCACACAGAGACTCAGCGACTGAATGATAAAAGCTGACTGGAATTAAAGAGATTTGGTTTAGCATTGTACAGATTGATCTGCCTAAGTTTTTTTTTTTTTTTTCTTTCTCAAGTGTAGAAAAAGAGTACAAAAAATAGAGATTTCTTTTTGTTTGTTTGTTTCTATTTGTTCTTTGACCTTCTCCTTCTCTTCCTTCTGCCCTTCATCCCCAAGAGCCAGGGGGGCAGGAGAGCAGAGCAGTTATGAAATTTTGGTTAATCTCTTATTGCTGGGGTCATTGAAACCATGTTGCAAATGGCACGATATTTAAGCTTCAGGACTGCTGGGCGTGCCTAGCAGAAGGGCAGATGGGTTTTTTTGGTCCCCTGTGTAGCAAGCTGTTTTGGAGTTGAGCATGCATCTTTTATACACTGTATATTTTATACACCCTTTTCCCTTTTGGGCTTGAACAAAACATTTACATAAATTCTTTTCTATCCAAACAGATTGAAGCTTGTGATTGCTGACTTGTTTAAAATAAGATAGTAAGATAGACAAGATTCCAGATTTAGTATATATATATATATATATATATATATATATATATATATATGCGATTTTTTTATTACAAAAGTATTTTTTTCTGGGCTATGTTTGTCTTTTGAAAAGCCCAGTTTGGTGTTTATGTTCAGGGATAGAATTTAACTGCTCCCACACCACCCTTTTTGTTTCCCAGTGTACAAAAAGCACTGTTTTGTGTGTTTGTTTGTTTTGTTTTGTTTTGCTTTGCATTTTTTTCTCTGCAGAAGAAAGTGTAGCTGTAGAATCCAGTCTGGAGACTGCTTTTCCATGTTGCTGACATGGGCACTGAGTAGAGAGAGCTCACATAATCAATTTTGCAACATGACCCACTTTCCCTCCCCAGCATTCCCAAGTGTCTGCAGTTTTAATAGATCTTTACAGGAAGAGGATTTTTTAAATAGATCATTTAAAAATAATCTGAAAGTCCATCAAGAGAAAAATTAAAGCAATGCGTATTCAAGAATACTTTTTTTTTCTCATCTTAATTATATGCTATCTGTGGTGTTTGTGCTGAAAGTAGTTATTATCCTGTTATTTTTATTTGAAATTAATTTTTGTAAGAAAGTCCTACGAGTTCACAAGTAAACAAGGAGCTGAGACACAAAAGTACTGGAGAGGAGAAAGACGACTATGCTCAGCCTGTCTTGCTGGATTTCTTGGCCATGTGTAAAGAGGCAAGAGGATATTTATTTGTGGATTTTTTCTTTCCATTTAGGTTTAAAAAGTATTCAGAACTATATAGATGCAGGCACTGTAGTGAAAACAAAGCAAGAATAATGTTGTGGTATCTAACCCAGAAAGCTATTGATCATCCCCTTTAAAAAATCCATTGAGTGCTGTTTATGTTTTAGACACCTTAGGAAAGAGAATGTGGTAGGGATGAATTGTGCCCTCGCTAGCTAGGAGTGTCCCCACAATAGCATTAATCATGAGGAGCTCCAAACAATAAACCATCATTCATAATTGAATAAATGGTCAATTTATTTTTATGAACATAAAATATCCTTGGGTGTTCCTCTTTACAAAGTGATGCATTTTTTTTTTTCAAAATTGTCTTATCAAATGAGTATTTTTGGCCTTTCTTCCATTGTAATTCACTTTGATTAAGTTGGTATAAAGGTACTTAAATATTTAAGTGCAAGGATATAGAAATAAAAAGTCTACTTTAAAACCCCTAAATAAGGACATATTTTAAATTAGCGTTCTTTAATACATAGATGCCTAATTTAGGGAATCTATAGCCTGTGCCCAGGTACGCATAATACTTACAGTAAATGTTTGTTGCTTAATGAAAAACGAGTTGGTCATATTGAATTGTTCAGTATACTCTTACTTGGATGTTTAAGTTGTTAATTTTTTCCCCTTACTTTGGTTTTCAACCATTACTAAAGAGGTAAGCATTTGGTGTGCCAACACAAACAAAGAGAACATAGTTTTGAATGTAATTTATGCTTACTTAACTTCGGTTAAACTTAACTTCTAACATTCACTTAGTGTGTGTCAATAGTATTGGCTTCATCCACTGCCATTGATTAGACAGCCAAAGGCGCAAGCACCTGCACTCGTTACATTGATTATTTATTAGGTGAGCATTTCTTTCTGCTCACACATTAGCTATCTTTGGGGGGAATAGACTGTTGGTTCTTAGGGGTCACTGAGTTCAGTTAGGATCCAAGTAAAATACCTCCCTCAAATAGCCTGTCCAAACTCTGACGTCACCTAATCCCTGGAGTTTGGGAAAAGGCCTGGGGGCTTTGCTTCCTAGTGCTTAGAGGTGATCAGCCCTTCTGATCTCACTGAGCAGCTACAGCTCTTCCAAACCATCTCGACACTGTTGAAGAACCCATAGTAAGTCAGACTGTGCCTTTGTGAAGTCATGCTAGCCTATGGTAGCCCAGAGATTTTTCAGCATCATTAATTGAATAGTTAGCGTTTCAACGATCTTTAAATGCCCAAACTATGCTAGTTGAGATCCTGTCTGCCCCTTAGCCTGAAACTGGCCCGTCTTCCTTTTTTACTGCTTTCTCTTCTTAGCTCAGTATTACATGCCATTCAGTTAGATTCTCCCAGATCTCTCATCCTTCTTTTGTTCATGTGCTATGTGCAGAGAAGTTGGTTGATTGATGAATGAATGAACAGACCAATGGTTATCCAGTTGGTTAAAAAATGAATACATGGATGGCTATTCAGAAGGAAAAAAAATCATAAATGTACAATGCAATTGGCTATATGTGGGCATATTTAGTGATGAAGATCCAAGGAGTTAGGTTTTATGGGCTTCCGGATCTCTGTGCAATAACTCAACTTGCCTGATAGAGCTAAAAGGCAGTAACAGGCAGTATATAAGTGAAGGAGCCTGACTGCCTTTCAATAAAACTTTATTTATAGACACAAGCAATGGGCCGGATTTGGCCTATGCACTATAGACACAGGTATATTGTCATCTAAGGTAGGTTAAAGATACGACGTAAGCATTATATACATACTCCATAGTATATTTTTGACTTTTTTCTTTTTTTCTCTTTTTTTTTCCTTTTTCTTTTTCTTTTTTAGTTTACTGTAGCTGTCTTCAGATACACCAGAAGAGGGCATCGGATCCCATTACAGATGGTTGTGAGCCACCATGTGGTTATTGAGAATTGAACTCAGGACATCTGGAAGGGCAGTCAGTGATCTTAACCTCTGAGCAATCTCTCCAGCCTCTCCTTAGTATATTTTTAAAAGGAGGAAGATTTGAAAAGTTAAAAAAAAAAAAAAAAAAAAAAGAGGAAGAAGAAGAAAAGAAGAAAGACCACTGTGATTTACAGTCTGAACTCATTGCCAATCAGCCAAGTGCCGTTTCTCAGTGGTAACAGGACTAAGATCCAACAATTTATTTTGAAACTCAAGGATTAAAGTAAATAAACCTGATTACTCTTTCTTAAGATGTTGTTGTTCAAGATGTAAGAAGAAATAGACTTTTTTTTTTTAAATCTTGCAAAATTACCGTTCGGGTGTCAGTTGCCCGGGGGTAAGAGAGAGCTCTATTCTGTATTTTAAGAGCTGGAAGGAAATCTAAAACATGACACAGAATGACTCTGCAATGGTCTGGAGACATGGCTCAGTGGTTTAGAGAGTGTACTGCTCTTGAATAGGACTTGAATTCAGTTCCTAGCACCCATGTAGGACAGCATGTAGTTGCCTGTAATTCCATCTCAGCAGCTCTAACAACCTTGTTCAGGACACCCTGGGCAGCAGCTTCACATGTGCACATAGCCACACACAGGCGTGCATACACACAGGCACACACATATACACACACACACACAGACACACACACACATACATAATTGAAAATAAAATGACTGTACCACAGCCACAATATCTTGCTGTTGTCCGGGTATGACTGTTTCATCACTACAAATACTGTACTGGACTAACTGGCCCTTATCTCTAGAGGTATGTGTTCTAAAGACTCCAGGGATGCCTGAAACTTCAGGGTGTGCAGAGGTTGATCTATGCTGCTCTTTCCACTACAGTTTTACCATATAGATGTACTAAAGCTTCATCTGTAAGTCTGGCAGAGCAATACATCAGCAGCAAAAATTCCCGATAAGATACAATAGTTATAGGGAACTAAAATAGAAACGACTTAAAATATGATGTCTTTGTGTGTGTCTGGTGTATGTGGGTAACATATGCACAACTGTATGCAAAGGCCAGGGGTTGACTTGAGCTGTCTTTCTTCCTTTTTCTCCACTTTATTTTGCAGAGAGGAGATCTCTCGCCGAACCTGAAGCTTGCCAGCTAGGCAAGCCTCGTTGGCCAGGAAGCTCCAGGGATCCTTCTCTCTCTGCCTCCCTACTGCTAGGAACACAGTGCTGTAATCTCCCATGCTCAGCTTTTCCTGTGGATTAGGGATCCACCCTGCGGTCCTTATGTTTGTGCAGCAAGTATGGGTTTGGTTTTAACTAGCCTAAAAACTCATGAGTTTTTGTTTCTGGAATTTTCTGTTTGGCATGTTAAGACTTCAACTTATCATAAAGCTTTGGATAAGGGATGGCGGTATTTTAACCCCCACGGTCAGATCTGTTCTCTCTCTCTCTCTCTCTCTCTCTCTCTCTCTCTCTCTCTCTCTCTCTCTCTCTCTCTCTCTCTCTCTCTCTCTCTCTCTCTCTCTCGCATCTTTCTCCTTCTTATATTAGGTAGCAATTACCTTGCAGGATGCAGTATTAGGGTTCTACATTTTCAACATTCTTGCTCTATTTAAGCCCCTCTCTGGCATTTAATCCCACTTGTGATGTCTATGTCAGTCTGATAGGTTTGTAGGCAGCATTAGAGGTTGTGAGCAGGATGGAGATCAAGACATAGGTCTGGACATTAGGAGACCCTGTGTTTCAATCTATACTTTATACTCATTAGTTGTGGGAACTGGGATACTTTAAGCCATTTCCCTAACCTTGAACATCGAAGGCACTCCAAAGGTTTCATGAACATGAGAACATGAATCAAGCTGTCTGGCCTCTTGTAAGTAGTCAGTGAAATCTGGTGGCTGTTGCTTTTGGTACAACTCTTGCTCTTATAACTGGGAAGGGTTCTGCTTCCAAGCAAGTGTGTCATCTGATATTAGGCTTTGAGATCTTGATGGGATCTTGAGGGCCCTGCTCTTTAATGGGAGGGTCATCTCGAGTAGTTATTGTGTAAAGTCGGATTATCAGAAATAACAACATGGAGAAAGCACACACAGGACCAGGGTAAACGTAGAAGTGTCCAGTAGCCCGAACCGAACTGTATGCTTATCCTTGCTGCTTCTCTCTGAATTTTTAAACCGTTGACATGGATTTTAGCTAATTCTCTTCAAAGATTACCCTGAACACATGGCTTTTTCCCCCTCTCTTTTTTTCTGTCTGCCTGTAAGGCCAAAGACAGATGGAAACCAAAAAAGGGGACCACCCATTCTATTGCCCTAAGGCTATACTTTCATTATTTTCAAATAATGCTTCAGGCTTACCTCCTCCAGAAAACTTAGCCTGTTCCAGTGGTGTTTTGGAGGAACAGGGATCTGCTAGCATCCTTCAGTCTTGAACTTTTGTGCCCGGTGACTTTAAAAAAAAAAAAAAAAAGGGCAGCTGCCGTCTGTCAATCAGCTGACTTCTCTGTTGCTCTCAGGCCTGCTTCGTTTGAATCCTTTATAGCACCCAAATGTAGCTTAAGTTGGCCTGACAACAGAACTCCTGTAAAAGTGTGTTCATCTCTATGAGGCTGCACATACCTCAGGCTAGAAAACTGTCTTTCTCTAATACCCAGTGGAGCCATCTGTGTGTTCTTTGTGCTCAAATAGTTGTGAAATTAATGGCTGCCATAGATTTGCCCATTCTGCGTGTATTTCCTAATCATTCATGTTACACATGTCACTTGGACTTTTGCTAAACTATTAATAGCGAATATAAATTAGTGATGAGGTTGAATCTCTCCCAGCAGTCAGAGAAAATGACTTAAAGAGACAGGGGCCTATCCTTAGTCACAGACTCAGTTAAGTGAGACAATATACCATTTCAATACCTTTTCCAGAGATCAGAAACTACTCATTCTACACTTTTTTTTAGACAAGGCTGCTGCATGGAAGTTAAAAGGAGAAAGAAAAGTAACAAAATCAGATATTGTTCTAAAAGCAATAATAATCATTATTGTTTTGTGGGAGAGTTCATAAATTCATAAATGTGTGTCTTATTCTGAGTGAGAGATTCTCTGTTGAAGAGCTTATTAAATGAAAAATAACGTCCTGGAAACAGTTGAATCTGTCTTTATATTTTTTTTTCTTAATAAAAAGAAATCCTTTGGTTGTCTAAGAGAAATGTTAGAAAAATGTGGCTTTGATGGTTTTTGAGGCCCTTTCTTCTCTGCGAGGCTAAGAGCATTCATAGCAGAGGTGTGGCAGCGGGAGGGGCGGGGTGCTGCTGAATGTCTCTGGTCTCCCTGGGGCTTTTCCCTTGCTTTTGCCAGTGGCTACGAATGGCCACCCACCCCAGGGAAGTGAATGGAACAGCATGGGGGCCCGAGCCTCTTTGTACTCACAGCCAATTGCTAGGTGTGTTTGAATATTTTGAAAGAAGCCAATAAGTAAAAATGGGCATTTAGCTAGTGCCTTTTAGAAATGATCCTTTTCCCTCTTTTTCTTTCTCCCCTTTTCAAATATATTTGATACCATGGCTTTGGACTCTGCCTACCTCTCTTATTATCTAAGCTATTCATCCATCCTATAATAGACACATGGTAAGTACCAGGTGGATGACATTGGGCTTAGCATGGTTTTCCACCTTTAACTGCTATAGATTCCTGGGTTTTGTCCTTGTTCCGTTACCAGGAGGTCCTGCTTCATCTGACTTTCCAGGCCATAGTCATTAAAGTTCACAGCACAGAGGCCCCTCGGTTTCGGGGGTCCAGTTACAAGCCTGAAGAATGCCAGTATTGTTTTACGAGAATGACTGCTGGCACCTTGAATGTTACTGTGTTCTCAGAGTAAAAGGTATATGTAGATTTGCAATGTTTTAATTTTCAGGGCTCTTTTTACACCTGCTTATTGGAGGAACATTCCACAGAGCTCTGCATGTCCTGTTGTTTCAGCAGAAAACACAGTAGTAGCTGGAGTGGTTGGTGCGTGGTGATCATTAATCTTTACTAGAGTCAGTGGACTCTTAATTAAGGAGGTATGAAGCTGTGTGTGTGTGTGTGTGTGTGTGTGTGTTTTCTTTCATTTTTTTTCTTTCTTCCTCAAAACAGACGCACATCTAGAGGAGCATCATAGCAAAATATTGATAATTTGCAGCCAATTCAAATGAGGGAGAACAAACAGTTTTGTGCGAGTGTGCCTTCTCTTGACCTGTTCTCCACCGCATTAGGACGTGGGGCTGGAGGTTGGTGGTCCTGGTGAGTATGCATTGAGGCAAACAGGGCCCACTGTGTTTCCAGATATCCCTTTGGAAATCCTCCAAAGCACCTGTACAGAAAGAATGGTAGGTGTATTAGAGGCCTGTCCTTGCATAGCTTGCTTATTTTAAAATCAGTGTTTGACACTACAACCTTGAGTTTCTGTATTATATACCCAATCCATAAAAGTAGAACCAACTCTAATCACTTAAAATCTGGCCACAACACTATAAGGCGCATTAAAAAAAAATTTAGTATTTTCCTAGGTATCATAGCTGGGTAGGTGTTTCAGTACCCAATTAAATATTCAAATTGATCTCAGCAGTGGTGGGGTTCCTTGATACCCACCCCAATATTCTGGTTTCCTGAATGAAACACACACACACACACACACACACACACACACACACACACACACACCCTTTATTTTTCGAGATGTCTAAATCAGCTCAATGGCTGAGCTACTTCTTAACCTTCACGTGGCTAATCCACCTCTCTCAAGTTTTTACTTACTAAAAATCTATGTTCCATCTTGGCTGCCCTGGACTCAGGCAGCCCTCTTGGGGCCACTCTCCCCCCATCTCCTACTTGGTGGCTATGGTCTCTGTTCCACGCTTTCTCAGGGGTGGCACCTCTCCTCTCCTTCTCCCTACATGGGGGATCTCCTTCTTCTCTCCTTTCTCTTTGTCCCTAGCCCAGGAATCTTGTAAGTTTTGACCCTGTTTGCCCTGCCCAGCCATTGGCTGTTGGCATCTTTATTTACCAATCAGAAACAACTGGATGCTGGGTTCCTCCGTGTCTTATGTGAGGACTGTGGATTCTTGTGCAAACAGTTTTGGGGACCCACATTCACATGATACAAGCAGCATTAGACCAAACCCATTACAGGTAGGATTGTTGGTTGCTTGTCTTCTGACACTGTAAATGCCAGCCCTCACAGAGGGACATTGACATCAATTTCAGCTCAGACATTGTTGGGTTCTGTTTCTGAAGTTCCTGGTGTCTTACCTTCCAATGGCAATGGCAACAGTCTGTACATTTTGCAAGTCTCTTTGACAGCTGTGGCTAGAAATTCCAATGAGTTTCTCATCTCTGTTATTGGGGTTTTGTTAGTTGGTTTTGTTAGCTCTTGGAGAGAAGGCTATCAGGCAAGATAAAAAGAGTTCAATAAAACTATATATGTGTATTTGCGGACATGTCAAATTGAACAGAGAAAGGACCATGAGGCCCTAATCCTACATAAAGAACTATAAATATACCATTTTCAGAAAGCTGAGAACAGGAGCAGTCTTCCTTAGGGAGAGCACATCAATTGCTTGTCCGTGCCATGAAAACATACATACAAGTAAAATTATGCAGACTGAACAAGTTATGTTTAGAAATACATATGTGCATACTTATAAGCATGGAATAATAATTAGTATACAAAGGGGTCACAAATTTTAAGGAGAATGAGGACAGGCATTTGCAAGTGTTTGGAGGAAGGAAAAGGAAAGGATAAATTAAATTAAATTATAACCTCTAAACACACACACACACATACACACACACACACACACACACACACACACACACACACACCTTAAAAAGTGATTAGTATTTTCCCAGTGTGGCTCAGTTGTGTAAAGAAAGGTCCAGAATAGATGTCATCTACATCTATGTTTGTCTCTTGCCCTCTTTTTATCCTTCCTTCCTTCCTTCCTTCCTTCCTTCCTTCCTTCCTTCCTTCCTTCCTTCCTTCCATCTATTTGTCTTTTAAATTTGGTACTGAATACTAGTGAGGATCTGGCTTAGAATGTCCACATTACATCTGCGTTCAGGCCATTCCATACTTATGTAGAGAACATGGACAAACACTTGCTGTGCCCTTCCCTGTGGAAGCCCACCTTCCCCATTCCCAGCTTTCCTCAGTTGGCTCTAGGTCTTTAGGGTTTCTTGGACTTACCTCACCAACAACTTGAAAGAGGGTTTCTCATACAAGATACTGGGGTTTTGTTAGATAGTCTATGGCTCTTGAGGGATATATATATATATATATATATATATATATATATCATGTGATATTAGATAAATATAAAATACTATGATTACCATTTCAAACATATTTAATGCTAATTATCCCTCTTCCTTCCTCTCCTGTAGTGTCCCTCCTCGTTCCCTCATGAAAGACCTACCTTCTTCTTTCCTTTTCCCTATTTGCCTGTATCTTGCATTATATCTCTCTAGATCTCCTTTCAAAGCCTCCATGGTCCCTTTTACTTTCCTAGTTTCTGCAGTTATTCACATCTAAGGATTTGGGACTAGGAGTGGTAGATGGGAGAGAACAAGCAACATTTATTTTTCTGGGTCTTGGTTACCTCACTTTAATACTACTTTTCAGGTCCATTGCGTGACCTGCAAATTTTGTGATTTTATTTTTTTATTTTTAACACCTGAATAGTATTCCATTTTTATATGTACCATATTTTGGTTATTCATCAATCAGTTAAAGGACATTTAGGGTGTTTCCTTTTCCTTGCTATTGTGAATAGAGTGGCAATGAACATGGATCCTATATATATATATATATATTTTTGAGATCCTATATTTTTGGAGCTGTGACCAAAGTCTCCCTTTACTTAGTCATGACCTGTGGACTGTCAGGAAGTTAGGAAGTTTCTAAGTGGGTTAATGATATCACAGTTGAAGTTATGTCATGAAGATAGTTTATGAAGAAGTTACCCTGCAAATAGTTTCCACATTAAAGGAGAGAGGAAGAAGAGTCCCAAGTCTTGGACTCTAACAGACTTCTCTACACTTTGATTTCTAGAATATCATATTGGATATGCTTATCTTGAAACAGTATTTATACTAGGGGATTTGGATGAAAACACAAATGTGAACACATAACAAACTTTTAAAAATGAACAGCAGTATTAGATGACACGTCTAATGTTGTAGCCATTTGCCTTGTCCAGGTTACTGGCTGCTGAGAACTGTAAATTATTAGCTACTGTAAATATTAGCTACTGGCTACTGTATGTTGGAATACTGTAGAGTGGAAATGTGGCTGGCTGTACAGATAGGATACTCTGCAAGGATAAAATGTTCTTTAGTGTCTAACAACTTATCATGTCAGAAGTGTGAAGTAAGCAAGTTAAATATTAATGATGGTATTAAAAGTGGTGAATGGTACAACATTAGTATTTTTGGTACATTTGCTACAATTTTAAGGATTAATATATGTTCTATTCATATTTATTTTAGTTTTATTTCCTTTTGAGATGGGATTTCATAAAGCCCAGACTAGTCCTGAGGTCACTTTGTAGGCAGCAGTAACCTTGAACTGCTGGTCCTCTTCCTGCCTTCACCATGTGAGTGCTTTGATTATGTGTGGATGCAGATGCACACATACTTAGTTTCATGTTGGGGCTTGAACCCACATGGCTTCATGAATGCTGGACAATCACTCTCCCAACTGAGCTATATTCACCAAGTCAGTTTTGCTTTTGCTTTAAAATGTGGCTTCTAATATCTACTTATAAGTAAACACATGCCATGTTTTTCTTTCTGGTTCTAGGTTACCTTATTCAGGATGATTTTTTCCAGTTCCATCCATTTGCCTGTGAATTCCATGATGCAGTTTTTAAAAAACAGCTGAGTAATACTCTGTTGTGTAACTGTATCACATTTTGAAATTCTTTTCTCATATATTACATCTTAACCACAGTTTTCCCTCCCTCTCTTTCCCCTGGTTTCTTCAGTCATCTCCCCTCTCTCCCAGATATACCTCTCCTCCAGAGGGAAACCAATCACACATGGTATAATAAGCTACAATAAAAACCGCATGCACTGTCACATCAAGGCTGGATAACGCAACCCAGTGGGAGGAAAAGGGTTTTACAAGTAGGAAAAAGAGTCAAAGACAGCGCCCACTCCCACTGGTAGGAGTCCCACAAGAACACCAAGCTACACACCCCTAATACATATGCAGAGCACCTAGGTCATATCTCTACAGGTTCTTTGATCTCTAACTCCCTATGTATCTCAGTCAGTTGAATTTGTATTATGTTGTTGTATGTCCCTAATTCCTCTGGTTCCTCTGATCCTTCCTTCCCCTCCCCCATAGGATTCCCTGGGCTCCACCTAATGTCTGAGTGCATACCATATTTTCTTAATCCTTTCTTCTGTTGACGGACATCTAGTTTGTTTGTTTGCTTGTTTCTTTTTCCAAGGTAGCAATGAGCATGGCTGAGCCAGTGTTCTTCTGGTAGGATGGATCCTCCTTTGGCTATATTCAGGAGTGGTATTGCTGGGTCTTGAGGTAGATCAATCCTCAGTTTTCTGAGAAACTGCCATTATTGGTTTCCAAAGTGGCTATACAACTTTGCACTCCCACCAGCAATGGAAGTGTTCCCCTTGCTCCACACTGCTGCCAGCATAATCTGTCACTTGTGTTTTTTATCTTAGTCATTCTCACAAGTATTAGATGGGATTTTAAAGTCCTTTCATTTGTATTTTTCTGATGGCTAAGAATTTTGAACATTTCTTTAAGTGCTTCTTGGCCATTAAAGATTCCTCTGTTGAGAATTATCTGTTTATATCTGTACCCCATCCTTTTAATTGGATTGTTTAGTTTGTTTATGTCTTGTTTCTTGAGTGCTTTATATATTTTTTAATATTAGCCCTCTGTCAGATGTGAAGCTAGTGAAAAATCTTTTTTCATTCTGTCAGCTACCATTTTGTCCTATTGATGGTGTTGTTTGCCTTACAGAAGCTTTTCAGTTTTATGAGGTTGTATTTATTAATTGTTAATCTTAGTGCCTGCATTATTGGTGTTCTTTTCAGAAAATTGTCTCTTATGCCAATGCATTCAAAGCTATTGCTCGCTTTCTCTTCTATTAGGTTCAGTGTATCTGGGTTTACATTGAGGTCTTTGATCCAATTACATGAGTTTTATGCAGGATTTTAGATATAAAAAGTCAGTGAAATGATATTCTGCTGTACATGTAGACCAGAGTCTAGCATAATTATCACCAGAGAGGCTTTCTTCCAGCAACTGATAGGAGCAGATGCTGAGACCCACAGCCAAGCATTAGGGTGGAACCTGAGAGATTCCAAAGAAGAGGAGAAGGAGGAGGAGGAGGAGGAGGAGGAGGAGGAGGAGGAGGAGGAGGAGGAGAAGGAGACACCTGAGGGGTCAAGAACTCTATAAGAACATGGCTCACAGAGTCAAATAACCAGGGCTCACAGGGGCTTACAAAGACTGAAGTAACAATTAGGGAGCTTATAGTGGGTCTGACTGAGGTCCTTTGCATGCATGTTGTATAGCTTGGTATCCTTGTGGGACTACTAACAGTGGGAGTGTGTGCTGTCTCTGACTCTTTTGCCTGATATTGGGAGACATTTCATCATTCTGGACTGGATAATGCATTCTTGATATAAGGATATGTGCCTAGCCTTATTGTAACTTCTTATGCCATGTTTGGTTGATATCCCTAGGAGGCTTGCTCTGTTTTGAAGGGAACAAAGTAGGAGTGAATCTGGGAAAGAAGGGAAGTCTGGGAGAGGGATGGAAGGAGAGAAGGGAGGGGAAACTGTACTGTGGATATAATATATGAGAGAAAAATAAATAAATAACAAATAAATAAATAAATAAATAAATAAACAAACATGGCTTCTAGATAGTGTAAAATGATACATGGGGCTTACATTCCATTTCAATTGACCAGTGCTCCTCTCTATACCAAGCCTTTATGTTTTCTTTTTATGTGGAAGCTGTCACTGTGTCCCAGAAGCCTCATAGGTACCGCTGTGGATAAGGACACAGAGGGAATGTGGTGAGCAGGTGAAAGGATAGGGTGCTCTGAATCCACTGTGAGGATGGATCCCCCTCGACTCGATGGAGTCTTTTAGGTGTGCATACACACACAGCCATCTGGCTTCATCCCAACCAGCTGACCCAGAATGGTTAAAGGTAATCCAGAGGTGATGCAGTAGGCTACCAATTTACAGTGAAGAAAAGAATGGATGGGAAGAACCCACTCTTCCCATTTGGGTTAGAAAATCCTCTGTTGTAGTAGTAGATATCCAGTGTTTCATGAGTTATTCAGCATTGTCCACAAAGTCTAGATATCAGTGAAAAACACCAATATATAACCTACCAATGACCCAGGATAAGAGACTATGAACACTGTATGTCAATACATTTGTTGCAAATATAGAAGTTCAACAAAAGACCAGACATCAAAATTAATCAAAGAGGAAACAGAAACTTTGACTCCACCAGTGTCAATAAAAGCAACTGTATAGAAGTATGTTCAGGCTATGTGAAAATGAAACGTAAGTTTTATACATGAACTTGATTCTTACTCCTGAGATACTTCATGCTAGACCTGCAAGCTTTACAGTTGGAAAACAAATTCCAAAGATGAAAGCAGCCTGGTCCCTCCCAAGTCTTTCACACCATCTGCATACAGATGTAACTTCTGTGATTCATGTACTGATAACTCATCCATGACATATATTTAAATTATAAAAAATACATTCTATGGCTAAGATTAAAAATTCAGGTGACAGCAGATGCTGGCGAGGTTGTGGAGAAAGAGGAACACTCCTCCATTGCTGGTGGGATTGCAAGCTTGTACAACCTCTCTGGAAATCAGACTGGCGGTTCCTCAGAAAATTGGACATAGTACTACCAAAGGACCCAGCAATACCTCTTCTGGGCATATACCCAGAATATCTTCCAACTAGTAATAAGGATGCATGCTCCACTATGTTCATAGCAGCCTTATTTATAATAGCCAGAAGCTGGAAAGAACCCAGATGTCCCTCAATAGAGGAATGGATACAGAAACTGTGGTACGTTTACACAATGGAGTACTACTCAGCTATTAAACACAATGAATTTATGAAATCTTGGGCAAATAGATGTATCTGGAGGATATCATCCTTAGTGAGGTAACCCAATCACAAAAGAAGTCACTAGATATGCACTCACTGATAAGTGGATATTAGTCCAGAAACTTAGAATACCCAAGATACATTTTGCAAAACACAAGAAAACCAAGAAGGAAGACCATCTCGTGGATACTTCATTCCTCCTTAGGATGAATTCCTCCTTAGGATGAATTCCTCCTTAGGATGAATTCCTTAAGAATAAGGAACAAAATACCCATGAAAGGATATAGATACAGAGACAAAATTTGGAGCTAAGATGAAAGGATGGACTATCCAAAGACTACCCCATCTGGGAATCCATCCCATCATCAGCCACCAAATCCAGATACTATTGCACATGCCAGCAAGATTCTGCTGAAGGGACCCTGATATAGCAGCCTCTTGTGAGGCTATGCCAATGCCTGGCAAACACAGAAGTGGATGCTCACAGTCAGCTATTGGATGGAACACAGGGCCCCCAGTGAAGGAGCTAGAGAAAGTACCCAAGGAGCTGAAGGAGGCTGCAACCCTGTAGGTGGAACAACAATATGAACTAACCAGTACCCCCTGAGCCTATGTTTCTAGCTGCATATGTAGCAGAAGATGGCCTAGTTGGCTATCTTTGGGAAGAGAGGCCGCTTGGTCTTGCAAACTTTATATGACCCAGCACAGGGGAATGCCAGGGTCAAGAAGTAGGAGTGAGTGGGTAGGGGAGCAGGGGCAGGGGGAGGGTATAGGGAACTTTTGGGATAGCTTTTGTAATGTAAATAAAGAAAATATCTAATAAAAAATTAAAAAATACATTCTATAAAGCACTTGCATACATACTATGAAAATGTATTTTAATATATTTACAGTGCTGTAATGTGTTATATGAAAATGCTGAGTTATAAGTGGAGATGCCTGGTCTTTAAAGCACTAAGGTATAGTGATAGATAATAAAGTTTGCTTTCAAAATGTAAACCTTTGTTTGAGAATACAGAATATATCTTACAACCAGCCATAATCACAAATATCAGTTTTGACACTAGGAAAACTCAAAATTGCTAGTAAAAAATAAAGAAAGAAAGAAACATATGGTTGTTGGAACATCACACATTCAGGCTTCCACTGTAATTTGTTCCACAGGCCGAAGCCAGTATTGTCAAAACCCTGCAGGTAATACTACAGATTATAAAGATTTGGTGTCGTTATCGCTCTCATAGTATTAGATGGATTGCAAACAGAAAAATGCTCTTCGCTCAAATTGTCTCTCTCTCTTTTTTCTTTTCTTTTCTTTCTTTCTTTCTTTTTCTTTTTTGTTTTCTTTTCTTTTGATGAGAAAGTAACAACTTTATGTAAGAAATTATTACCCTAACAATTGCAGTATAAATTTTCTTTAGCACTGAACACTGGAACAAAGTGGTCACCAGTGGGTCCAGACAGAGAGCTGATGTGCGTTGTGCACCAAAGTTTTTTTTTTTTTTATACAGCATAAAAAGGTGGTACGTGTTAGTAAGTTAGCTCCTTAGTGAAACGTGTTCTATGTTCACTAATAACTAATAATCCCATATAACAGTTGCCAGTGAATCACACACACACACACACACACACACACACACACACACACACTGTATTCTATTACACATTTTTGTAATCACACAGACTTTGTGTTTTCTCTGCCCTGGTTGTGGCATAGTCTGATAGCTCTAAAAGTGCATGCCAAATTGTCAAAGGCTGTCAGACTGATACACAGTGTTCGATCTGGAGTGAAGGGTGTGGCCTTAGGTTTCTGGCCTGTCTTTTATGTCTCAGAAGCACGAATTGTTAAAACAATCTGGGGAAATTGAAAGCAGCAAATGTGCAATAAAATACCTCCATGTAGTTCAAGGCTACAAAACAAAGAGGGCCAAGAAGCTCAGCTGTACTCTGGCATTTCAGGGTGGTTTACCTGAAGAAAGTCCCGTCATCAGACATGTAAAGAAAAACAGATGCAATTTCACAAATAAACTTCTGGAAGTGCATTTAACGCCGCCTTTTCCATATTTCTGCTAAAGCTCAACAC
Source organism: Mus pahari (assembly GCF_900095145.1). NCBI lineage: Eukaryota > Metazoa > Chordata > Mammalia > Rodentia > Muridae > Mus > Mus pahari. Next base: position 32,003,555 of record NC_034605.1, on the reverse strand, counting down.
TTTCTTAAAATATTCTGTCGTAAAAACTCAATGAGACAAGAGCATATCTGTGTGTTCCTCTCTTCCCGGGGCTTTCAGCATGGCCTTAAAATGACCTGCCTCTTGGAGAGCACTTTAATTAAGGACTGTATTGTGAGAGGTCATAACGTAAACCTAAGATCTCCCTGTGATAAGCATGCTTTGTTCATGACTCTCCCTCAGCCCTGTGCTGTATCCTGTTGGGACAGTCACCACTTCTTTCTTGCTTTTGCATGTGCCAGAAAACTCTCAGGAGCTCAAGATGTCTGTCCAATTGAGGGTCTGTCTTTGTGCTTCTGGGAGTGGCTCCCAGGGCCTCAGGCATTCTGGGTAATCATCGTACCCCAGGGTTGTAATCTAACTATCTCTTCTTCCTGATAAAATTCTTTCTCCCACAAGAACTCTCCTCTGGTCAGTGCATGGGTCCTGGTAAACTTATTGTTTTAAAATGTCATATTTACTTAGATCAAATGAAAAGCCACTATATTGAAAATGAGACAGATAAGTGTTTTTTAAAGAGAATTCCTATCTTTTCCTGCCAAGAACACTATATGTATTTTAGTCATATCAGGAAGTAGGGACGAATTTGACACCTTCGTTTTTTATCTAAGAAAGCATTTTACTGGTGGTTTTGCCTTGTAAGAAAGGTAAAAATGATAAACAAAACAAAAACAAAAACCACCTTAACTCTCCAGGGTCAGAATTAATTTACATTGATATGTTGTAGAATTGTCTTCATCGTCTAATGGTCAAATATAGCTCTTAATCAAAGAAATGTAAGGCAGGTGTCTGCAGCAAGGAAAAGGGATGGAGCTCAAAATGCGGAAGGCATTATAAAGAAGCCAGCTTAGCAAAGGTTGAGTCCAGATGCTGCAAGGCATGCTCATGTGTCAAGACAACCCAGCATGGGGCTCTGCCATTTAAGCTAGGTGAAGCGGTGGTTGAACTATGGACTCCTCAAAGATATGCCTAAGATCAAACACTGGCACCAAACTCTTTTTCTCAGGCTCCTATACCAAGATCCACCAAATTAAGCCATTTGAATTCAACAGAAATATAGTTTGGACAACTTGGAAGCCAGAATCAAGGACTGGACAGGTTTGTTTCTTTGGGAGCCAGTGAAAGAGAAATGATCATATCTTTCCTCTGGTTCCCTAGTGTGTGTCAGCCACTGTGATGTTCTTCAGCCCAGAGTCATAGCACTCTGGTCTCTGCCTCCGCCTTTACGTGGCATCTGCCTCTTGGTGTATCCTTTTCTGATTCTCACAAAGAAACATGTCACTGCACTTAGTGACCTCCATAATCCAGGGTCATCAGTACAAACCTAGACAAAGACTCTATTTCAAACAATATCCCATCCTAAGGTTTTGAGTGGACAGATATTTCACTGGACCAGTATTCATTCCACTGCAACGTAATAGGAAGTGACTGATGCTACAGAGGAGTGAATGCACACAAGACACGGCCTCACCCAGCGTGTCAGGCTCCAGCAGCAGTGAGAGGGGCTGGTGAAGGATTGGTGCTCACGTAGTTCAGTGTCTCAAGGAAGCTAAGTTCTTACTGCCAGGGTAGGAAGTTAGGATTTGGTACCTAGATGGAAAGGGTGCGAGGGTTCCCAGATACCACCCTAGACATACTGGGAAGTGACTTTACAGTATGGCAACAAAAATGTAAATGCGAGTGTGTATTACCTAGCCTTGACCTGTCGTGACCTGGCCACAAGGCCATGCAACAACAATAAGCACACCCAGCTTCCACATCTTTGTAGCTCAGCTACTTAAAAATGGCTGGAGGGCAGCAACCAAAGTATAATGGAGACTTTGCTTTGTTTAGACCTTCTGTCTTTGAGGTGGACCCACTCACATTCAGGAAAACCATGTGCTCAAACTAACCCCGCCCTCCCCAAAAACCCCCTCATAGATATAAATACTTTACTAATCTCTTAGTTGTCTCTAAGGCCAATCAGGTTGACAAGGTTAGTCATGGATGGGGAAAGTAATATCAGAGAAGCAACTCAGAACTGAGAGTCTAACAGATAGGAAGAAAAGAATCCAAAGGAATCTAGCAAGGCAGGGAAGTGAACTTTGGTGCGTGATTCCGATCCGGATCCAGAATTTTGACCAGTGAGTGTGGTATGAGGATAGGAGTTCCTTTGCTTAGGGAATGTCTGGAGTAGAGATGCCCATTGTTTTTAGTGGTGGTAGTGGTGGTGGAGGAGGAAAGGAAGAGTGAGGAGGGTGAAGAGACATCTATGACAAGAATGAAAATGGAAGGATGACTGAAGAAACCTTGGAATATCTACATAGCTTCTGAGCACTAGATATTTTAGATTCCTGGAATAGAAATTGTCTGATTTCATATGCAGAAACCACTTGTCTAATCAAGTTATTTAAATCTATTTACTTATTTATTTACATTCCAAACACTGTTCCTCCTCCTGGTACCCCTAACCCACAGAGTCCCTTCCTGTACCCCATCTCCTTCTCTTTTGAGAGGGTGAGACTCTCTTGTGAGGGGGGTCCCCCTTCCCCCACACATCAAATCTTTGCCAGATTAGGCACATCCTCTCTCACCAAGGCCAGACAAGGCAGCCATACAGATTGAGCTGCAGGTTATGCCAGGGGACCTTGTTTCAGCCAGTGTTCCTTAGTTTGTGGTTTTGTTTCTGAGAGAACACAGGGATCCAGGTTATTTGACTCTATTGGTCTTCTTGTGGGGTTTCCATCCCCTTCAGGGGCTTCAATCCTTCTCCCAACTGTTCCATAAGTCCCAGACCTCTGCCCAATATTTGGCTGTGGGTATCTGTACCCTTTTCAGTCTGCAACTGGGCAGAGCCTCTCAGAGGACACTTCTGCTAGGCTCCTGACTGCAAGCATAACAGAATAGCATTAATAATGTCAGGGGTTGGTGCTTGCCCATGGGATATAGAAACCACCTGTCTAATCAAGTTATTTAAAATTTATGTTATTTTCTTTTTAGCCTTTAGAGAACCTGAAATGTACTTTGTCAGGAAGCCCAACACTGGAGACCCAGAAATCATGAAATTAAAATGTTTTCATGAAAGTGAATAATCCAGACTCCTTCCAACAACTAAAGAAGATGGATGAGTATGAGAAGTCAGGACTGGATTACCCTAACACGGGAGTGTTGGGAGCTATTCACTGAGCTTGAGAACTAGATGAGACCATGGAAAGCATGCCAAGACCTTTTTATGATGCCAGTTTGGAAGGCTGAACCCTCATACTATTCTTCAAGGGAATAATAACTGCAGCTTAATATCTGTATATCTCTGTAGACAGGTTCATGAAATTCAGTTCCCATTAGTGCATTTAGGGAAGTCCTCTGGGTCTCTGCAAGCCAGTTACAGGGATCGGGCCCATGCATCCACAGGTCATCATTTCAGCCATGCCAACTAAATGCAGCATGCAGCACAGCTGCATCAGAGACGTACCTAGAAAAGTAGTTCCAAATCTGCCACAAAGACATTGTTCTCAAGCCATCCCATGTCGTTTGATTAACTGTAGTATTGTCCCTTTGAACATATCAGCAAAGCTTCATCCTCTGACTTCACTGAGCCTGTCGTGTAAAAGACAAGTCTAACCAAGGTGGTGAGGAAGTTGGGCATGCAGAGGTGTGTTAGTCTGTTTTTGTCACTGTGACAAATAACCTGAGGTTGGAAACATTACAAAGATTTGTTTCAGTTTATGGTTGTCTGTTTTGGTCCATCATAGTGGGAAGGGTATAGTGGAATTGAGTAAGTCACATCATGATGACCATGGAACAGAGACAATATCTGAGCTTGCAGGTCTCTTCCTTCTTCTGCCTTGATTTTATTTAGACCCCAAGCTTATGGGGTGTTTCAATTCACATTCAAGAACTCCATATGCCCAAATTAATCTTCCTGGGAATTGTCCTTATAAATACAAATAGAAGTGTACTTTACTGATTCATTAGGTGTCCCTAAAGCCAATCAAATTAACAGGGTTAGTCATGAATAGGGAAGTAACATCAGAAAAGCAACTCAGGTGAGAGTCTAACAAAGATGAAGGAAAGAATTAAATAAATAGAAACCCCTAATATTATCACATGCACAAAAGAGAGAGTTGTGGTCAACAGAAGACCATACTGAAGAGCGTTACCAGCTATGGGAGGCCTACAGAGTCACACAACTAGGTTATCTCTCTTGACATGTAGAAAACCAAGACAATAATAACTTCCTTGGTTATAATGCTACCTCACAGCACTGTAATAAGGAACAATTTAAAACAAGAATATTTTGTATTTGAAGTTGTACAGAATTGTGAGGTATCATTCTATTGAATGTTTATAATGGCGATAGTCTTAAGAATTATTTTAAAAACATTCACCTCTGCAGGAGTCCACAGAGATTTTTATAATAAATTTGCAAAGGGTTTATATTATAATCACAGTACAACATAGATAATATGGTGAATAATTTAAGTGGTAGAATCATCTATGTGGTAAATACTGAATAAATACATTTTACTTAGCACATTATTTAGGATTTTGCTTGTGATAGAGGGTTGACTAAAGATTAGGCAAAATACAGACATGAAAAGCTTCATGGTAGAGCTCAGGGTTCACCAATAGGAAAGTGTTGGGCCTGACGGGCATTTTCCCTCCATCATTTTTATTACCAGAAGTTCCTTTGCAAATATTGGCAAAGTGGCTTCTACAAACATTATGTTTTATTCTTTCACCATTTCACATACATGAATTTTAGTCATTTTCATGTCTATTACCCTCTTTCATACCTCCCCTTCTTCCCAGGAAGTCCCCTCCTATTTTCAAGCCTCTTTATTTATGTGGCCACTGAGTTTAATTCTGGGTTGTTTTGGTAAGTGGTTGTTTGGTTAGGAATGTGTTGAGTTATATTTTTCAAAACCTATTTTAATAAGTATACTTAAATATTTTAACCTCTCTTCTATCTCACCAGACATTAGAGATATTAGAAAGGAAAGGTTAATAGGGCAAAGGGGGATGTGGACATGTTTAGATATAGTTCTTTGGGGAAAATCCAATCTGCATTGTCAGGATATCAGCCATTCAGTTTATATGAATCAGCAACAGCTGGTCAATAAAATCAATCAATCAAACAAACAAAAAAACCACCCAACAACAACAAAACAAAACCCACAAAAACCAAAAACAAACAAACAAACAAACAACAACAACAACAAAAAACCCTGCAATTTTCTGCCAAATAGCATGAGTCTCTGGAAATGGCAAGAAGCACCAGAAGTTCTCTGATGAGTTTGTTTCTCTCTAAGAAGTCACGACAACTGATGGTCAGCAGAGTAGCAAGGTGAACCAATGTCACACAGCATCATCCACTGTTTATTGTGTTATATTTATATGCTTTCCAAACATTACATGTTCTCTCGTGTCTGCTCAAGCAAAATATCACATGTTTTTTTTTTTCTCCAGATATCTTCCAGAAAAATACCATGTGGCTGCAAAACATCCTCCCATGTGTCTGCTTCAGCAAAACATCCTCTCATAAGACAGTTTCCAGAAAAATGCCACATAACACAACTGAGTCTCCAAAGAAACCAGAAATTTCTACTTCAGGGGTGGGACGTTATTTACTATAGCATGAACAACTTACCTGTGGTTATACCACTGAAGAAAGAGATAGTCATTTCCCAAGCAACCACTAATTAATTACAATAGTCCCTTAAAGAGAAGGTAAGACCCCATGAGGCTCTTTTTACCTTCATGATGAAATACTGATGGGTCCAAAACCATATAGGACGTGTATGGATAGCCACAGCTACAGTGAGTTCACGAGTGAAACGGTGTCATGACCAGATGACATCTGTTTGTAACAGACTTCCCATCCTACAGCTCTTCCATCCTTCATGCTCCTTTTTCTGTAATGTTTCCCGAGCCTTAAAGGGGACATTATAGATGACCCTTTTAGGGCTCAGCATGTCCTATTCCTTATTCTTAGCATTTCAATGAGCTATGAACACTTGCAATAATTACCACTTACTCCAATATGAAACTTCTGTGATAAAGGTTGAGAGCAGAACCTTTAAATCTATGAGAATCTATGGGTATATCCATAAGTGCTAAGCAGGATATTTTAGCACATGTCCATTTAGCAGAATGGTAGTAGGTTCTACACACTAGGGCTTATTATCTCCTTACCTACCAGTCCTGAACATTCTCTCCTGTGGAGCAGGCATTGAATCCAATCAGAAAACAGTTAGCTACTCCCATGACACTTAGGCCAGTATTTCACCAGTGAGCTCATCTTGCTAGGCCAGTGTTCGTGTGGCATGCAGAGTTCACATCTGACATACTTACCGTGATACTTAGTTTTAGGTCAACTCAGCATAGGCTAGAGTCCTTTCAAAACAGGAAAACTCAATTGAGAAACTGCACCTACCATACAGGCCTGTGGTCAAGCTTGTGTAATTTTTTTGATTGATGACTGATGTGCAAGGATCCAGGTCCCTGTGCCACCCCTGGCCTTTGGTCCTGGATACTGTAAAAAAAAAAAGCAGGCTGAGAAAGTCACGAGGAACAAACCAGTAAGAACTACTCCTCCATGTCCTTTGTGTCACTTCCTGACTCCAGGGTCCTGCCTTGAGTTCCCTTGATGAACTACAAGCTCTAAGATGAAATAGCCCCTTTCTTTTCTAAGTTGGTTTGGGTCCTGGTATTTTATCACAGAACTAGAAATCCTAAGTAAAACATCTACTTTTAAAAAATTATGTTAGAACATTTTTGAAAAAAAAAATCAAAAATCAGTTTGGGTATACTGTCTTCTCTCTGTAGTTTGTGATGAGAAGGATATTGATCTGAGATATAAAATAGTATTCTATGATACAGGGGTATCATAGTGAATGCCATCTGCTTTGCAGTGTGGCTCTTGCAAATGATATTTTATAGGAAAGAAGATATAGCCATTCAATTACATAGTTCATAGCTGTGTTGTTGCTAAAGTGGGAAAGTTTGTGTGGTTACAAAAGAGATAACAGGACCACAACATCTAGAATATTTATGAATTTGGACTTTACAGAAAGAGTTTTCTGAACCTTCCCTAGAGAAAAGTGTGCTTCTAGGCTCAGCAACAAACTCCTTAGAAACATTTTCCAATGTTCACACTGGTGGTCATAGGCTATGGGATCCTTTAGGATTTGCATGACACTGCTTATTGTATAGTTTTTGTTTTCTTAAAGCTACTAGATATTCCCTTTGATGTCCTGAAAATTTACTCCATTTTCTGTTAAATCACTGTCGCCTCAGATATTTAAAATCCTGCTTAGTCCTTTGCATGTTAGTCTGAAAGCACGTTCTCCAGCCTTTTTTTTTTTTTTTTTTTTGATAAAGAAGCCAGAAAGACACAATAGAGAAAAGACAGCATCCTAAAAAATGGTGTTGTTCTAAATGGATGTTTGTATGTAAAAGAATGTAAATGGATCCATACTTATCACCCCACACAAAACTCAAGTCCCAGTGGATCAAAGGCCTCAAGCTAAAACCAGATACACTGCATCTAATAGAAGAGAAAATGAGAATAGCCTTAAACTCATTGGCAAAGGAGAAACTTCCTGAACAGAACAATAGCATAGGCATTAAGATCAACAATAAATTGGACCTCATGAAACTAAAAATCTCCTACAAGGCAAAGGACACAATCAATAGACAGAAAAGCAGGCTTCAAAATGGGAAATGGTTTTTTACCAACTCCACATCCAACAAAGAGCTAATAGTCAAAATATATAAGCAACCCAAGGAACTATGTATCAATAATCTGAACAATTTAATTAAAAATGGGGTATAGATCCAAACAAAATTCTCAATAGAGGAATCTCAAATGGTTAAGAAACACTTAAAGAAATGTTCAACATCCTTAGCCATCGGGGGAATGCAAATCAAAACTACTTTGAGATTCCTTCTTACACCTGTCAGAATGACTAAGACCTATAACACAAGTGACAGCTCATGCAGCAAAGAATGTGAAACAAGGGGAACACTATTCCATTGCTGGTGAGAGTGCAATCTTGTACGGGTACTGTGGAAATAAATATGGCAGTTTCTCAGAAACTGGGAATCAGTGTACCTCGGGACCCAGCTGTACTACTATTGGGCATGTACTCAAAGAACACTGCATCCTACCACATAGCTACTTGCTCAAGTGTGTTCATAGCAACTTTAGTCATAATAGGCAGAAACTGGACACGACCTATATGTCCCACAATTGAAGAATGAAGAAAATGCTGTACATTCGCACTCTGTTGTTAAAAGTAACATCATGAAACTTGCAGGCAAATACATGGAAGTAGAAAAAATTTATTCCAAGTGAGCTAATTTAGACCCAGGAAGATAAATATGGTATGTACTCACTTATGAGTGTGTATTAATTGTTAAGTAAATGGCAATCATGCTACAATTCACAGACACAGAAAGGCAAAGTAACAAGGAACTCTTAATGGGGGGCACGTGAATCTCCTCAGGAAAGGGAAATAGGATAGATTTTTTTCAGGTGGACTATGTGTGGGTGGGAATGGGAACAGGAGCGAAAAGGTGGGGTTGGTGGAATGGAAGGAAGGAAAGAGTGTGGGGAGAGACTACAGGAACTGAAGGATATTTGGGGGGTGGTGATGTAGAAACCTAGTGTTGTAGAAACTCCCAGAATTCAATGGGGTGACCCTAGCAAGGACTCCTACTAATGGAGGATATGGAGCCTAAATAGGACATCTTTTGTAACCATGCAACTTTCAGTGGTGGGTCTGAGCCACCAAATCAACCACAAAAATCTTTGACTTACAATCTATCCTGCCTGCAAAATGAACTGGAGCAATGGAGGTATAGAACTCATGGAAGATATTAACCGATGACTGGTTTAATTTGAGGTCCACACCTCCAGAGGGATCCCATCCTTAACACTGCCTGGATGACTAGGAGTTTAAGGTTGGATAAGCCAGGTACCTAGGGAAAAAGAAAATCAATGAAATGATTCCTAAGGATGGGAGCAGATACAGAGACCCAAAGCCAAACATTAGGTGGAAAAAGAGCCCAAATTGGACATCTCCATTGGGTCCCTCCCCTTGGAACTCAGGGAAATCCTGCCGAAGAGGGGTAGGAAGAAGTGTAGAGACCAGAGGGGTCAAGAATAACAGGAGGACATGGCCTATAGAATCAACTAAGTAGAGTACACAGGGCCTTGGAGAGGTTGAAGCAGCAATCAGAGCCACTATGAGTCTGTGCTAGGTCCTTTGCAGAAGCGTTATGGTTGTTAGCTTGGTGTTTTGTGGGACTGCTCACAGTGGGAGTGGGTGTGGCTTTGTGGGAGTGGGTGTGGCTTTGTGGGAGTGGGTGTGTCTCTGACTCTTTTGCCTGCTCTTGAGACTCCTTTCCTCCTACCGGGTTGTTTTGCCCAGTGCTGATATGAGGGTTGGCGCCTAGTCTTACTATATCTTGTTATTCCGTATTTGACTCATATTTCTAGGAGGCCTGCTCTTTTCTGAAGGGAAATGTAGGAACAGGGGATCTGAGTTAAACGGGAGGAGTAGGTTGGGAGAAGTGTAAGGAGGGGAAACGGGTTGAGATGTACTGTATGAGAGAAGAATAAATTTAAAAAAAAAAAAGAATGGCTAGATTCAAAGCTACCCATTATATCATTCATAGTATGGTTAGAAAGGGATGATTTTTCATGCATTGTATCGAAATTTGGATATCCAATCACCCTTTCAAGTGGCAGTAGAAGCATTTTCCATAACATATGCAGTTATAAGTTGATATCAGTGTGGTTAGTTGCAGGACCCATGTGGATAACAATGTCTATGGTTGCATAACACTTTTAATATGAAATGACCCAATATTTTTATTTTGCATTTTCTTGGATGCCTTATCAGTTTCCTAGATGACTCCAAATACCTAGTTCAATTAAAAAAAAATTGTGATGTAAATGTTTGTCACACTGAATTGTTTAGGGAATGACATGAAAAAAATCTGCATATGTTCAGTATTGACACATGTTTTTTTTTCTCAATAGAAATCTGTGGTTGGTTCAGTTATCAGATACTGAACCCAGCTGTGTTATGCATGTGTGAGTCAGAGCCTTCCTTTACCATGGAGAATAAGGAAATAAAGATGTAGGATTAACTGGTGTCTAAAGCATCATGGGATACTGAAGTGGAAACTTCTGGTTTCTTTGGAAAGTCAGTTATATCAAATGATGTTTTGCTAGAGCACTCAGGTGAAAGGATGTTTTGCTAAAGCAGACATGGGAAAGAATGTTTTTCTGAAGCAGACACAGATGAAAGAATGTTTTGCTATAGTAGACATGTGAAAGAATGTGTGATGCTTTGAAAGAATGTAAATATGATCCCACAGACAGTGGGAGCTCAAGCATTGGTTCTCTTCGCTCTACCTTGCTTACTAGTCTTCGCTGATGATATCCATGTATTGGCTCACCTTATATAGGGTGGCTGAGCTTTGCTTGTGGTGAAGTCCATCATAGAGAGAAAATCTTTTGTGAGATTTCTGTGGCTTCTTGACACATCCTCAGACTTGGGCTGGTTGGAGAGCCTTGTGGTTTCTTCTGGCTTGAACTGACCTTGCTGATTTCTATGTGGTGTTTGCCAAATGGACTGGACAGTAGCTGCTGATTAGTGTATGGATCTGCCAAGTGGACTGGTCTGCAGCTGCTGATTTGTGTTTGGTGTTTGCTAGTGGACTGGACTGAGAACAATGAAGATTGGAATTGCCCCAAAGAACTATTTCTAAACAAGTCCACTTCCCCCATATCCTAATAACCTTTCTTTTCCTACAGCCTCTGATGGGTGGTGGGCTAGAGTGGTGATTAAACCCTTATAAAAGCATGTTGAGAAAAATATACACCTACAAAATATGAACATTAGAATAAGAATGTGAGATATGATTGTGTTTTGGGTTTTAAAAAAAGTGTGCCCTGGTAGTTCTCACCTTTTTGCAACATTCTGGAAATAAATTAATGCTTGAAATTCCAAGTCTCAAAACAGGATTTTTAAAAATTTTAGGTAATCAAGTTTATTTTTCTAAGGTCTTAAAAATGAATTAAATCAAGACCAAATTCCAGAGCCAGTTTCTTGTTGTTTCCCCTCTGCTCTGTTTGTATCGGTTCTGATGTCTTGCTCCAGTCAAGTGGTCCTCTGCTCTGTCACTTGCTTCCTGATCCCTTCAGCACCCATAGCCAGATCAAGTGAGCCATTTATATGTTAGTAGCTATACTGAATGTTTAAATGCTTCAGCATTTATATGCTGAAGGAGGATAGTGGTGTCTTCTAATGTATAATCCCTACTGTGTATGTTTTACCTTGTAGGATTGGTATGTGGCTTTAGGTAAACATATTGTCTTAATTGAAACTGTTTTGAAGAAGACTATGTATTTATGTCAAGATATCAACATTTCTTGCTGAGGATCCACCTGTACATCCCATACTGGGGAAACTGAGGAAAGAGGATCATAGGTTTAACACTAGTTTGGACTACATAACAAACCACAATCTAAATAAGTAGATACAAAATGATGGCTCAATGGGTCAAGCACCTGCCTCACATGTAAAAGAACCAGTAGAAAGATCCCCAGAACACTTGTAAAAATCTGGGCAGGCCTAATGTCTCTCCAGTGACTCCAGTTTACAAGAGTTAGACACAGGGGATCCCTGGAGAAAGCTAGTTAGCTGGAGTTACCAAATGGATTAGGTTCAGGGTCTGAAGAGACCCTACTTTAATACATGATAGAGAAAGTGATTAAGGAAGACACTGTTGGTCTTAGGCCTCAACAAGAATGTACACACACATGCAAACATGCACACATGCAGACACACACACACACACACACACACACACACACATGCACGCACACACACATTCACAGACTATACACACATATGGAAAGCATAAAGGAAAGAAGAAGGGAAATAAAGACAATAGTTCTATTTCAGTGAAGTTCTGGCCAAATGTAGACATAATTGTTTTCATTTTGCATCATACAGGCAAAATTAAATGTTAAAACTTAGAGCTTGGAAGTAAGTGCTTTAGGTCAATTCACGTATTCCTAGCTATTTAAGCATAGATATCGGCAACAATCTGAGAATAAAAAGAAACATTTTAACAAGCAAAAAGTGTTTCATGAAGTCCTATGATTTAGTAAAGAAGACACAGAATGGCCTCTATAGACCAAGAGAAAATGGAGCCTCAGTTGTACTTAAGCTGAAGGAATGTTATGAATGTAAAAAGCAGGCTAACCAAAATAACCCCTCAAACTTCATGTTATTGCAAGACCAATGTTTCTTAGTTTTTTAAAAAGCATAAATTGTTTTTACCCACTTCCATTTAACATATATTAACTTTGTTTTTATAATTCTAATTCCTGAAGGTTTTAACTTCAGGAATGACATGGTAGCTGTGATATATTTAAAGAGGGAGCAAATGAGAAAACCAGAAGTAAATTTTCTTAAAAAGACACAGAAATGCCCAAAAGTCAAGAATCTAATTATATTATCTGAGTAAGAAATGGAGCTTTCATACTTTGCAAGTGTACAGAGAAGTTTCAGATGAATTTCTTATGTGTATGGTAAGATAATTACAGTTAAAATTGTAATTACCAGGTACAATTGTATTACAGAAAGTATGAAGGATTTAAGCTGTCATAGCAAGAATAGCTGTGAGAATGATGCATTTTGCTTTATTAAAATGATTTTTATTAGATTAAAATTTTTGTGCAAGGTGATTCCAAATGTAAATTATCTAAAGTATTTTCTAAGTTTAAATTTTAATACATGGCTACAAATCTAGAATGTGATTCTCTGTCTCCAAGGCAACAGGTTTTCTTTTTTAAATGTTCTATTAGCCAGTTTTGCAAAAATTAACTGATGAGAGAAGAACTTATGTTTTATAAATATAATTACTTGGCTTTTACTAGTTCTTTCCAGATTCCTTGACTATTTGGGAAACTGAGTCTTAAGCTTAAGCTTCATTCAAGAATATCATTTAAATAACTACTTTACAAACAACAATTTTAATGGGACTTTAATGCATTTAACACAAGTGTCTTTGACTATAAGTATTTAAAGCTGTATATCTGAACCCTATGTATATCAAACCCTATGCCAAAGGTTTCAGAGCTGAATGCATTTGTGCTTGCTGTGTGTTCTTGCTCATACTTCTCTTTCTGTTGAGACATGTAATAAAACAACTCATTTAAGTGGTATTGTTTATGCTACTTGTTATCAGTGCTCCCACCCTTTGGGGGCTTCTGCTATTTAAAATGTGGTCTACAGAAAAAAAGAAAGAGTATTAAAAGCTGCAAGGGAAAAGGACCAAGTAACATGCAAAGGTAGACCTACCAGAATTACACCAGACATCTCAACAGAGACTATGAAAGCCAGAAGAGCCTGGTCAGAGGTCATGAAGACTCTAAGAGAACACAAATGCCAGCTCAAGCTACTAATCCCAGGAAAACTCTAATCAACATAGATGGAGAAAACGAAATTTTCCAGGACAAAAATCCAATTCAAACAGTATCTATTTACAAGTCCAGTCCTAAAGTGGATCCTAGAAGGAAAACTCCAATACAAGAAAAGTACCTACACCAGAGAAAGACAAGATATTAAGCATCTCACAACAAAGCCAACAAGCACATAAAATCACCTTCAAAAACAAACATGTTAGGAACCAACAGTCATCTGTCTTTAATATCTCTCTGTATTAATGAACTCAACTCACCTATAAAAAGGCATAAGCTAACAGACTGGATACGCAAACAAGATCCAGCATTTTGCTTCATACAAGAAACACACCTCAATAACAAAGACAGACACTGTCTCAGAGTAAAAGGATGGAAAATGGTCATCCAAGCAAATGGTCCCAGGAAACAAGCTGAAGCTGCCATCCTAATATCCAGTAAAATAGACTTTCAACCAAAAGTTATCAAGTGTGATAAGGAACAACACTTCATATTCATCAAAGGGAAAATCTAACAAGAGAAAATCTCAATTCTGAACATCTGTGCCCCAAATGCAAGGGCACCCACATTCATAAAAGAAACTTTACTAAATCTCAAAATATACATTGGACCCCACACAATAATAATTTTAAACCAAATGGATTTAACAGACATCTACAGAACATTTCATCCTAAAACAAAAGAATTACTTTCTTCTTAGGACCTCAAGGTACCTTCTCCAAAATCGACCATCTAATTGGTCACAAAATCAGCCTGGTCTACAGAGTGAGTTCCAGGACAGCCAGGGCTAAGCAGAGAAACCCTGTCTCGAAAACAAACAAGCAAATAACCAAAAACAAAACAAAACAAAACAACAACAACAACAACAACAACCAACTCTCAAATGATACAAGAAGATTGAAATAATCCCGTGCATCCTATCAGATCACGATATTCTAAGGCATGGAAACTGAGCAACCCTGTACTTAATGATAACTTGGTCAAGGAAGAAGTAAAGAAAGAAATTAAAGACTTCCAGGAATTTAATGAAAATGCTGACACATCATATACAAACTTATGGAACACAGTGAAAGCAGTGCTCAGAGGAAAAGTCATAGCACTAAGTGCCCTAGTAGAGAAACTGGAGAGATCTTACACTAACAACTTAACAGCACACCTGAGAGCTCTAGAACAAAAAGAAGCAAACTCACTGAAGAGAAGTAGACAGCAGGAAATAGTCAAACTCATAGCTAGGGGTTAAATGACCGTGGGCTAGGGGTTAAATTGTGGAGTGTAAAAATAAATAAATAAATAAATAAATGCCCCCCCCCCAAACAATGGAAAAATAAATGAAATGTGGTTTACCTTTGCTTGCCTTGGTCAATCAACCACCTTGCCATGGTACATGTGAGATGCCCTTGCACATCATGCTTGTGCTGTGCACTAGGCATGGCTTCACAAGCTGTGAGAGGCCTGAGGTCTTCATTTTTGTTGGTTTGATTGCTTGATCATAATGCCAAGCCAAAAATTCATGTTTGCATCAAGAAAAAGAAGTAGTACTTTATGATTTTTAAATCCATAAGCCTTGTAAACTTCAAAGCTTAGGATGACACTGTTCTAAGCCATTGTCCTCCAAACTAAAAGTGCTCCTTGGCTAAGCTTTCCCAGGCTTATGGTCATGTGTCTCCAACTGTGTAAGGACAATCATCTTTAAACAAAATGATTACATAAATCTAAACACTATTCACTTTATATAGTATCTGTCTAGTTTTTAAAAACACTGGGTATTGCTCACCTACAAAAATGACTTATAATTGTCCTTTAGTCAGAAAGGTTTGTGTTTGTTTATATATAAAGATAGACTCCTTTTAACAGATTATTTCACTTACAAAACTGAAACAAAAATTGTAAAGAAATTCTGAGAAGACAAGTTGATGATTTTGGCCTATTGCTGTCAATCATAATTATCATCCCAATATGCTACATTTGAAAGGAATAATAAAACTGTTTTGCTGATTGTTAAAATTTGTTCACAATGGCTATTCTAATTCTTTTGTCAGGCACATCTCTGACTGTTCTCTAAACCACTTCCAATGGAACCCATTGAAAATGAAATCTTTACCTAGTTGCTCTCGTTGGCTGCATCTTGCTATCTCCCTTGTAAATTGTAGTTGTCTGTTGAAGCACAGCTACCCATCTGAGTGGCATTTCGAAGATGCTAGAATACCACTCCCAGGACAAATAAATGCAAAGTTGACAATAGGCTGCCGGGAAGCACAGTCTAAGAGATCTACTCCTTCTATGCTTAGTTGCTTGGACTTGACAAAAACAAAAACAAAACAAAACAAAGCAAAGCAAAACAAAACACAAAAACAAACAACAAAAAAAGACAGTTTTTATTGACCCTGACTTTTTTTGCTATGTTTTACCAGAGAGGAGGGACCATTGAGACCAAAGAATGGAATGGGTAACCAATGGTATCTTTAGAGAAAATTGTTCAGAGACAAGAGCAGACACTGTCAGAATCAAAATGAAGTCATTCTGAGAATGACAGGTTATACTGTAATCCCAGTGCTCATGAGGCTGAAGCAGGGTGACCATTAACTTTGAAGGCAATCTATGTTATATTCCAGGATACTGTCTCAAAGACAAGAAAATCAGAGTCGATTGTGCCAGTCCTTCAGCCATGAAAAGAAAGTTCTTATGCATGGTTACCTGGTACTAAATACCTTCCACTGGACTTTCTTATTATTAGCCCTCATTCAAAGCTATTAATAGGAAAGAAGAATTTCTATACTATTTATTTTAATTAAACACCTTCTGACTTTTGATCCTTGCTGTATTCTGCCTCCATAGTTAGGCTTATGCACCTTGTGCTTCATCCATCCCAACAACCTAAGCTTTTCCAAGTTTCTAGTTGTCACTAGGCCAGCAAACTTAAAAGCTAGATTGTCTGACATGCTATTTCTGAAAGCAGAATGAGTATATTAGAATTTTTCCCTAAAAACTCATCATCCAGGGAAGACTCATAGAAAAGAAGACTGAACAATGTCCACTTGCTTATGCTAAGCAAACCATATGTTTTTATGGGACTTGCACAGTAGAGACTGTATGTGCATAGTAAGAGGACCTTCCTTCATAGGACAGGTCTTTCCCTTACCTCCCTTTAAATTATTGATACTTCTGTCTGCTAATGTCCAGAGGGACTTTTTCCTGAGCTGGAATCTGGCAGAAACCATTTGTTTCCCTGAAAAGCCAATTGCTACCTGTAGAAGCAACACTAGGAAGATCCATTTGATTCATAGGTTTAGGGTACAGTCCACCATGGTGGGTAAAGCGTGGCAGCAAGAGCACTTGACCACTGGTTGCACTGCTTCCATTTAGGAGCAGGGAGAGGAGAGATGAATGCTAGTGCTCAGCTTGATTTTTCCCTGTTTTGCTTTGTTTTCTAGGTCAAGTTTTTCCATTTTATATGTTGATGCTTCTCCTTTTCAGCATACATCTTTCTTCCTCCATTATTCTTTGGAAACACCCCCACAGGCACCACTAAACTGTGTCTCCTGGGTGATTCTAGATTCAGTTATGTTGACAACCATGGGTGGCCATCACATTATCCTTTCAAAAAACCTCTACAGCTGATCACCTACCCATCTTTCCATTCACCTTCGGAAGATGCGTATTTAAGCTTCAACTATGTGGTTCTCCTGTCTGTTTCCTCTTTTGCATGGTTGCTGTGCACATGTAATATTTTGGGTCTACTGTTCTGGTTTCTGTCTATTGTCAGTTTGATTCAGCAGGCTCATTAGGAAATTTCACATGGACAGTTTGAATTTTATTACAAAATTATGATCAAAATATCAGAAGCTGAAAAGGAAAAAAATAGGGTCTAATGAAAAAAAAAAAAACTGCACTCCTGTTTTATCTTAAGTTAGCCAAATAGCCAAGTGTTGCTAACTCACAGACTCTAAGTCCTTCTGCTCCTCCACAGTGTTCCTTTCTGTGTGCAAAGAGACTTTAGTTTGGAACAAACTAGATGTCCTAGCTTTCTTTATTAAGTGTACCCTTGGGACTATTGCTTATTATTATTATTTTTTTTTTGCTCCTTCCTCCTGGAAAACCAGGCATTTTCAATAAGAATTGATTCCATTTATCTTTTTCATTTAGCCTAGTGTCAGGTTATATCTTTCCTAGAGCAATGAATAAAACTGTGTAAGATGAATAAATGAGGCCAGGACCAAGGAATACAAGGTAATATTTCAAAATATTATCCTGCCATAACTAAAGAATTGTATGCCAATGGAAGAGTTATATGGATTGAAATCCCATCTTTTTCACTTCTGCCAACTGTCTTCCTTCCTAGATGTCAGAACATAAGTGACACAGGGATGGAATACTAAGCCAAGATTATGATCAAAGAGGTCTAAACACCCTGTGTGTTGTCTGAACCAACTGTTGCAGTCTGGAAGTCTTAAATTAGGATCAATTGTTCCAGTTTATACCAGTGCCTGGAGCAGAACCTCTAATCTGGATCCAAACTGAAACATCCCACACCTCAGAAGCAGCTCGACTCCCCAGGTATTCTGGCACATCTAGGATCACAGGTGAGACCCCAAACCCCATCCCAATATCTGGTGTACTGGATGTCCTGGGACCCTAGGACGCAGATACTTGACCCAGTCAAAGTCCCTTGTGCCTTCTGGTTTGCACCTGTGCTTGGAGCAGAGCCTCTGCTCTGAATCAAAACACACACAGCCAATTGTAGCTCACCTTCACAGGGGTTCGACACATCCAGGACCAGGCATCACAGGATCTCAGGCTCACAGGAAGGACAGGCTCCAGTCAGAGACAGAGAGGCCAGAGACAGAGAGGCCAGTAACTCCAGAGATAACCAGATGGTGAGAGGTAAGCACAAGAACGTAAGTAACAGAAACCAATAAAACTTGGTAACCGCAGAACCCAGTTCTCCTACCATAGCAAGCTCTGGATACCCCAACATACCTATAAGGAAAGATTTGGATCTAAATTCTCATGTCATGAAGATTATGGAGGACTTTTAAAAGGACATAAATAGCCCCTTTAAAGAAATACAGGAGAACACAATCAAACAGGGGAAGGAATTGAACAAAGCTGTCCAGGATATAAAAACTGAAATAGAAACATTAAAACATGAAGGGAGATGCCCCTGGAGATGGAAATGTAGGAAAGAGAGTAACAGATGCAAGCATCATCAAAAGAATTCAAGAGACAGAAGAGAGAATCTCAGGTGTAGAAGATACCCTAGAAGGTATTGACACAAGAGTCAAGGAAAATACAAAAAGCAAAAAGTTCCTAACTCAAAAAATTCAAGAAATCTAGGACACAATGAAAAGGCTCATGGCTCCAGCTACATATGTAGCAGAGGATGGCCTAGTTGGTCATCAATGGGAGGAGAGGCCCTTGGTCCTGTGAAGGTTATATGCCCCAGTATAGGGGAATGCCAGGGCCAGGAAGCAGGAGTGGGTGGGTTGGTGAGCAGGGTGAGGGTGAGGGGATAGGAGGATTTTGGAGGGGGAACTAGGAAAGGGGATAACATTTGAAATGTAAATAAAGAAAATATCAAACAAAAAGAAAGAAAGAATACTGAACTTAAGAATAATAGGTAAAGAAGAGAGTGAAGATTNTCAACTAAAAGGGCCAGCAAACATCTTCAACAAAATTATAGAAGAAAACTTCCCTAAACAAAAGAAAGAGATGCCCATAAATATACAAGAAGCCTACAGAACATCAAACAGATGGGACCAGAAAAGAAATTCCTCCCATCACATAATAGTCAAAACATCAAGTGCACAGAACAAAGAAAGAATATTGAAAGTGGTAAGGAAAAGAGTCAAATTATATATAAAGGCAGACCTATCAGAATTACACAAGACTTTTCAACATAGACTCTAAAAGCCAGACAATCTTGAGCAGATGTCATACAAACCCTAAGACAACGGAAACATTCTCAGTTACCATAGATGTAGAAACCAAGATATTCCAAGACAAAACCAAATTTAAACAAAATATTTCCACTAATCCAGCCCTATAGAGGATAATAGAAGGAAAAGTCCAACACAACAAGGGAAACTACACCCAAGAAAAACCAAGAAATTAATCTTTTTACAACATACCCAAAAGAAGAAAACCACACAAACATATTTCACCTCTAAAAACAAAAATAACAGAAAGCAACAATCATTGGTTCCTAATATCTCTCAACATCAATGGACTCAATTCCCCAATGAAAAGACATAGACTAACAGACTGGATATGTAAACAGGACCCAGCATTTTGCTGCATACAGGAAACACACCTCAGTGACAAGGACAGATACTACCTCAAAGTGGAAGGGTAGAAAAAAAATTTCCAAGCAAATAGCCCCAAGAAACAAGCTGGAGTAGTCATTCTAATAGTCAATAAAATAGACTTTCAACCAAAAGTTTTAAAAGAAAAATGTGGGGAAGGACACTACATACTCATCAAAGGAAAAATTCACCAAGAATGGTCAATTCTGATCATTTATGCCCCAATTGCAAGGGCACCCACATTTGTAAAATAAACATTATTGAAGCTCAAGGCACACATTGAATTTCACACAATAATAGTAGGAGATTTCAACACCCCTCTTTCACCAAAGGAGAGATCATGGAAATAGAAACAAAACAGAGACACAGTAAAACTAACAGAAGTCATGGAACAAATGGATTTAACAGATATCTACAGAACATTTCTCCCTAAAACAAGATAATATACATTCTTCTCAGCCTTTCATGGTACCCTCTCAAAAATTGACCATATAATCAGACACAAAACTAACCTCAACAGATACAAGAACATTGAATTAATCTGACATCATATCAGTCCACCATGGACTAAGGCTGGTCTTCAATAACAACAAAAATAACAGGAAGCTCACATATACACAGAAGCTGAACAACTCTCTACTCAATGATAACTTCACCAGGGAAGAAATAAAGAAAAAGATTAAAGCCTTTTTAGAATTTAATAAAAATAAACGTACAACATATTCAAACTTATGGGACACAATGAAAGTAGTGCTAAGAGCACTACTTATGGATAGCACTGAGTGCCTCTGTAAGGAAATTGGAGAGATTATACACTAGTAGCTTAACAGCACATCTAAAAACTCTAGAACAAAAAGAAGCAAATAGACCCAAGAAGATTAGAAGGCAGCAAATAATCAACCTCAGGGCTGAAATCAACCAAGTAGAAACAAAGAGAACTATACAAAGAATCAACAAAACTAGGAGCTGGTTCTTTGAGAAAATCAACAAGATAGACAAACCCTTAGCCAAACTAATTAGAGGGCACAGAGAGAGTATCCAAATAAACACAGTCAGAAATGATAAGTGAGACATAACAGCAGAAACTAAAGAAATTGAAAAAATAATCAGATCTTACTACAAAAGTCTATATTCAACAAAATTGGAAAGTCTATATGAAATTGATGGTTTTCTAGACAGATACCAGGTACCAAAGTTAAATCAGGATCAGATAAACCATCTAAACAGTCCCATAACCCCCAAGAAAATAGAAGCAGTCATTAAAAGTCTCCCAACCAAAAAAGCCAAGGGCCAGATGGGTTTAGTGAAGAATTCTACCAGTTCTTCAAAGAAAACATAATATCAATACTTCTCAAACTATTCTATAAAATAGAAACAGAAGGAACCCTACCCAATAATTTCTATGAAGCCACAGTTACACAGATACCTAAACCACACTAAGATCCAACTTAAAAAAGAGAACTTCAGACCAATCTTGCTTATGAATATCAATGCAAAATACTTAATAAAATTCTCACAAACCGAATTAATAAACATATCACCATGTTTCATCATGGTTAAGTAGGCATCATCCCAGGAATGCAGGTATGGTTCAATATATGGAAATCCATCAATGCAATTCACTATATAAACAAACTCAAAGGAAAAAAAACACAAGATCATCTCATTAGGTGCTAAAAAAGCTTTTGACGAAATACAACACCCCTTCACGCTAAGAGTATTGGAGAGATCAGGATTTCAAGGTTCATACCTAAATATAATAAAAGCAATATATAGCAAACCAATAGCCAACATCAAGTTAAATGGAGAGAAACTAAAAGCAATCCCATTAAAATCAGGGAAAAGACAAGGCTGCTCACTCTCATCTTACCTATTTAATTACTACTCCAAGTTCTTGGCAGAGCAATTAGAAAAAAAAGGAGATCAAAGGGTTACAAATTGAGAAGGAGGAAGCAAAGATATCACTATTCACAGTAGATATGATAGTATATGTAAGTGACTCCAAAAATTCTGAGAGTTCCTACAGCTGGATAAAGTGGCTGGATATAAAATTATCTTTAACAATTCGGTAGCCTTGCTCTACTCAAAGGATAAACAGGCTGAGAAAGAAATTAGGGAAACAACACCTGTCACAATAGTCACAAATAACATAAAATATCTTTAACAGAGCAAGTGAAAGATCTGTATGACAAGAACTTCAAATCCCTGAAGAAAGAAATTGAAGACCTCAGAAGATAAAAAGATCACACCAGCTAGAATGGCTAAGATCAAAAATTCTGGTGACAGCAAGTGTTGGCAAGGATGTGGAGAAAGAGGGACACTCCTCCATTGCTGGTAGGACTCCAAGCTGGTAAAACCACTTCGACAATCAATCTTCTGGTTCCTGAGAAAATTAAATACTTCTACCTGAACACCCAGCTATACCATTACTGGGCATATATCTAAAAAATGTTCTAACATATTACAAGGACACATGCTCCACTATGTTCATAGCAGCCTTATTCATAATAACCAGAAGTTGGAAAGAACCCAGATGTCCTTCAACAGAGGCATGAATACAGAAAATGTGGTACTTTTACACAATGGAGTACTACTCAGTGATTAAAAACAATGACTTCATGAAATTCTTAGGCAAATAGATGGAACTAGAAAATATTACTGAGTGAGGTAACCCAATCACAAAAGAATACACATGGTATGCACTCACTGGTAAGTGGATATTAGCCCAGAAGTTCACAATGCCCCTGATTCAACCCACAGATTATAGAAGGAAGGAAGACCAGGATGTGAATGCTTCAATTCCACCTTGAGTGGGGAACAGAATCACCATGGGAGGTAGAGGAAGAGGGGGACTTGGTAGGGAGAAAGGAGAGGAAGAAAAAAAGGGGGCAGTTTCAGTATTGGAGGGGATGGCAGAGAGGTACAGAGGGTTAGGAAGTCAAGTAAAAATATGGAGCCGGTGTGGGATGAGGAGCTGGGGATAGCCACTGGCAGGTCCTAGACATCAGGGAAAAGAGAAGCTCCCAGGACCCAACGTGGATGACTTTAGCCGAAATGTGCAGAGAAGGGGGAGTTAGAACCTGTAGAGACCACCTCCAGCAGACAGGCATGGCCCCTGGTCAAGGGATGTGGGCACCCACATATCTCAAAAGTTTTTAACCCAGAAATGTTCCTGTCCAAAGGAAGAAAGGACAAAAAATGGAGCAGAGACTGAAGGAAGGGCCATCCAGGGACTGCCTCACCTGGGGATCCATCCTGTCTGCAGACACCAAACCCCACGCTGTTGCTGTGGTCAAAAGGCACCTGCTGACAGGAGCCAGGTGTGGTTTCTCCTTGGGAGGTCTGGCCAACAACTGACCAATGCAGATGTGGATGCTTGGAGCCAACCATCAGACTGAGCTCAGAGACCATGTTGGGGAGCTGGCAGAAGAATTGTAGGAGTGGAGGGGAGATTGTAACCCCATAGGAAGAACATCATCGGTTGGTTGGACCACCCAGTTCTCCCAGAGACTAGATCACCAACCAAGTAGTGTACAGGGAGGAATCCATGACTCCAGATACATATGGAGCAGAGGATGGCCTTGCCTGACAGCAATGGGAGGGGAGGTCCTTGGTCCTGTAGAGGTTTGATGCCCTAGGGGAGGGGGATGCTGGGCCAGAAGAGGGTAGGTGGGTAAGCACCCTCAGGGAGGCAAAGGGGAGAAGGGAGAGGATAGATGTGGGATGAGGAGTTTGTGGAGGAGTAACTGGGAAGTGGGATATCATTTGAGATGTAAATGAATGAAATGATTATTACAAAATATTAGGATTGATTATTTAATTGCACATTGATTAGTCTTAAAGATCAATATAAGATGCAGATGCTATAATCTAATTTTATTGTCAGCCCAGATGGAGTGACAGAGTACTGAGTACTGACCAGGAACTTGAAATCCCATGTTTAATTCTGTGTCACTCAGGAAGTCTATATTTAGTAATTGTCTTCTTCATGTCTTATTTAAAAATTAATAGTTGGGCATGGTGATGCATGCCTTTACTACCAGCAATCAGGAAGCAGAGGCAGGTGGATCTCTCTGTGAGTTTAAGGTCAGCTGGTCTACATAGTAAGTTCTAGGACAGCCAGAGATACATGTGAGACCCTATCTTAAAACAAACATACAAATAAAAACTATTTGAAATAAAGATTGAGTTAAATATTTTAAGACATGCATTCCAGTTTTATTTTGAAATGGATTTGTACATATTGGGCAATTTGGGAATATAAGAACACAGTAAGAGTTTGGATAATAGGAACGGATGGAGTTTAGATTGCAGTGATCAGTGGAACACACTTCGGGGAGTGGGATATCAGAGAAGATGTGCTTTCATAAAGAAAGACTTTTCTTAGCATTTTCTTCGAAGATTTATCCTAGGGGCTAATGATTACACTTAACTGTATCATGGTCCTCTTTTCACTTTTAAATTTTGAGACAGCATCTCACTAAGTTGTCCAGACTCCCCATGAACTTGTGCTCCTTTTTCTTCCACCTCCCAAATTAACTGGGATACAGGTATAGGCCACCCAGCACTTCCTCCTTGATTTTTGTAAGGCATTTGTGGTTACAACAAGAAGACAAGTCACTAACACTCATGGCTAGCATTGTTCTTCAAGCTGATCGTGAGCACACAATTTTCCCCAACCCCACTCTGCCCTGAGCTCCAGCTAAATTATTTGTTCTGTCATTATGTATTTAAGTGGTACCTGCCAGCCAAAGCCTTATACAACTGGGAACTACCCAAGAGAGCATTCTTAAACTTCAGGAATCAATTTAAATGGAATTGAGTAAATCCCTCTACAACTTTGGTTTCATCTGAACCCCCTAGAGAATCAGCCAGAATAGTCAGATTTAGTTTACATTTCTGATATATTACTCTAACTCCAAGAGTGGTGGTTTTGCCACTGTAGGTCAGCATTAGAAAGCACCCACATGGATTTATAGAAAATCCATAATCGTGTCTCTACTTCTAAAGGTGGTATATTGGTATTATGTGGAAATGTTATCAGATTGGTTTAATAAGAATTGCTTACACATTTAAATGTTAGCTTTAAAATGTGGGAATTGAGAGGGTCAGAACACTTTTGACAACTCTCCATAAAGTTGAATAATGTTTTAGGCTTAAAATTTTGACAAAGAAAATGTGAGGGATGGAAGAAGGAGGAGGAGGGAGAAGAGGGGGGAGGAAGAATAAGAGAGAGAGAGAGAAATCCATATTTGGTAACTAGTAGTCCCTAAAATGACTGTGTGCTTTATTTTCTACTGCTCATTCCCATGTGTCCCACTTTAAGAATTTGTGAGACATCTAGAGCTCACAGACTGAAAATAGATAGTTTTCATTGCATTTTAAGAAACGTCAATAGTGTGTATAGTCGTAAGTGGTAAAGCTTCATTAGCTTCAGTTCAACCCAGACATTTGGAGCAGCAGCTGGTCCTGGTCCTGTGCATCATGCCTGTGTGGCTGGAAGGACCAAGAGCTGGGGAAGCTTAGAGACAAAAGAATCCTGGAGCAGGTGTGTCCTGTGTGCCAAGGATTTTTACCACCAACATTCCTTTTCAATATTGTTTCTTCTAGGCATTCCACTGAAATATCTGGGTTATTAAACCAAGTTCCATAGTGGTACATTATTTTATATCAAAGAATGTTTCTACACATCATCGGCCTTCTGATTGGAAACACACAGAAAACAGGTTTGCATTCAGTGAACTGACTTCTGTCAAAAGCAAAGGTATTTGGCTGTGCTTCTGCTGTGGACTCTCCTGCTTTTTTGGAAGTCAAGCTAGCTCTGTTCTGTGAATAAAACCCATGGAACTAGAGCCATCTAATATTTCCCTCTGTCAGATTCTCTCTGCAGCCAGCCCTTTACTTAGAGAAGTGGTCTGACATGCTGAACACAGTAATCTTACTGTGTTTAGGTTTCAAAGTTCTAGTTTGAGTCCTGGCTCAACTGGTCACCTTCTACAACTTTCTCACTGGTGAATTGAACATGAATACTAATCCTAACTGTTTCTCCACATTTTCATGGGTGATAACTGAGTTGACATACGTATCAGCCTCAGTAAACTACAGAGGGATTCTGTGGCAAACACGAGCTGGTTGTGGGACCTTGAGCGAGGCTTACTCTGGAGACCCAGTAGAAAATCCTACTTGGGCGATGGAACAGTGAGCTATGCCCCCAGACACAAACTCCTGACACCACGAGCCCTCAATTCCATCTTCTGTGGCATTCAGTCATGTAGGCTGCCCAGACTCCACTCTCACAGTTACCTGGCAATAGCCATGTATGTTCCTTTCCACAGTTACCCTGCAACATCAAGGTAGCCCAGTCCACTAAAAGGGGGTGCTCAGCCCCTCCGCTCTCCCTTAAGCTCTTGCTCTCTCCTTGTCTCTTACCTCCTGCTCTCCTTCTTCCCTTCCATTTCCCCCTCTCTCCGTGTGGCCATGGTTGCTCTCTACTTTCTCTCTCTACTTTCTCTCTCTTCTCTCTTCTCTCTTCTCTCTTCTCTCTTCTCTCTTCTCTCTCTCTCTCTCTCTCCCTTTCTAAAATAAATACCTTCAAACCATGTCTCTGCTCATTGAGATCCGCTATGCTGGAGCAATGGAGCAGGTCTCCCACTAAGGAGCCATGCTTCTAACTGTCTAACCTCCTGCCAGGAGGCCTTCCTGCTCCAGCCACAGCCAACCCCAAACTGCCCGCTGAGCTAGCAGCCTGAGCTAGCCAGACTCTATTGTCCCCACAGTAACCTGCTAGAGCTCTCCCTTTACCTTCCCCTTTGGCCCCTAGGCTAGAATCTGTCCGAAGGCCCATTCTCAGCTCTTCTGCAACATACAGTGGTCTGGGATGACCAAGAGTGAGACCTAGTCGTCCTGGCCCACTGTGAGGCCCAGGGACCCCAAAACCAGCTTTCCTGAGGTACCCAGTAGTCTGTGGTGCCTGAGAGTTGGAGCCAAGACTNCTCCTTCCCCATCCCCCCCCCCCCGGAGCGGGTGTGTGTGTGTGGCCTGTGAGGCCTTACACCCATCCCAGGTGATTCCATGGGGTCCCGCAGCAGTCTATCGGAGCTCTGGTGGGACGAGGGTCTCCCAGCCCTTTATTTTTATTGGTGCGGATTGCACTGATTCTGTAGATTGGTTCTGGTAGGAAGGCCAGTTTTACATTGTTAAATGGAGTTCTCTCCATTTTCTGAGGTCTTTTCTGCTTTCTTTTTTGCGAGACTTGAGGTTCTCGTCATACAGATCTTTCACTTGTTTCATTAGTTACACCAAGATATTTTATATTATTTGTGACTACTGTAAAGGGTATTGTCTCTGAAGAAAAAAATGTGAGGAAGCTATCAGAAGTTGGAAAGATCTCCCATGTTCATGGATCCATAGAATTAATATAGTAAAAATGGCCATCTTACTAAAAGCAATCTACGTATTCTATGTAATTCCCATCAAAATTCCAACATAATTCTTCACAGACTTTGAGAGAAAAATTATCGACTTTGTATGGAAAAGCAAAAATCCCATGATAACTAAAACAATGCTGAACAATAAAAGAAGTTCTGGATGTATCACCATCTCTGACCTTAAGCTGAACTACAGAGCAATAGTGATAAAAACAAAACAAAATCAAACAACAATAACAAAAGCAAGCAAGCAAACAAAATACAACTGTATCGTATTGATACAGAAACAGAGAGATTGATTAATAGAATAAATTGAAAACCCAGAGATAACCCCGCCACATAGTTGATTTTTTGACAAGAAAGCCAAAAACTATACAATGGAAAAAAGAAAGCATGGTGCTGGCCTAACTGAATGTCTGCATGTAGAAAAACGCAAATAGATTCATTCTTAACACCCTGAAGAAAACTCAAGTCCAAGTGGATCAAAGAACTCAACATAAAACTGGATACACTAAATCTAGGAGAAGAGGAAGTAGGGAACAGCCTCAAACACGTTAGCACAGGAGACAACTTCCTGAGCAGAACACCAAAGGCTCAGGCTCTAAGATCAACAATTAATAAAATGGACCTCCTGAAACTGAAAAGCGTCTGTAAGGCAAAGCACACTGTCAACAGGACGAAACTTCAACCTGGAGAGTGGGAAAAGAGTGTCACCACCTCCACATCTGATAGAAGGCCGATATCCAAAATATGTAAAGAACTCACGAGACTAGACATTAGTCCCTAGAATTTCAAACTAGCTGATTAAATTTCTCATGCCATCTAAGCTCTTGGTGACAGTTTGCTATAAAGGTTTATCAAGAGCAAGTTACTACCACAAAAACACTTCTTTAGCCTTAACTCCTGTCTCAACTGCTAAGATGGGCTTTTACAATATACAGAGAAGCACAGCCTGTCTTAGAACTGTATAATACAGTTGGCTGTTTCATCTCTCCTAGTTTTGATTTTTTGTTTGTTTGCACGTTTTACTCTGATGGTTTTGTTTCTCTTTCACAAAGTTGTTTGCTAATATTATTTTAATTGAGCCGGGCCTGGTGGCGCAGGCCTTTAATCCCAGCACTTGGGAGGCAGAGGCAGGCGGATTTCTGAGTTCGAGGCCAGCCTGGTCTACCAAGTGAGTTCCAGGACAGCCAGAGCTATACAGAGAAACCCTGTCTCAAAAAACCAAAAAAAAAAAAAAAAATTTTAATTGCCAATCTTGATTTAAAATGTTTTTTTTTCTCTCTCTCTCCCCCAGAAGCCGCCTTGAACTAACAATATAGCCCAGGCTATCTCCAATCTCACAGCGGTGTTCTCCCCTCAGCCTTTTGAACGTTTTAGAACTCTAGGACTGAGCCATGCCTGACTTCCTATTATGTTCAGGGTGGCTTTTTTACTTATAGCTGTTTACTTACTTTCCACTCCATCATTTTTCTGTATTCCCTCCCATCTTGTTGCTGTTTTCCCTTAAATAGCTGGTTGTTCAACATCTTTAGCTCAACCAGTCCTAAATGAATTGGACATTAAAGTGTTAACTGACCCTTACATCCTAAAGGACAGCAGCAGGAAGGCCCTGGACCTTGAACACGTGAGTCAGTGAGGGATGCCGTGCTTCCCCCACCACAGCTGCTGCCTGTGTCCTTCCATCTTGTCACTCTCCCTAGGATGTCCTGAGCTGCACTGAAGCTTTTCAGAGGAAGGACAGTGTGTTCTCCTGACTTTCTGTTTCCTTGCTCTCTACAACTTTGCATGATCTTCCTGCCTCTTTCCTTTTTCTCGTGCCCCGAGTTTCTCCACAGCAGCATAGACGGCTTCAGACCTCACTCCTGGCTGTTTCTCCTTCCAGAACCCCCTGCCACTGCTGTTCATGCTGCGTCTTGTTGTGTCCCTGTCTTTTATTTTAACCAGGGCTTCTTGCAAGTTTTATCTTTGGAAACGTCCTTCATCACATTTGGGTTGCTGAGAAGTGTGTTGATTGATTTGTACAGGTTTCCTTTACTGATTTCTAGTTTTCCGTCAACAATGGTCTGAGGCCACGATGCATGTCAGGTTGCTGAGCTCTGTTTGGAGTCTGAAGTGGGGTCTGCCTTGACATGGTGTCCTCTCCAGCGTTGATGCTGCTTTACCTCCCTGTCTCGGTTTTGGAAATAGGATTTTGACAGGACAAAAGTCTTGATTTCTTTCTCCTTTTAGCTCTTTGCATTTCCTTCTTTGTGTATTTGGTGAATTGTTGATTATTGTATACATATTTGAAATTTTTTAGTGTCTTCTTGCTTGGCACACCATTTAAAGTGACTTGTCTGGGCTTTAGGAAATTAAACTACTTAAGCTTCAGTTTCCCCACATAAAAAAAGGATAATCCATTCTAACCTAAAATTACCTATAGTACCTAATACATGGATGAGAAACATTAAATGGAAATAATTGTGTCTTGATAATGTATTTATTTCTACTTGACTTATACAAGAAAGACATTTAAATGTTTTTCTTTTAAAATTATTTATAAAAAACAAAGAATAGATCTACTGGATGGAAATACAATGCAACAGTAGAATTGTGTTCTAGAAGTAGGGGGGTTGGAAGAAAAGGGTGTGTTGGTGTGACTGGGAGGAGAGGAGGGAAAGGGTGCAAACCTGATGTAAAGTGAATAAGTAAATTAATGAAAAAATAAAACTAATTCGTGGCAACCTCAAAATTAACTAGAAGAATGGGGCAGCAATAGATGAACACGTTTGAGAGCAAAGTAAGGAAAAAAAAAAGAAAGAAAGGAAGAAAGGAAGAAAGGAAGGAAGGAAGAAAGAAAGAGAGAAAGGAAGAAATAATATTGCCCATAAAATAATTTATATGATAGAAATTATAGTGTTCATGTCTCCACTGCTTGGTTGAATGGGTATGCTGTTATTTTTTTTCTTTTTTTTTCTTTTAATTATTTTATTAGATATTTTCATTTACATTTAATTTGCTATCCTGAATGTCCCCTATACCCTCCCCACCCACTCCCACTTCTTGGCCCTGGCGTTCCCCTCTATGGGGCATATAAAGTTTGCAAGAGCAAGGGGCCTCTCTTCCCAATGATGGCTGAATACTCCATCTTCTGCTACATATGAAGCTAGAGACAAAAGCTCTGGGGGTACTGGTTAGTTCGTTTTGTTGTTCCACCTATAGGGTTGCAGATCCCTTCAGCTCCTTGGGTACTTTCTCTAGCTCCTCCATTGGGAGTCCTGTGTTCCATCCAATAGTTGACTGTGCGCATCCACTTCTGTGTTTGTCCAGCACTGGTATAGCCTCACAAGAGGCTGCTATATCAGGGTCCCTTCAGCAGGATCATTCTGACATGTGCAATAGTATCTGGGTTTGGTGGCTGATGATGGGATGGATCCCCGGGTGGGGTAGTCTCTGGATAGTCCATCCTTTCGTCTTAGCTCCAAACTTTGTCTCTGTAACTCCTTTTATGGGTATTTTGTTCCCTATTCTAAGGAGGAATGAAGTGTCCACCCATTGGTCTTCCTGCTTTTTGGTTTTCTTGTGTTTTGTAAATTGTATCTTGAGTATTCTAAGTTTCTGGGCTAATATCCACTTATCAGTGAGTGCATATCTAGTGACTTCTTTTGTGATTGGGTTACCTCACTATGGATGATATTCTCTAGATATATCCATTTGGCCAAGAATTTCATAAATTCATTGTTTTTAATAGCTGAGTAGTAGTCCATTGTGTAAATGTACCACAGTTTCTGTATCCATTCCTCTATTGAGGGACATCTGGGTTCTTTCCAGCTTCTGGCTATTATAAATAAGGCTGCTATGAACATAGTGGAGCATGTGTCTTTATTACCAGTTGGAACATCTTCTGGGTACATGCCCAAAAGAGATATTGATGGATCCTCTGGTAGTACTATGTCCAATTTTCTGAGGAACCGCCAGACTGATTTCCAAAGTGGTTGTACAAGCTTACAATCCCATCAGGTCATGCTGTTATAAATGATGTATAGCAAAGTTGGAGAGTTTCTCTGAGGAAGTCAATTGTAAGTAGAACTTAGTACATAACCAAAATGAAAACCATTAGGAAAACCCAGCTGCAGGATGTGTCCCCAGGAAGCCATTGCAAAGCTACCATGGAGTAGATCAGATAGTGGAGCCAGTGAAATGAGGGAGTGTAGCAAGTGTCAATGTGCACCATCATCCATTTGACCTTGCCCAGAACAGGATGTCTGGATCTTACCAGCTGCTTGGCCCTTTGAGATGCCTAAGGATGAGAAAGCCAGATGGATTATGGAGAATAATAGTGTATTTTCAAGAGCTAAGTAAGTAATGACTCACACACAGCCTGTTGAAGATACTTCAAGGAAATGGTTCTAAAAGCAATGGGATCTTTGTACATTTTGTAACCCTTGTTGTTGTTAGTAGGATAGTCCTGCATGGCACAATCCTCAATAGACTTCCCTTGTGTAGACAAAGTAGGAAAACATATTCAGAGGCAATGCCAACCTCATCTGAAAATTGGAATTATACAATACACATAAGAAAAGCACAGAAACCAAAATGTTACTAACAAGTAACAATAACTTATTGTCCTGACTGTATTTAACCAAGGAGGCTTCAAAGGCCCTCCACAAAACACATGCACTGCTCTTACATATGTCAAAACCAAAAGTGGAGAGCCTACTGATGAAGACATACTAGGCTTTGGTTTTGGCTTATGGATAAATAAGTCTAGGCCTGAGCTAGGGACCAGCACTGTGCCTTCTGATTTGTTAAGGCCAAAATATACTGGGTACTAGGATGAAGGGTGAAGAAATGACTTGCTAAGATGCTTGTTAAAAAATCACAAAGCCAGGCAAAATGTAACCGCTATTCCAATAGTGGCCCAACATTCATGGATACAACCAATTAACTACTCTCTGATTTGGTTAAAGACTTGTTTGAAATGGGAACCTACATTTTATATTCTAAGCCTTGACAAAATCTGTGGATGGGAGAGTCCTAACCTTACACTGTTATTTTGGTAAATAAATGTGATATGCTGTGGTGATTTGAATATGCTTGGCCCAGGGAGTAATACTACTAGGAGGTGTGGCCTTGTTGGAATAGATGTGGCCTTGTTGGAGGAAGTGTGTCACCGTGCAGGTGGACTTTGACATCTCCTGCTGGGTATCTCCAGAAGAGTCAGTCCCTTCCTGGGTACTTTCGAATCTAGCTATAGAGCTCTTGACACCACCCCTACTATGTCTGCCTACAAGCTGCCATACTTCCTGCCATGAGGATAATAGACACTGCCTCTGAAAGTGTAAGCCAGCCCCAATTAACTCTTGTCCTTTATAAGATTTACCATGGTGATGGTGTCTTTTCACAGCAATGGAAACCCAAAATACATTTATACCACATATGATAGCTGATGTAATTCTAGGTAGCAAGACCCATTCCACAGAGGTTGGTGGTTACTGGGAGAGAGCCATATCAATTAAAGTAATGTTATCATTTTATTATTCTTACTGAGACATGGTGTTCCAAAGCTCATAAAGGAATCTAAAGAGAGCTTATTACACATTTCATTGATCAGTAAACGTTGCTGAAGAGTTGACAGCAGAGTATAAGAGCCTGAGGAAAAGGATGAAGCATTAGGAAATTGCTGCATTCCTCTGCTATGACATCTGCGAGTGCTGATTTATGATCTAACTGAAGGCCATCTGTAGAAATAAGGACAACAATATATATGTGGCTGGGACAACCCTAATGGTGATGAGACTGCCAACACTACTAGAAGAATCAAGATCACAGGACCCTCATCTGGGATTTCAAGTGTCATTTCCTCTTGCAGCCATCTCTACATACCTTTGGGCGTGGTCTGGAGGACTATGTAGGTGGTGTGAGGTTACCTGAAGGAAGGATTCTAGAAAAGTAACTTTCCTCACTGTTGATATCCACACTGCTGAAAATTTTAAGGGATGCAGCTATCTTTGACTCAACCAAGTAAGTATTTCTTCACTTTTGCTTCTCCTGAAAGAATTCATCACTTTAATCTAAGCTACACTTGGATACAGTACTTTCTTGGTTTCATGCAGTGCTTCAGAAAAAATTTTAATCTTTGCTATACAGGGCACATGGCACATAAGACTTTTTAACTCAACAGTTCTAAAGAAAATTTTGTTGTTCCAGAGAAATGTAGCAATTTCTTGCGTTTGTGTTGTCTCAACTAAAGTAGGAAGGACAAGAGGAAAACAAGATATTCATATTACTGACATCTCTTGTACAGAGTCTTGGGAGAGCTTGGCACACTCTCAAATGTCTAGAGTAGCCTTAGGACAAGAAATGATTCATCTCAAATGAGAATTTATCATGAATGAGACCACAGGAGAATGTAGGTCCAATTTGTCACAACTCCAAAAGAAAACAGGTAAACTTTTCTGGTCTTAGTTCTAGACTGACTGACTTGAATTAACCGAATGAAGCTCTCAATCTCATCCTAAAGTGAACAATACTAACAGACATGTGTCTTATATTATCTTGAGAACTTGCCTCAAATCAAATAATTTTGTAAAAAGAAAAGCATGTTAATGTCAAATTTTTGCCTTTATTTTATTGATAATACATTTTAAAAAACTGAATTGGTAAATATATGTATGTAACAATAATTAATGAGAAAAGAGGCCATGAATTTGAAAGAAAGCAAGGAGGGCTACGTGGAAAGGTTTTAGAAATGGTTGTGAATACAAAATGAAATAAATTATTCAAAAATATAAATTTCTTAATTTGTTACAACTAAATTTATTTCATGAAATGTAAAACAAAAAATGTAACATATCTAGACTGATGCATCTCTTCAATAAGTAATAGAAACTCTCTCTCTCTCTCTCTCTCTCTGTGTTTATCCAGTATAAACTAAAATCATGGCATCATCATATTCTTTGAAAAACTGAGATGTGAATTTTGATAAAAGTTTGATTTTGATTTTAAAATATTTGGTTAATAACTTTCAAACTGAATAATTTTTCTGATGTATTTAATTATTTGGGGCACATGAGATTAGTTACTTCCCACATTTCAGGCATTAGCAATCCCCTCTCTTTAGTTTGGACATTTCAAATCCCATCTATTAAAGGTTCTGTGGAACTTAGTTTCTTAGTCTCGCAGGTTTTTGACATTGTTTTGAGTTTGGGTTTGTATTTTCTTGCTTTTGTTCTTTGGAGGGATTGCACATTTTCATTTTCATGTGTATGCATCTGATTTATATGTGCATCTTCTCATGCATGCGTGATCCTTGGAGGCTAGAGGTTTATGTCAGGGATCATCGTTAATAGATCATCCACCTTATTCACTTACACATCTCAACTATAATGCCAATCTACCTATAAGGCTAGATTTCTTATCCAGCTTTCTCTGGGGATTCTCTGTCTTATAAGGCTGGGCTTACCAGGGGCTTCAACTCCCACCCTGCTTTTGTCTAGATTCAGGAGATTGTAACTCCAGTCTTCAGACTTTATGGCAAACATTTTATCTACCACACCCCTTCTTGGTCCTTATATAGTTATTTCTGAAAGTCCTCTGGGTACTACCCCTAATGCTCAAAAATCCTTCTTAATGTGGTACATACCTGATCCTTCCTCTTGCAATGACAAATTTCCAATGTTTTAGAGGCCTATCTGCCAAAAGTGCCTTGGTGATAAAATCAGCACAACTCATTGTCACAAATTTGACAGGTGCATGTGATCAGAGCTGAGGTCTTATCACAGAATGGAGGATAGAGGATTGAGGTAATTTTCACAGTAGATGATGTTTGTTCTCCCAAGCCAGCTCAAATGTACTAGGTTGTGCAAGTGAGGCCTCTGTGTCTAGACAAGGTCTCCCTAGACAGTCTGTTGCTTGTAATCTCACATGAGTAGACCATATATGTAACATTTTTCTTTATGGCAGGGGCACTACTGCTGGTGCTATTGTCAAACCTGCTTCTTTGGGAGAATTATGGTCTCTGTGCCCATGTGTCAAGTAATCAATGGGCAATGCCAGCTGACTCTTGAGCACTTGCTTAATCAGGCACGTGGCCTATCTGAGAACACCAATAACCTCACTTCAGAAATATTCAATGAGTTTGTAAGTACCTCGCTAACTTCTGGCTTCTCCAAAGAGGAGTTGTCAAACAATATCTGGGCAGTACTGAGGCTCAGCAGAAAAGCACTTTGATGTAAACATCATATAATATATACCTTCACAGCCACAAGGAGCTCTCTGCCACTGAGATAAAACTAAAAAATGGAACAAGTTAATAAATCTAGAAAATTTAATGTGGGAGTAGTCTTTAAGTGATTTTTTTTCATCTAAACCAGATTTTGGTATTTTTAATTATTTTCTTAATTAAAATGTTTCCACTTGTGACACAAAGCCCTAAAATCCATGCCTGAGAACACTCTGTGCGTTCCTCTTTTTGGATGCTGGGGGCTAGTTTCCGTCAACATGTTTCATTTAGTGCAAAGCAGATACCTAAGAAAGCAGGATGGTTGTAGGGGATGGCCTGAATTAATCAGAACTAAAATGAAAGAAATCAGGCAGGAGAAGAAAACCAATAGTGGTGATGACAATTGTAAGAATAGTGCCTTCTCAGACATCCCCAAACCTGGGAGTCATTGTAAGATGTGAGCATCTCTCTCTGGAGATACTGTTTTCCAAGTGTAACTAAACCCTGCCTTATGATGAAGATGCTTTGAAGGACCGTATGTCCCCTCCAAGTCAGTGAAGGTGGCAACATAGACAAGAATTTCAAACAACAGTGAGCTTGCAAGGCAAGCCCCTCATATGTGGAATAAGTACACTCATGATGTCTCATTTAATTGCTAGAAATTCTTTCATTCTGCAATCTTGAGTGACAGTATCTCAGTTTGTTGAGATCCCTTGTAATTCATTCATCACAATTTTCCTCACAATAAAATTTAAATAATCCATATTTTAAGTAATGTATTTAATAAAATGCAGTGTCAATACATATTAATTATATGTAAACATTATTTATATATCTGTATTTTAGGTTTTCACTGTATAATATTTCTAAAAATATTATTCTTGATTTTTAAATGACTGATTCTATTATAATCAGCAAATTGTATTTTTGAATTTTTGAGAAAATTGATGAAGTGAAGGTGTAAAAACTCATTGATAACTGAAATGACTGGAAGCCAAGGATTCCCAAACACAGATATATACTCAGTGTGCCATTAAGAGCATCATTAAAACACCAAATGTTTTGTAGTCTCCTTTTTTCATTATTCTTTTCAAATAACAACTCTTTAAAAAGCATGCGAAAACAAGACAATAGTAAGTCAGAGAAGTTAGTAGACTCAAACAGGAGGAGGAAAAGTGAGATTATAGATTTCATTCACTCACTACACTAAAGCTTCACTTTCCTCATTTCTAAATTTATATATTTAACGTAGCACTCATCCTGTAGTAGTAACCATGGACCGAACATATTACTTAGCTGCTCATTGATTCACTGCCTCCGTCCTGAATTCACCAAATGTTCTGAACATTTCCAGGATAAAATGTATGCTTCAGGTCCAGTCTTATCAGACAAATTCCTCTGGCTATGCTACAAATATTCCCTCCGTGTACCATATAAAACAACACAAGGCCAAGAGATTCAGGTGAGTGTAATTTTCTCATCAAATCAGGTGAAGAGTCCACTGGCTCTGCCAAGCTGCAAGTTGTTACAGGAAGAAGCAAAAACAAACCAAATCATGCCCCCCCCTGCCAAAAAAAAAAAAAAAAAAAAAAAAAAAAACAAAACACACCCCCCTGCCAAAAAAAAAAAAAAAAAAAAAAAAAAAAACCTGAGCAATCCAAGCGGGCAAAAAAAATCACAATTCTCATTTGATGCCTTCCCCCTTGGTCTTTACAAGTACATGTTGTAAAATATTGAATGTGTTTTACCAGAGGCAAATATGGCTTTTGATGCGAGGTTGCCACATTATAAACTTCTAAGTTGGAAATATTATATACTTCATTCTATTCCTTGACATAACGATCTTAATATCTTAGGTTTAAAGCAATCAAATGTGTACACATGTAGCACGTATAATTTGTTTCTTTAATGATTTTTGTATATTCACTATGCATATTCCGTATATTGGTTATGTACAGAATGTATATAAGAAATTGTAAACATGAGAGAAAGCAATGGCAGAGAATATCTACAAGGAGCTATCCCATGTCTAGGTACTCACAAAGCACTATACTAACACTGCATCAAATGATCCTCAAAATTGTATAACACACACTACAAACACTACACTAGATATCACATGCAATTCAACCTGCAGTTCTTTACTTAATGTGATGCTCAGTGTTTTTGCCTAGCCTGAGGCCCTTTTGAACATGACCATAGGTATGCTGATTGGCTGGAACAACACCCTGATGCAAGTAGTAGCAGATATTGCTGATCTGGAGTCAGCCCCTGGTGTTGGAGCTTTCATTTCTAAAGTCAGAGAGATAGCTGCAAAATTCATGAGGCTATCAACAATACTAAAAGAAGTCAAGTCATTACTCAGCCTGCTAAGTTCCTGCCTTTCACTACTTTGTTTTTCTTAGTCACGAAATCTGTGACCCTGGTAGAGACAAATGCACTTGAAATACGTCCTCTCCTGGGAGAGTGTAATGTAGCATGCTTATAGATACCCTCATGCCTAAGGGTTTGTTGGTCACTCCAGCTTTCTCTAAGGTGTTCATCTGTACAACACGGGGTTCTCAAGAGATAGTAATGTCTCCTCACAATAGTTTGAGCGATATCCTTCCTGCACAGAATGAAGATCTCTTGAGATTTTGAAGATCTTATCACAGCACCCCTGGTCTGTCCACATCAAAAGCACCAAGTGGGGTCCTCATCATTTCTTTGGGTTTGTTTCCTCATAGTAGACAGGAGGTAGATTTGACTGAAAATAAGAAAAGGAAAACAGTGAACTAATAAAACCAAGACACACAAATGGTACCCCAGAGATGACACCAAAGACCCAGGAAGGTCCTTTCTGGGAGAGCTGACACTAGCTTCTCTACTGTCCCTTGGCCAAAACCACATCTACAGTCAAGTATCAAGTTCTAATTTTGTGATAACATACTCCATCTTAGATGAGCTCTATATCAAAGATATATGTGTGTGGGGCGGTCTTCTGCCTAGTTTATGGGTAAAAAAATATCTATATGTGCCTGCTCCAGAATCGTGAAATTGTACGTTTGTCTGAATATTTTCTTTCCTAAGTGTCTCCCAAATCTTTATTCAACATTTAAAGTAATACAGGAGAATAATAACTATTAGCACATTTAGTAAGAGATTATTATTATTACTACTACTATTGGTGATTAGCTTCATCTTGACTTTGAAGAAGATGGGGACTACCTTGCCTCATCTGGACTGCCATCCTTACACTGGTTATATAATTCCTATCGCCTAGTTTTCTATCATGCACTTCTTACCTGCCTAAATTACGATGGAAAAAGGATTGCCACTCATGTCAAGATCCCGAGATGTAAAATGGTCCACAGACAATGCTAAGTCACCCTTCTATCTATTCTGAAATGCCCAGAAACAGATGGGATGCTATACTGCTGTAGGGACCCATTCCTACAAACATTTTGGTTAATTTTATACCTTTTCAGTGTGTACTTATCAATTAAGGGACTCTCCTTGGGGTATTAAAAACTAATGATTTAAAATATGTCTGAAAATATTAATAGCAAACATAGTAAAAGCATTAAGATACTCCCATCAATATCTGTCATGAGTTATATGTGTTTCTTGAAAATAAGATGTGACACAACTCTTCTCAGAAACAGTTACTCAGTGCATTTCAGGTAGACTCTTGGTGTGAGACATTATTCTACCAAGAACATGAAAATCTTGGTATAATTTATGAAATCCAGTAGCAACCATGAGTCAATTTTTACACTCTCCTGAGGAGGAAAAAAACCTGCAAGTATTGTGCACTTTACTGTTCTTAAGTTCCATGAACTTGTCAGTCCAGAAATGTTAGCATCTAAGGAGGAAATGGCATGTCTGCTGACTGGCTTGCCCTTTGCTTGTCTGAGTTCTCTACGCAGTAACATCTTACAGCTAATACTATCTCTACCTGGGTTCTAACAGGGCTCCTCTGGGCTAATTTGAACTTCATCTGGACACTGTGTAATACTTTCCCCTCATCCTCTGATGCTTCTAAACAATTCCAATTGTGACAATGTCACATGAATGGAAATCCAGAAGAAAGAAGGTGAGGAATGGTTATAAGAACTGCCTATTTCTACCATTCTTGCCAGAAGATTTTCATGTATGTAACACGATTACAATTGGATAGAAGATTAGAAGATGGAAAATTTCTACACCATAGTCAGATGGGCCCCAGAATCTTTGAATGTGAATTTTCTCTTAGTGATAGGTACCCCTCTCGTGGAATATCCTAATATGTGTGTGAGATTATTATTAATTAGAATCACTTAGGGTAAAGTGTCTTTTATCCTAAAAACCTCCCTGGCTAGATTTTCCAACTCTCATGTCTGTTCTTTGTGACTCCCTTTAGCCTCTACTTTTTATCCCATTTCATAAGAACAAAAGTGTCTCAAGTAAGTTTATTTACCAACTGGTCCAGAGGAATCTCACAACTATTCACTTCACAGTCATAAATGTGCATGGCTGCTGGTCTCTACATTAGATTTCTGCCGATTTTCTTTTTCTCCTGTTCATTTACATACAAACCAGGTCAGAAAGTGAAGTTCATTAGAATTAGTTTATGTGAATGGTGAGATGCATTTCTTTCTTTGATTTCAAGCCCCTAAGCAATATTTTTAAACAATCAACATGTCCATACACATAGACATGCTAAAGAAGTTTACAAATTGGAACACCCAATCTCCCAGCTAGGATCTCTAATAGAACATGTCCTCGGTGTGGAAAGGCATGATGGGTGAGGGTATTGCAATCCACCAACTACCTCAAAGCAAGTGAGACTGTGTGATAATTTCAAGGTGGAGTTGAGCTGCCTTTCTACAACAAAGAGCTTGTGGAAAGAGAGGAAAGGAAAAATGACCATAAGACCTAAAAATAAATGAGACAAGATGTCAGTTCCATTGTCATTGAAAAACCAAATGCAGGTTATTGGATACTACTATTTGAAGGGTAAAGACCTCTATGCCCAGACAGGGCTCTTGAATTTAGGGAAGATGGAGGACTCCATTTTCTTAGCAGGGCTTCCTCTTCTCTGCCTGATCTGGGAAACCCAACCCATACTCCACCTGAAGGAAATCACGTAATCCCTGGAGAAATTACAGTTCAAATTTCTAGAATGCCTCTCCATGCAAATGAGAGATACCTCAGATACCTCAGCCCAATGAAACTTCACCCTAAGAAAAACTTCTTCTCCAAGGTTTTATATATATCCCCGGTTTATGTATCAAGCTCACCCCCAAAATGATGTATGTATAAGCTAACATCTTCTCAGAGAGGTGTTTCAATGAAGATGATCCTTGGAGAAGCCTCAGAAAACCCTAAGCTGGAGCAGGATCCTGCAAAGCTCACATTTTCCAGATTCCACTTCATTCTTCCAGCGCCGTGTGCAGCAGTGTCTGGACATCCTGAGAGGGAGGAAAAGGAGAACCAGGAAGCAGAGCTGGACCACAATAAGCATACCACAGGCTAACACAACAAACCAAGGAGCTAGATATCCACCATCACATGAGTAAAGTGATGTGATGTGATGTATGTGTGTGTGTGTGTGTGTGTGTGTACATGTATGCATTCATGCACCATAGACTTTCATTCAACCATAAAATTAAAGAAATTATATCCTTTCTAAAATAAATAAATAAATAAATAAATGTAACTGCAGCTCACTAGGTTAAGTAAATGCATAAGATTGATAAAGGCAAATATCACAGGTTTCTGTTATGTGCAAAATCTAGATTTAGTAAATGTACATTTTAGAAAGCAAATATAGTATATATGATATAATAGTAGAATTGCAACTGCAATTAGGAAAAGAATATAAAGAAGATAGCTATGAGACACAAGGGAGAAGGTAATCAGAGAAAAGACAGAGACAACATTTTCTTCCACATATGAGAACTGGTTTAAACTGTAAAATAATGCAGATTCCCCTTCAAACCACTGTTAGGATCTCAAAAGTAGTCAGCTGAACTGGAGACATGGCTCAGCAAGCTATCAAGACTAATGACCTGAAACAAATCCTTGGGTCTCACGTACTAAAATGAGAGAAATGACTCCTCAGAATTGTCTTCTGATTTCTGTGTGCACGCTGTAATATGTGCCCCCCACACACGTGTGTGTACACACACGTGAACATGAACACAGTAAAATAAATAAAAGCATAACACAAAAGAAATGACAACTCCATCAAGGATCTACCAACAGAATACTGATTAATAGGTCCTATCTTTACAAAAAATGCAATAGGGATCCTCAAAAGGATTTTTAAATTCACATGAAATGAAACCATTTCCCTAAGCATACAAGAGTCTCAGCCCTGTGGGTTCTTAATCCACAGTGCAATGTCTTCATTACCCAGCTACTGTCCAGGCCTCCAACACAGAGATCGTTTATTTCATATTGCTTTGTACTGAGGGCTGAGGCAAGATGAGTCCATGGTGTTGACATTCCATAAATGTGGCAATGAAGATGAAACTAAAACCCAAAACACAAATGCAATAGAGAATCATCAATAGAGAAGAGCAAATTAAGTGAGTACTTTGCTACCAAATTTATGGTTATATGAATTTTCTCCCCATATAGCAAATTAACATATATCAAATGGTTAAACTAAGTCTTCAAACCCACAAGCATTTTATTTTTTATTATTTCTAAATTTATTTATCTATTTAATTTACATCCCAATAGCAGCACCCCCACTCATTGTAGTGTTCCCCTCACACAGATCTTCCCTCTATTCCCCTCTCCTCTTCTCCTCTGAGGCAGTGAAGTCTGCTTCCGGGATCTTCCCCAAGGATCCCTCCCAACATACCAAGTGAGGACAGGACTGGGTGTTTCCTC
This sequence comes from Mus pahari, assembly GCF_900095145.1. Classification (NCBI taxonomy): domain Eukaryota; kingdom Metazoa; phylum Chordata; class Mammalia; order Rodentia; family Muridae; genus Mus; species Mus pahari. The sequence continues at coordinate 31,961,252 of NC_034605.1, read as the reverse complement.
TTCCACTGAAGCCAGGTAAGGTGGCACTGTGAGGGGAACAGGATCCACAGATATGAAGCAAATTCAGGGACAGCCCCACTCCAGTTATTGGGAGACCTGTATGAAGACTGAGCTGCACATCTGCTACGTATGTGCAGGGGGCCTTAAGTCCAGGCCATGTTCACTCTTTGGTTGGTGGTTCAGTCTCCGGGAGCCCCCAAGAGTCCATAGTACATACTCTGCTGGCCTTCCTCTGACAGGCATCTTAAATGTACCTTCTAAAAACTGTTCTTAAGAACAGACGTGTCACAAATAGCTTGATTGTAAAAATTCACCAAGAACTGTACATATCATAAAACTGAACAGCAAGACTATTCCATATGAGAGAAACACAGTCTAGATACACTTTATTAAAAGATATACCAATATGTATTTGTATCACCATAGGTACATGAAAAAAAAAAAAAGAAGTAAATGCCTATTGCTGAAGTGATAATGCCAAAACATGGAGACAGAAGCCTGAACATGAAATAGAACTCCCATTGTGTTGGCCCGCTTTAATGATGCCAATATGGAACATGCAGGATACTGGAATGGAGTATCACCAGTGGACCTATTCATCTGCATGTTAGCACAAACATAGCCCAGGTTAGACGCAACCACTAGTCCAATAGTTTCACGGTCTTTATGTATATAGCCAACTAATTTGTGAATAGATTCAAGCCCTATTCTATAGCAGGAGGTGAAAAATCTAACTAGGAAGGTTTTAGGTTGCCAAAAGTTTTATCCTAGTGCTTGGATAAACTGATATCATGTGCCTTGTTGGGGTTCTGGAGTCTCCACACAAACACAGACCTCGGTGAGATAGGGATGGTTTACTGAATGCATACCCCAAGTCTCAACCACCATGGAAACAGCTCAGGCTTGAATGTTGAAAGCTGAATGCTAGACATTTCTCAGGGCTAGCTCATAAAGGCTAAAACTGCAATAACCTCAGTGAGCTAATACTCAGGTGCTTGTCTTACTACTCAGTGGTTGGCCCTGACTCAAGCCATTTTAGACATAACAGTTCACATCGAACTTTAATTTTATGGGATGTATGTGAAGTTTAAAGTTGTAGAATATCTTAAGATTAACAAATCTCATAACAGACAGAGCATAACAGGATATGTGGTTAGTGTGACCCAGCTCTGAGTCAAGTTACTTTTCTACGTCAATGACTGGCAGGCATATTACAGCAATAATGTGAAAGAACTGGTGGACATGGAACAAAATGTGTGCAGCTATGCTGGGAATGGAGCAGACATCAACATGCCTATCAGCCTTCTTAGAATCTATTTCATCTATAGATTGATGCGATTATCAAGTTACAGACACAAACTCTTCAGTGGTGTCTTGTCACTGGCAGAGACTCACAAGTTAAACTCCAGAAAATGAGTGACTGAGGCTGTGGCCTGATGACCTACTGATCATACAAGAATAAAAAATGGGCAGGAAAAGTGGCTCAGCAGTTAACAGTGATTGCTGTTACTGTATTGGATTTCAACACCCTTGCTAGGCAGAAAACAACCACCTCTAACTGCAGTTCCTAGAGATCTGATGCCTACTTCTGGCCTCTACAGGCAACCATGCTTATGTTGACTATAAACATTATTTTTATTTCCTCAGATGGAGGAATGAGATGAGAGCTGTGCCCAAGCATTATGAATGCATGGCTTGGACTAAGCCCAGAGCATTTCTATCTAATCATCCTTAGGCATAGGTCTGGAAGCTTCCAGCCTCTGTAAAATCTATTCTGAAAACCTGGACCTTAAAGGCTTCAATTTTCAGCCTCTGTGTGCTTAAGCTAGGCTTAGAATGTTTCAGCCCCTGAGACTTACCGCTGAATAAATGTACTCTTTCTAGCTCTTTCTGAATTCTAGCTGGTCAGTTAAACTTATCTGTTCTGGCTCAAACTCTGCTCTAAGCTGACTGATTCAAATTCGCTTCTCATGGCCTCTGACTGAATTGCTCTGCTTGGAAAAACTGTCTCTGAACTCCATAAACTGAACTGCACTAACTGCACTGACTGCATGAAGTGACCAGAACTGAACAGAACTGTACAGACTCAAGTCACTGAACTGAATTGCTCCCAATGCAACTGAACTCAACTCATTCAACTGAAATACATCCAACTCAACTGAACTCAGCTCATTCAACTGAAATACATCCAACTCAACTGAACTCAGCTCATTCAACTGAAATACATCCAACTCAATTGAACTCAACTCATTCAACTGAAATACATCCAACTCAGCTGAACTCAACTCATTGAAATTCCCAACACAACTGAACACAACTCCAGATCTGGAGTTCACATACACTCATACACATCAATTTTTTAAAAAATGACTCATAAACATAATTCACCTAATCCATGTTTCAGGGAATTGCAGAACAATTTTGTGTGTATGTGTGTGTGTGTGTGTGTCTAAGGTAATGGTGGTAGGCTTTTAATCCTACCTGATGTAGGAGGGCAGTGGGCCCCTCTACTAGGATTTTAGGCCTTTCTCATTTCTACCTCCTTCAGAGGAAGGTTTCCTAAGCAGTTCTCCCTCTTTCTCTTGCTGTGGGCCGATTTTTATTTCAGCAAACTGGAAGAGTGGTCTAACCAGTTGACATCTCATCAGACTCTATAAACAGAACTGCTGTATTGGCTTTATAATTGGGGGTTCTTCAGAGTGCTCACCTCCTTGTTATATCGAAGTCTTAGCAGAATGCACATGCAAAACATCAGCTCAACTCATTGGCTTCTTTCTGTTGAGGTTCACATTCAAGATCTGTCCTGATTTTTCTTTTAAAAAAGCATTCTAGATTCCCAGTATCACTTTGAAACAATTAGATTTAGAAACAGTGGATTTATTGTTGAGCTTATCTGCCTTCATGGTCTGCTTGAGTAGGTTAGTAAAAAACAAAAGGTCATACCTTTGGGTGTGTCTATGAGATGTTTTCTGAGGAGGTTTAGCAGAAAAAAGATCAACCCTGAATATGAGTGCCAGTATCCGATGGCCTGGAGACTTAATTGAGTGCCATCAGTCCCTCTTTGCTGCTTTCTGGTCCTGCTAGATATGAAAAAGCAGCCTCATGCTCCTGGCATGGTGTCCTTCCCACCACCATGGGCTGTATTATCTGACTTTGAGTCCATATAGGCCCCTCCTCACTGAAGGTGTTCAGCTCAGGTGTTTGGTCTCAGTAATGAGAAAATTAGAGAATACAGTGAATGGCTGAACCTGAGAGGGTCCTTGGTCCTTGGAGAGCAGTTGTAAACAGCATTTATTAAAAAAAATATATACTTTTTACACTTCATATTCCATCCCCGAACCCCACATCCACCCTCCAACTGCTCCACATCCCACACCTCCTCCCTACCTCCTGTCTCCATATGGATGTTCCCCATACACACACCTGATCTCTAAATTCCCTGGGGCCTCCAGTCTCTTGAGGATTAGGTGCATCATCTCTGAATGAACACAGACCTGGAAGTCCTCTACTGTATGGGTGTTGGGAGCCTCATATCAGCTGGTGTATGCTGCCTGTTTGTTGGTCCAGTGTTTGAGAGATCTCAGGGATCCAGATTAATTGAGAATGCTGGTACTCCTACAGGCTCGCCCTTCACCTCAGCTTCTTTCAGCCTTCCCTAATTCAACAACTGAGATCAGCTGCTTCTGTTCATTGGTTGGGTGCAAATATCTGCATCTGACTCTTTCAGCTGCTTGTTGGGTCTTTCAGAGGGCAGCCATGATAGGTCCCTGTTTTTGAGTGCTTCATAGCCTCAGTAATAGTGTCAGGCCTTGGGACCTCCCCTTGAGCTGGATCCTACTTTGGGCCTGTTGCTGGACCTTCTTTTCCTCAGGCTCCTCTCCATTCCCATCCCTGTAATACTTTCAGACAGGAAAAATTATGGGTCAGAGATGTGACTGTGGGATGGTAACCCCATCCCTCACTTGATGCTCTGTCTTCCTGCTAGAGGTGGGCTCTATAAGTTCCCTCTCCCTACTGTCAGGCATTTCATCTAAGGTCCCTCCATCTGATTCCCGTGAGTCTTTTACCTCCCAGGTCTCTGGTTGTAAGCAGCATTTTTTTATTATTATTATTATTTTCTTTATTTACATTTCAAATGCTATCCCGAAAGTTTCCCATACCCCTCCCCCCACCTCTGTTCCCCTACCCACCCACTCCCACTACTTGGCCCAGGCCTTGCCTTGTTGTAAGCAGCATTTTTAAAGACTGATTACAATGTTCCAAAATTAGGTCAATGTTCAAAAACTAGGTTAATGATGGTAACAAAGTCCTGTGTACATACTAAAATCATGACCTGTTCAGCTAAAATGTGTGAAACGTGTCAAGTGTATAATATACATCAGTAGAGATGCACAGTTCCTTGCACGGGATAAAATGACTAAGCAAAATAATGTGGTATCCAGGGTCCAGCATCTTTTCTACTCTGCAGGTCTGTAGTGAGGCGGCTAGTTCAGATGGCCGTGTTTAGAGGAAGACACAGAAAACAGGCACCTAAATATCACCCGGCTGTCAAGTGCACCACTGGGGAAAGCAGGCAGCAGAAGATGATGGGATTTCCTGAAGCTACTAAGATTTTATGGATTTGAGTTTTTAATGTTCTTTCTGGCTATGTTCCCACCACCACCACTACCACCACCTCGCTCTTTCCACTTTCTTAGTTGCTAAAGCATAACCATCTGTGTTTTCCTCTTGCCTTTTAAAAAGAATTTGTTCAACTTCTGGCTTCTGGATCGTTGGCTTATCAGCTCTCCTCAGCATCTGGACAACAACTAAAGGATCTAAAGCAAGATGGTGACAAGTGTCTGCTGTGGGCTGAGTTGTGTCCCTAACCACAAAGGTGCATGATGCAGCATGTCACTGTGACTGCAACTGGGCTAGATTGTTAGGAGGCAATGAGGGTGATGTGACATGACTTCATAAAAGAGGGACCATGGCCTCAAATACAAATAATATGAAACCAAGGCCGAAGGTGAAGGGGAGGAGGGGAGGAAAGGAGAAGGGAAAGGGCAGAGAATGTGGGTTGGAAAGATGGAGATGGAAAAAGGAGATGAAGAGAAGGGAGAGGGAAGGTTTCCCTTCCCATCATTGGTGAACACACCAGAAGGCAGTCTGTATGTGCCAGGAGCCTTGTTGGGCAACTATTTCCTCATATTATACTTTCAAAATTCAAGACCAGGAGAAATAAATGTCCTGTGTTTAATTCATCCAGTCTCTGTTTTGTCAGAAAGAAGGAATCTAGGAGGCTGTTTTCACAGAAAGAACTATGCCTCTGTGTTGAAGGTGTTCATTTCTCTTGTAACAGAGCTTCTGAATATACATGACCATGTGCTACTGTTTCAAAGGTAGAATAAAATTAATACACTGTCTTCTTTCCTTCATGTTCTCTTAGTCTTTTTTTTTTTTTTAACTTTATGTAACAATAGGAGGATGAATTCTTCACATCAGAAAGCATGCATCCCTTTCTGGGGTCTGAGAAGATGGCTTAGTTGGAAGGGTGCTTGCTGTGCAAGTCTGAAGCCTTGACTCTAGATCTCTAGCATCCACTTGTAAGGCTGGGCACAGTGCAGGGCACCAGTGTTACTGGCACTTGGAAGACAGGGACAGAGTATTCTTATGCTCTCTGATCAGCTAGTCTGGCCTAGTCAGTGAGCTCCTGGAAGGCACTTGACTTCCAACTCTGGTGCTCTCCGTCTCCCTCTCCCTCTCCCTCTCCCTCTCCCTCCCCCCCATCATAGTATGCAGGATGATACACACTTGTAACCCTGTACCTTGGAATCTGAGACAGATTGTTCATTCAAGGTCAGCCATGGTTAAACCCTTTACCTTTATAAAACCCAGTAGCATGTATAGTGAATGGACATCAATGCAAATCAATTTAAAATAAAAATACCACTGTAGAAAGGATTTCTTTTGTATTTCCTGCCCATCCTTTGCCCCCTACTATCTTGAACCCTAGTCTGTGACAGGCTATGTAAAAGACTGTATTAAATAAGTATTTTTTTTTATAAATTTGAAAGCAAAACTAAATAAATAACAAAAATTTTAAAACAAGCACTTCATTCAGCAAAAGCATTCCCAAAGGAAATGATCTTGAGATCAAATCAATTTTCTAAGATACAATGTCAAACAAAAAGAAATAAATAAGGAAGAAAGAAAGAAAGAAAGAAAGAAAGAAAGAAAGAAAGAAAGAAAGAAAGAAAGAAAAAGAAGGAAGGAAGGAAGGAAGGAAGGAAAGAAAGAAAGAAAGAAAGAAAGAAAGAAAGAAAGAAAGAAAGAAAGAAAGAAAGAAAGAAAGAAAGAAAGAAAGAAATAATAAATGAAAAGCTCTCTTGCAATGATCTAGATTACTGTTCCGTATAACTTTACGATTAGATCTGAACAAAATGAACAAACACTATACCTTGATTTAACAAAACATCAGTAATCAGATTACTGTTTTTCTTTTTAAAAATTGCTTATATTTATTTTTTTACTTTTTCATCAGTATAAGTAATAAAATTTAGCTGAAAAATTATTTCTCTCATCACTTTCTTTTTATCTGTATAAATATGTCATCTCTGGTCTTTCTACTTTTTGACTTATCTTACTACAAGCTAAATGTAGTTGGCTGTCCTGAAATAGTGTTACTGCTAAGATGAACGTTTAAATGCTCTAATAATGTCTATTGATGAAAGAAAGGTGGGAGTGTTCACACACAATGAATCCGGAGGGCCAAAGAAAAGTATCTACTTCAAGTAAAATTAGCCAGCCCTTGCTCAGGAATGCGTATGGTAATCTGTTCTTGTCTGAATTTGGAGACCAGAAGGCTCAGCCTTGCGTTATTATGAATTGAGAAAAACACACATGGGTAGTTAGTTCTTTCATCGTATGGCATTTAACTAACCATTGAGAGGAGTTCCCAATGTTTTTAACCTTTCAACTTTACATGTATATTATCTAATATGCTATCTTTTGTTTTAATGTTTTTAATGAATTATCTGTATTAGGGTCAGGTCATGGGGATTTAAAAAGAAAATAAATAAAACAGCACCTTTTATTGTTGAAACTATGAGTATAAGAGAAGTCTCTTTGTCCCGAAACAACAAGGGAAGAGGAGCACCGCAGAATCCTAACATGCTTCCTCATCCCTTCAATTTGTGTTGAAAACGGCAAAGACTTAAAACTTGTACAATGGTTCGCATCTCTGATTCCAGCATGCAGGAGGCAGAGGGAAGAGGATTGCTGTTATAAATTTAAAACTAGCTTGGGCTGTATACACCAATCTCAGAAAGGAAAAACAAAAAAGTAAACAACTAAGATAAAAACAAACAAACAAAACCCAACAGAAAGCATTTGAAAATACAGGAATACTTCCAGTGTTAAATGATGCTAACAAAAACTGTATTTTCATATTACACTATCAGACCACTTAAACGTTCATCTTTTAAGCAGTAGTACCATTTCAGGTCAGTCGGTTACATTTATTTTGGTGTAACAAAAGATAGAAACCCAAGGAGCTGAAGGGGGCTGCAACCCTGTAGGTGGAACAACAATATGAACTAACCAGTACCCCCTGAGCTCGTGTCTCTAGCTGCATATGTAGCAGNCCTCTCCCCTCTTCTCCCTCTCCCTCTCCCCCCCCCCACACCACACTTTTTCTTCAGTAAAACTTCTTAGAAACATTGGTACACAATTTTGAGCTAGATTGTGTGGTGTCATCCTTGCTTCCCTCCATGTCCCCAGTCACTAACTGTGATTCGAACTTACTTCATACTTTACTCCCTGGAACCTGTTTCTTCTGTTTCCCCTGTCTTTATCCATGCTGCTGGTTTCCTACCTTTGGATTTCTGCAGTGGCCTCCTAATTCTTCTCTGGCTCTGCCAAATGGCTTTTGGTCCCCTACAATGATAAAACCTGCTACAAGGCCTCCCATTCTGCAGTTTCTGTCTTCTAAACCCTCTCTGTGTTGTTAGGAGACTTCTCACTGTCAAGCCAGTTATAGGGCAGCATGCTTCATTCCTTCCTTTGCGTTTTTCAGTAGTTTTTTTTTTTCTTTTTGTCCTTGAAAGCAGCCCCCTAACTCCCAACCCCCGATGGAATGCTATCAACCACTTCCCTGACTAGTTCAACTAGTATTTATGATCAGGATGAACTTAGTTTATATTTTAAATTGAGATGTTTTTGAGAGTAAATGGAGGTACTTGTTAATTATTACTCCAGAGCCACAGGCATGGATGGAAGTTATCTTAGCTAAATAATGATTAATAGTTGTGGTTTTCCCAACATGACTCTCTACTCTAACTCCTTTAGGATTCTATCAATAGTAAGACCTAATTTCCCTTCAGCCTCCAACCCACACTGTTCATGCCTTAGTTATAATGAACATAACGGTCATAGTCTGGCTCCTTGACCAGACTTGAAACTAGAGAAAAATGGACAAATAGAATCTTCCTTGTCTTTTTAGGATCAGTCTGTGAGTGAGCAGCCATACTTTCCCTATTAACCAAGTTTTTTAAAGCTCATATGATAACTATTATGTACATAGCTGCTGAGAGGTTATCAAAGTGTGCCAGACCCATGGGCCTGAGATCAAAACTATAGTGTTGGGTTCTCCAATATTCAGTATCATTTTACACAGGAAGGAAAAATCAGGAGCAAATAGAAGAGGATCCTGAACAACCTAAACCTGGATTGGAATCAGCAAAATGCTCAACCAAGCAAAAGTGAGCTTCTGACTGAATTACCAGAAGAAATCAAACACAAACCCAGGAAAGCAGAATCCAGAATGTCAAATGATCTGCCCAGGTTTTTCTTTGCATATAATATATAGCATATAACAACAACAACAACAACAACAACAACAACAACAACAACAACACCAGCAGCAGCAGCAGCAACATGGTCAAGCATGCTACAGGAACAGATAATATGACAAAAAATGAAGAAAAACAATCTAAGAGTCCTAAAAGTCACTCACACAGAGCTGCTCTGTGCTTATTCTAAAAGGGAAAGAAAGATCCAATTTGATCATTTTCCTCCACTCTTGAATCAGGCTGAGGAGCCAGAAGATATAATGATAATACACTATAGCTAAGAATTCTAAGAATCCATGATTAGTACATTCAAGGTCACCAGGTGCTAAAAGCAAGGATAACACCAGAGACATGACAAATATTAAGTATAAAATTACTAAAATCAAGACGTGCTTATGTGGATTTGACATCAGATTTAGACATAAAAGGGTTTTTTCACTTTCCTGAAAGTAAGAAAATATTACGATAAGAAAGGGTTAATATACAGAAACAGAGAAGCAGGTGTACCTCAGTGAGGTAGCTTGACATGTGTGCTGTCATACTCTTAGAATGAAGGAAGGACACAACACAAATTCATATCAGAAACAATGAAAGGAGAGGGGCAAGGGGCAAGTCTGCTTGAAATGCATGACAATGCCTTCTCTAAGAGCAAGGGCCATGTGCCACTAAAAAAGGAAAAAGCAAGTTTGAGAAGTAGTGATAAAACTAGGTAAACCATCAGACAAGAAATTACAAAACCCCTGTTAATCCGATGTAAAGCAACTTACAAGGCAACCAAGTAGGCATGCATTATGACAACTAAGAAAAAACAGAACTCAAGGGATTTCTGGTTCTAGCCTTAAAGAGTGCTCTACATAACTTTAAGACATTCTCCAAATGCAACTGCAAGCTGGGCAAATGCATTTTAAAGAAAAAAATCACGGGCATTGGAGTGCCACCCACACATGCAGGAAGTGGGCATTATGACACAAGAAGAAAGAAGTTGAAAATTTCACTGGAGACCCGAAATACAACTTCAAAATTAGGAATTTACTTGTCCATAGAGGATTTAGCAACCAGTGAAAGCATATTTGAATGTAAAAGCAGAATAAAATAATTTCAGCAAAATGATCATTTTCTAACCATCACAAAGTTCCTGGAGAACTCTGAATGATCTTTACATGGAACAAAATACTCTTCGTGTGGCTATCTTGGGTGAAATACTTTAGGCTGTTGGTCTGGAGCCTTGCCCATTGATATCCTCTTGTAATAGAACACTTAATTAATATATACAAACAAGTGGCAGAGTGTTAGATTTTACTAAATGCTTAGAAATTTAAATGTTAAATAGATTAATTCCCCAGGTGAGGATAAAAATGAGAAAATCCAACTAAGATTTTCTTTGAAAGTAATGTTGTTTGTGTACTTCTGCTTAGTTAGGCCAATTAAATCTTACTTTAGTGAGATATTGTATTTTCAGGTTTTGCAGTATTAAATTTGTTTAATTTTCTGAAAATAAATTATCTATAAACAAATAAATCAGCATATTTAATGTTGTATCTTGAATTAAGTACCATTCTTATATTAAAATACTTTTATCTCTAGTGAAGCTTACATATAATTAAGATCTGTTTAAATGAATGCTTTTTGATAGATCTTTAAAGGCAATTATTAGATGCAAATGAATGCTTTATAGTCCTATACTTACTTTCTACTAAGTAGAGCAAGTAGGGTTTCCTACTGTAATGGAACACCATGTTACTTGATAACCTAGTTTTGGCCTCTGAGTGCTCAGAGCTCAGTAATAAGTTCTCAGCTTAGCTTTAGCTTTAGCAGTCTTCCTCCTCCTCCTCCTCCTCCTCCTCCTCCTCCTCCTCCTCCCTCTTCTTCCCATTCTCCTGGCATAGTTGAAGAGAACATTAGAGTGTATTTTCTCCTTAATTTACCAATCAAACTTACCATCAAAATATCATTGTGGCAAAATTTTGGTACTCAAAAAATACTTTTATAAGTTTTAAGTTGCCCAGATCTTTCTTTCTCCTGGTTGATGTCACTTTTTTTAGTAGTCTATGAAACTTTTGTTTGTGCCCAAATAGCATCATGCTTTCAAAATTCTTTCTAACCTGTGATTCTCCCACTAGTAGAGTTTTTGAACCCTTTGTGCACAGAGGGTTCAAAGTGGGCTGTATACATATCTTCTTTGTCCTGAATAAAGAGAATTGGTAGCCCCACAACAAAATGATGCCACGTGGGTAATTTTAAAGCACTAAGCAGTAAGTGGGGTGCTCCAAATCATGCCTAAGATTTGGTCTTGACATTGACATCAAGTCTAACCTTTATTACTCAAGAATTTCTTGATATTTTCTACTTTGTTTGAAGCTCTAAGGACTGAACCCTGGGACTTGTGTGTGCCAGTCAAGGACTCTATCAATGAGCAGCAGCCAGTCCCTGATACATTGAGACTGAATATCAATGTAGACAAAGCTTGCTTCTCTCTAGATTTTCTTCCTCAGCCTCCTAAGTGGTGTGATTACAGGGGGATACCACCATATACAGCTCATAATTTATATCCTTCAACCCTACTAGAATGGCTTGAAATAAATGTTTATTTATATGTGCTAGCTACTTATTTATTTATTTATTATCTCCAGATTTTATTCCTCCTGTACACCCCCTGACTCTTCCACATCCCATACCTACTCCCCACCCCCTGTCTCCACGAGGATATCTCCACCCCCTACCTTCATCCCACCTGACCTCTAAACTCCCTTGGGCCTCCAGTCTCTTGAGGGTTAGGCGCATCATCTCTAACTAAATCCAGACCAGGCAGTCCTTTGCTGTATGTGTTGGGGCTGGTGTATGCTACCTGTTTGGTAGTCCAGTGTTTGAGAGATCTTGGGGGGTCCAGGTTAATTGAGACTGCTGGTCTTCCTGCAGGGTAGTCCTCCTCCTCATATTCTTTTAGCTTTTCCATAATTCAACCACAGAGGTCAGCAGCTTCTGTCCATTGGTTGGGTGCAAATATCTGCATCTGACTCATTCAGCTGCTTGTTGGATTTTCCGGAGGTCAGTCATGCTAGGTCATTTTTATGAGTGCTCCATAGCCCCAGTAATAGTGTCAGGCCTTGGGGCCTCCCTTTGAGTTGGATTCCAATTTTATTTCAATTTACTCTTATAGTACATTGTTAAATAAAGTTAAACAAACAGACAGTACAGATAGATATTCTAGCAAAATCCTTGTTTTGAAATCTCTTTATGTAAGTCCCAAGTTAACCAAGTTTAAGAGTTGACTTACATGCAATCATGGATATTATTCCAATGAAATATAATAGAAATACATAACACAGTTTATATTTTTCTCAGCTTCCAATACTATGTTTTCGCACCACCTTTTATTTGCCTTGTGACTAATGACCCAGATGTTATTCTGTTACTAAGTCATAACCCCATTTGTTCTATCAATTTCTGTATCTGGGTGATTTGAATGTGTCTCAGAGAATTCATGTGTTGGAAATCGGTTTTCACTATGTTATACTGAGAGATAGTAGAATCTAGAGGCAGGGCAAGGGAATGTCAGGTCAATAACTGAGTCATTGTTGTTCTCAGCACTGATAGGTATTGTGAATGAAGGTCGTTATAAAAGCAGCCCATTCTTTACATGTAGTGCCTTCTTTCTGCATCTACACAATGCCCTTCCACTTCTCTGCTCTGTTATGATGTAGAGCAAGAGCCTACCCCACTCAGTCACCTAATCTTAAAACTCCAGCCTCCAGAATGCAAGCTATAAATGTCTTGCCAGGATAAATCGCCTAGTCTTTGGACTTATGTCACAACAATTGAGAATAAACTCAGAGACAGGACAAGTTACATATATAAAACCATTAAAACTAACTATCTTGAGGAAGTTTGATTAATTTCATGGTGTCTGTATGCTTTTGTCTTCCAAAAGAACTGTGAGTGCTAACGTTTAGCTTAATAAAATGTAGAACTACATATGAGCTAAGACTTTGGGTGCATGAGGGAGGAATTAATTGGTTTGGTTATCTGCTGTGGGAAGACTCATCTTGACTTGGGGTAATATTACTCCCTGAGGTGGGATCCTGGGCTATAGAAGATGGAGAAAGAAAGTTGAGCAATAGTGTTTATCTCCCTCTGCTTGGTAACTGTGGATACGAGGGCAGCTTCTTAAAGTGCTTGCCACCATAATTTCCCCTCTGTGATGGATTGTAGGGAAAGATAAGCCCTTTCTACCTTAAGTTGCATTTGTGAGAATATTTTCTTACACTGACAGAAAGGGAATGGAAAACCACTATAATCCTAATTAAGATGAAGTATATCAGAGAGATTCCTTTGCTACAAAGCAGCTGACTGTGGGACAGGTGCTATGGTGTGTTCATCATCACATGTGTGGTTATCTTGCTATGAGTTAAACTTGTTTTAAGTTCATTAGGCCTTTATATATCAGGAATGGTGGGGACAGCCTTGTTTCACAACTAATGATATCTTGAAATATAACTATCTCTCATCCAATTCATGCCTTAGAATATCAAAGAGTAAGGAATGAATCAACTTCTCCAGAGGCACAGATCTCTTTTGTTATATGCCCTGTTTTCTTTCTCTGGTTTTTGTTTTCATATAGTGAAGAAACTCCATGGATGCCATCACCCACTATTTATTTGGATGTTGCATGAATGATAACTTCCTACTTTATGAACCGGTTTACTTTAACTTAAGAGAGCTCACATTATTAGAGAAAATACTTGATAGTTCATTAAGCAGTTTTTCCTGTATTTTTCTACACAGCTGTAGATTTAGCTTATGAAGCTAAAAGTATAAAAAGTAGTTCAATGAATCTTTTCTCAAATAGTAGTAAGAGTTTTATCCTTTCCAACTCAAGATTAGATCACCAATCCAGTGATTCCTTGAGTATCATGAATTACAAATTTTCATCAACTTGGTGACCTGTCCCTTGGTTTGCTAGAATCTTTGATGTGTAGAAAAAGAGCTGACTGTAATATAACCGAGAAGAATTTTTTATACTACATTTGCAAGCATTGATAGCTTCTTTTCAACTGACATATGTCAAGCTGTAAAAGAGTTTTTACTATTTCAGGAGATTTTGCCCCTCTTCCTTGGGACTGAATTGTTGTATTAATGAATTCAGTATATTCTGATGAAGAACTGATTCTCACATGTTTTACTATGGTATCACAATCCATTCTGGGCACCTTTGTTCAACTCTGTCCCTAGTCTCTTCTTTAATCTTAGTGATGAAAAAGTGACTAAAGGTGAGCTGTGGATTTCTATGGCTCCTCATGATAAATTTATTAATTCATAGAGCAAAGCGACTGCTTAAATATAAATCAAGACAAATAAATATCTTTAGGTTTATGTTTCCAATCATGTTTCTTTCTTTCTTTTTTTTGAGAAGAAAATGATTTATTTTATCTTTCTTTTATTTTTTATTAGATATTTTCTTTATTTACATTTCAAATGTTGTCCCCTTTCCTAGTTTCCCCTCCAAAAATCTCCTATCTCTTCCCCCTTCCCCTGCTCACCAACTCACCCACTCCTGCTTCCTGGCCCTGGCATTCCCCTATACTGGAGCATAGAACCTTCACAGGACCAAGGACCTTCCCTCGCATTGATGACCAACTAGGCCATTCTTTGCTACATATGCAGCTAGAGACAAGAGTCCCACCATGTGTTTTCTTTGGTTGGTGGTTTAGTCCTAGGGAGCTCTGGAGGTACTGGTTAGTTCATATTGATGTTCCTCCTGTGGAGCTACAAACCCCTTCAGCTCCTTGGGTCCTTTTTCTAGCTTCTTCATTGGGGACCCTGTTCTAAGCATGTTTCTTAAGTCCCCAAACTGATCTGAATTCCAGAAAAAAACATTCCCTGGCATCTCCAGTAAATGCATTCAAAGCAAACATTTTAGCTTCAACTTTGCTTTAGAACATCAGCTCAGCTGTTCTCTTACTCATGGAGTTATGAAAGGGTCTTTTTGATTAAAAACCCTAAACTTGAAAACGAATGCTAAAAATGCCTTGTTTTCAGTAGGCATCTTTCTAGTGATGGATGTTAGATGATGTTGCCATTTAAAAGCCTATTTGTTTTTTAATTTTTTTTATCTTTTATTAGATATTTTCTTAATTTACACTTCAAATGCTATCCCCAAAGTCCCCTATACCCTCCCCCTCCCTGCTCCCCAACTCACCCACTCCCTAAAAGCCTATTTGTTTTCCTTGTTCTAGACACCAAGTCCATCAGAGTGGAGATATTCTAACATGATCATGCTGATAAAGAATGCTCAGTGTAGGGTCTGGGGTGATGGCTCATTAGTTAAGAACACTGGCTGCTCTTCAAGAGGTCCTAGGTTTAATTCCCAGCACCCACATTGCAGCTCACAACTGTCTATTACTCCAGTTCTGGAGGATCCAACACCCTCACACAGGTATACATGTAGGCAAAATACCCATATTCATAAAATAAAAAAATTAAAAATGCTCAGTGTAAATGGATGAATATATTTTTAAAATGGAAGTTATTATAATTTTCCAAGCATTTTGGAAGACTCTACAATGTTTAGCTCAGACTTGCAGGCATTTGCATAAGTGAAATAAACTCCAGAAAAATAATGTTTTATGCTGTTTGACCCCATGTTTCTGTATATCTCTCATTGGCTTTGAAAAATCACTCTCGAACTTGGAAAAAGCATCAGGGTCCTTGAGGAATCATATTCCTTGTACCTTGGAGCCTGCTCAGAAGGTACAAGCACTGGCTGTGGTAATCTGGCAACTTGAGTTTGATCCCCCAAACCCAGGTAAAATAAAATAGAGAGCAGACAAATGTCCACAAATGTCCTCCTCTGAACTCCACACATCCATGTATACAAGGCAATAATAATAAATATCAATTTTTTAAAGATTTGTTTGTAAATTACGTTAAAGCATTGCTCTCTGGCCCCTCAGCTTCTCTGCATCAGCAGATTGGGGAAGGACTGAATAATGAGAATTTCTAGCTAAGTTGTCACATGGTGCAGGTGCTCCTAGTTAGGAGACTATAAGCAGCCATCTACAGAGCTCAAGCTTGACAGCCATCCTGTCACTCAAAAATGCCCCATACATTGAAATATTTTTGACTATATTATATAACATTACATAGTATTACAATGCTGTGTTGTCATATTCCTCTTATTTGGCAATAGAGGGATTATTTCCCAAACTCAACACTGGGTCATGAGCACTAGTTAATACAAAGGCACAGTTAATTTGCAGCAGGGTATAAAGGTAACCCAGATGACACCAGTTATTAGAAAATTTCCCCCTTTTAGCGAATACTTGCCTCCTTTGGACACTGAAAAATATTTTACATTGAGGAGAAGCCATGTTTGAAATGAGTATTAACTGATGTGTTTCTCTCTTAGTTATTTACCATAGGATCCATTTTCATGTTTCCATTCTAGATGGAGGCATGGTGGCAAGGGTTGTTTATCAAGGGCAGCTGATTGGTGCTGAGCCCCACCCCGCTTCTACCCCATGCCTGTGTCTCTGTCCATATGATCATGTTCCTTTTTTTTTTCTAAAGTTCACCACACTCTGACCAGTTAGGTAAAGTTAAGACAGGCCTTGCTTATAACCATCAAGTACTATTTATGTGATAGATATAAAGGATTTATCTCTTTAACAGAAATTTGTTGTTATTGTGTGTGTTATGTATGTATACACGCACACGCATGTACTGTGGCATATACTTAGAAGTCAGAAGACAACTTTATGAAATTGGTTTTTTCCTTTATTTAACCTCTGTTTGGATTCTGAGAGTCAAACTTGGTAGTCAGACTGACTCAATAAATACCTTCAACTTCTGACCTGTTTCAATGATCCCTTTTCTTTTTATCCTTATATCCTATGCCACTTCATTTTCAGTTCAAAATACATAGCTACACCAACTTGCAATATTGCTCATGCCACTTTCTGAAAGAACATAATATCAATTTTATGGTGAGATTTTTACCACTGATCAAGGTAGTAACGTCTAGTATATGAGATACATTTTTCTCCTCTACTGCTTACCCTCTCACCCACTCTACCCACAAGACCTAGCTGGGACTGCTTAGAATCTGAATCTAGAGTCCCAACCAGAACTTCAGCTTGGAATCCAAAAAACATGTCCCAACCAACAATTCAGGAGGCACGTTTTAGATTCAGTCCATCCGGAGATCCAACTTTGAACAATCCCTACCCCATTAATAGTCCTTGGAATGTGGTTAGAGGACCCCAGTTAGCGGATCAAAGCCAGTCCCCTTCCTATTTGTCTGATAGCTATCAGCCACTCCTCCCTACCATGCCAGTCTGGGACCAATTGGAGTCTGAACCCTAGAATGCAGAGTAGTCTCCAGACTGAAAACCGAGCACCATCTGCTTGTCCACGTCTGATATATTTAGTTAATAGCAAACAACACCCATCAAATAAAGGTGAGGCCGAATAGCCACACCAAGAAACCTCCTAAACACTGAGATCCATGTTTTTATATCTGCTTTCCTCTTAGGCCGAATAGGTACTTTGGGATAGAATAGACTTTTATTTCCTGGCATTACTATGTTGGTAACTTTTACTTTTGCTTTTGCATTTGTTCTAGCTGCTTGGAAACCTACTATAGGAGACTGAAAATTAAAACATGATTTTTGGATTGTTGTGTGTGGCTAGGAAGGAAGAAAGGGGAGGATGAAACGAGGAATTGATGGCCCAGGTGACCTCACCTCCTGGACTAGCTCAGAAGCTGAAAGTAATGCTCCTTTCTGCTCTTTTATACCTTGGCCTTGTGCAGGACTGTCAAATGTTCCAGGAGATGTGTTGCTAGACTTACACAGAATTCTCTTGCTACCTAAGCTCTAACTCAGTGATGAATTTGAAAGATCCAAGGTGAACCTGAGAAATCAATCTTTTGCTTCCAATTTATATACTCAACTGATTTGGGGAGATTTTTTTTGTTTTTATTTTTTTGTTGGTGTTGAAATGCATGCCAATAAATTTGTAATCAGTCTCAGAATGCTTGGGAGAATTTTAAATTTGTTACATTTGTAAGTTTAATTCATTTAAACTTCAAAGATTTGTTCATCATTTGGAATCATTTTGGTTGTTAAGATGAAAAATGCATCCAATCAAGCATATGAAGTGGCGAACTTCAATTTGTAAATGGATTTTGAAAACTTTAGGGGGATTTAATTAAGTTTTTTCATCAGTCTGGTTGTTTTAGGGGCCAATTTACTTTGTGCTACTTGAGTTGATCAAACACTAATCCAAGTTCTCTGCAAAACCTTCTTTATTTTATATTATGTTTGATAGGTGTACAAACAGGATAGAAGATTTGAGAACTGAACTTAATGATTTAAGGCAAATTACATGTCTATTTTGTTTTACTTTAATCAACAAAAAATTAAAACACAAACAACCGGAGCTCCTTCCATATAAAGCAGGGCCCTTGGGCAAAATATACCTTGATACTACTAACAATTCAACTGTTTCTGACATGTGTGTTTGATAATGTCCCATTTTTCTTTGCATAGCCAGACCATTGGTTTGTCTTGGGAAGGACTTTCTCAGAGTACATGTTGTAATCGAGGGGCCCATCTCATTCAAGTAGGTGTGATTTATAATTCATTCCTAGGGCCTTTTATACAGATTCCTACCAATCTGTCTGGAATCATTCCCCAGGCTGGGTCTTCTATTTTCCCATCACTCTCTCATTTTTCTTCTCTGCCCTCTTCTCATGGTTGCCTCAAGGGCTTCTAGTTCCTTAAGTAGTACATCTTCCTTGTTGTTCCTGTGTTTATTTCTTGAATAGACTCACTTTCTTTTACCCCAGTCATCTGGTCCAAGTGCAGTTTCTCCTCTGTGGAACTGGTTGGGGAGTCATATCCATGGGGATAGAATCAAGGCAGATAAGACAATACACAATTGAAGTTAACCCTTTATTAGATTAAAAAATGTTCTTTGACATGTTTCTGTGAATTGAGTTTCATTATAAACAACCTGTTTTTTTTGTCCTTGTGAGAACACTGGTCCAACTATTAAAGTGGGGACTATAAAACATTAAGATATTTCCCACAATGTGGTGGTGATCTTGTAGCATCTACATGAAGTGCCGCTAACTGGGATTCCCACAGACTAAATCACAACTTCTTTTGCTTTTTATTTTTCATATCACTTCCTTTACTTTCTAATCTGTCCCTCTCTTCCAGAAAGATGTTCTCTTGCCTAAGACATACCCACAGCCAACCAGGCCATTCCCCCTTTTTCTTTCTTTCCCATCAGTAGGAGCCCCACTGTATCCCAAGTACTCAGACTCTGAACTGGAGACCCCCACATAAACCTAATATCCAAGATGTTTGTTAAGTGGGAGCTTTTATGCCTCTTTGTCTGTGCTTAATGGGAGTTTGACTTTCATGCTGGAACTACAAGTTTGTCCTGAACCTTACAGAAATCAGCAGCTTATTTGGTCCTATGACATCCTGTTCTTTATGTCTATAAACCATGACTTTCAAAGAAATACCAATTGGACATTCCGTACCTGTTGGTAACTGACCTAATAAACTAGAGACACATGATCTTTCTGCATGATGCGTTTAGTAATTTTTCTGGCCCTGTGTTGTGGCACCTGGATGGTACATCCTGGATTTGTCAACCCTGATTGAAACTTGAGGTCCCTTAACTCCCTGAATGTCATTATTCATCTGCTGGTTTTACCCTCGAGAACAGGTTCTGCCACTTGGATAGTTTCTCCATTGCAAGTCCCTTCGACTTCCTGCTGTCATTTCTCTTCCTGCTGCCCTGCTTGAGCTCCCAGCATGCAAAAAGCCCAGATGAGTTATTGCCTTGCACATCCATAGATCAGTTTTAATTGATGTTCACAGGCATGTCTCTAAGTCACTCTGGGAGGTCAAGGTATCTTCTAAATCATCAAGGAAAGGATAAATTATGTTCAGTAAAATTTTATTATTCCCATACTTTCATTCTTTAGAACCTAGTTATCCACATAGGAATATAGTTAACCCTGTATTAATCAAATTCATCAACAGCCCATTCCACAAAACTTAAAGTTTACGGCCTTAGGAAAGTACTAGATTACTGAGTATTTCACTGTATGTTCAGTATTTGCTATCAGTTGCATAGGTTTCTGATAGAGTTTAGTGTGACAGGAAGCCATTTTCCAGCAAATGAGCCCTTTGCATCTTGACTAATCATAGCTACCCTCAACTTTTATTGTAGCCATGCCTACAGCCTCCTGGGGTATGCTATCACTTTTTTCAAATGTAATTCTTAAATAATTATCAGTGAGAGAAAGTCCAAAGTATGGCAGCCAGGAGAACTCATTAAATGTTCTACATGTTGCCACCTACTTGGTGTAGGGAGTGGGGCTTTCTGTATTGTTTCCAGGCTGAAATGAAATGAAGAGTTAAAGCCGCTAAGAGACCATGTGCTATTTCCCTGCTTTTGATTTCCTTTTGACGGTGACTCAAGATGAAGCACATTGAGATATAGAACTCTAAAGTGACTTCCCAAGTCATGCAGTGAGACAGTTGCTAAGTCATGACTCTGCATGACTTAGTTGTGGAAGAGTTTGCTTTAAACCCCTGGAGCACTGAGATTGTGGCTCCGAGATTACAGCATTAATGGCAACGTACACACTCATACTGTCGATTGTTCCAACACCACCTCCCATTTACTTGACTTCTTTCCCCACAGTCTTGTTTATTCTTTTACCTCAGGTATCTATCCCACCCAATTGCATGCTGATTGCTGGCAATCGCAGATCTTTTGGATCAACTCTAAATTAAAGTCCTCTGTGTTTCCTACACTAGTCTCTGTATTTCTGCTTCAACTTAACTCCATCCATTCTGTCAACCCTAACTTTTGATCTTCCTTGATACACACCTCCTAGTTTGCCTTTGAATCCAGGTGTGATTATACAGCTTATCATTATGGCAACTCCAGAGGAGAAAATGAGTCCCAAGAGCAGGCACAAGAGATGGAGACCTGTAAAAATACTAAGCTAATAGCTATAATATATATGTTATATGTACAAGGCCTATGTATGTTATATATATATACATATACATATATATATATATATATATATATATATGATTATATATATATATGATTATATATATATAATCATCTCATCTGTTAATTATGCTAAAAAACTTATGTTTTTCTTTTTTTTGGGGGGGGGAGGAAAGGATTTATTCAACTTATACTTCCACACTGCTATTCATCACCAAGGAAGTCAGGACAGGAACTCAAGCAGGTCAGGAAGCAGGAGCTGATGCAGAGGTCATGGAAGAATGTTACTCACTGGCTTGCTTCTCCTGGCTTACTCAGCTTGCTTTCTTATAGAACCCAGGACTACCTGCCCAGGGATGGCACTACCTACAATGGGCTGGGCTTTCCTCAGCAGTTTGCCCACAGCTCTGGCATCTCAAACATATTGGGGTCTCCAAGGCAACTTCAATGTTACAGCTTCTTGTTTCAGTGTCTGGGATCCACATGCGATCTTTTGGGCTCCTCCAAAGCACTGTTATCACCTAACTGGCACTGTAACTGTGTCTTCAAAAGGCCATTCCATCTTTCTATCAGACCAGCTGCTTCAGGATGATGGGGAACATGGTAAGACCAGTGGATTCCTTGATCGTGGGCCCACTGTCGCACTTCACTGGCTATGAAATAAGTTTCTTAGCCAGAAACAATACTGTATGGAATACCATGACAATGGATAAGGCATTCTGTAAGTCCACAGATGGTGGTTTTGGTAGAAACATTACATGCAGGAAAGACAAATCCATAACCAGAATAAGTACCTATTCCAGTATGAACAAAACACTGCCCTTCCCACAGAGGAAGTGGTTCAATGTAGTCAACTTGTCACCATGTTACTGGTTGGCCACCTCAAGGAATGGTGTCATGTCTGGGGCTCAACTTATGTTTTTCAAATTGGGAAAATTGTCATTTCTTTTAGATGTTCCACTCTTTTGGAGCACAGGTTTTTAAAGTAGGATCTATGATTTCTTGGATTTCATGTGGGTGTATCATGTCTCTTTTTTCTTCATTTCTGATTTTCTTAACTTAGATAGACTCTCTGTGTCTTTTTGCTTGTAGAAAGCTTTGTCTACCTTCTTGATTTCCTCAAAGAAGCAACTCTTTGTTTCATTGATTCTTTGCACTGTCCTCCGTGTCTATTTTACTGATTTCAGCCCTCAGTTTGATGGTTTCCTGCTGACCACTCCTCTTGAGTATGCTTACTTTTGTTGTTGTTGTTGTTCTAGAACAGTGGTTCTCAACTTGTGTGCTGTGACCCCTTTGGAGATCAAACATCCCTTTCTCAGGAGTCACTTAAGGCCATTCTGCAATTCAGATATTTGCATTACAATTCATAACAGTAGCAAAATTACAGTTATGAAGAAGCAATTTTATAGTTGAGGGGTCACTACAACATAAGAAACCATATTGAGGGTTTGCAGCATTAAAAAGGCTAAGAAGCATTGTTTCAGAGTGTTCAAGTGTGATGTTAAGTTGAATATATGTGATCCCTCCAAATTTTTTATGTAGGTTCTGCTGTGAGCTTTCTTCTTCGCACTGTTTTTTTTCATTGTGTTCCTTAAGTTTGGGTATACTGTGTATTCATTTTCATTGAATTCTAGGATCTCTCTGTCTCTCTGTCAGTTTCTCTCTCTCTCTCTCTCTCTCTCTCTCTCTCTCTCTCTCTCTCTCTCTCTCTCTCTCTCTCTCTCTCTCTCTCTCTCTCTCTCTCTCTCTCTGTATGTGTGTGTGTATTGACCCATTTTTTTCAATTTGTAGAGAGTTCTTAATTTCCCAGCAATTTTAAAGGCTTTTTGCTTTTAGTTGCTGTACAGTTTTGATCCGTGGTGGTCTGTTAGGATGTAGAGACTTATTTCAAGTTCCTTGTTACTGTTAAGACTTGCTTTGTGCGGTCAATTCTAGAAAACATTCCATGACATAGAGAGAATATTTGTTTGTGCTTGAGTAAAATGTTCTGTACATATCTGTTAAGTTCATGTGTTTTATACTGTCTGTTATTCCCAATATTTCTTTGTTTTGGTTTTGTTTGGATGGTATGTCCTTTAGTGAGAGTGGGGCATTGAAGTCTCCCATAATCAGTATGTGAGGGTCAATGTGTGTTTTACTTTTTAGTAGTGTTTCATTTACAAACTCATCTGCCTTTTTCTTGGTGGCTGTTTGTTTATGAATATGTAGTATATTCATAAACTTCTTTGTCTCTTCTGATTAGTTTTGTTCTAAGACCCATTTTATTGGATATTAAAATGGCTACATCAACTTGAATTTTAGGTCCATTTGCTTGGAATATCTTTTTCCAAACCTTTACCTAGAAATAATCTCTATCCTCGATGATGAAGGGGTATTTCTTGGAAGCAACAGAAAGATGCATCCTGGTTTTGCATCTATCCTATTAGTTTATGTCTGTTTATTGGGGAATTGGGGAATTTATTGGCCATTGTTATTGAGAGATATCAATGGCCAATGATTGTTGATGCCTGTTATTTTGTTGTTGTTGGTGGTGGTGGTAGTAGTGTTTGAGTGTGTGTGTGTGTGTGTGTGTGTGCTTCCTTTCTTTTGACTTTTCCAGTGTGAGACTATTTATTTCATGTGTTTTTATGTGTGTAGTTCACTTCCTTAGGTTGGAGTTTTCCTTCCAGTTCCTTCTTTAGGGCTGGATATTTATAGCTAGATATTGTTTACATTTGATTTTATCAGAAATATCTTATTTTCTCCCTCGATGGTGATTGATTTGCTAGGTAAACCAGTCTGGACTGGTATCTGTGATCTCTTAAAGTCTGTAACACATCTGGCTTTCAGAGTCACCATTGAGAAGTCAGGTGTATTTCCATAGGTCTGCATTTATATAGCTTTCCTTGAAGCTTTTAATATTCTTTCTTTGTTCTATAAAGTTTAATATTTTGATTATTATGTGTATGGGGGGTATTCTTTTTTGGTACAATCTATTTGGTGTTGTATATCTTTTTTTTTTTTTGTACTTTTATATGAATGTTCTTCTTTAAGTTAGTAAATGTTCTTCTCTGATTATGTTGAAAATATTTTCTGGGCCTTTGAGCTGGGGTTCTTCTCCCTCCCTTATACCTATCATTCTTAGGTTTTATCTTTTCATAGACTCCCAGATTTCCTGGGAAATTTTATGTTAGGAGTTTTTCGGGATTAACATTTTCTTTGACCCATGCATCTATGCAGTTTTCTATCATATCTTCAATGCCTGATATTCTCTTTTCTATCTCTTGAATTCTGTTGGTGAATCTTGTGTCTGTTGTTCCCTTTCAAATTCCTAAATTTTTCATTTCCCGAATTCCTTCAGTTTTTTTTTTTTTTAAACTGATTCTATTCTCAATTTCAGGTCTTGATGAGTTTTTTCAAACACTGTATTTTCCTGGATTACTTTAAGGGATTTATTCATTTCCTCTTTAAAGACCTCTATCATATTAATAAAAGCTGTTTTAAAGCTTGTTTTTTTCCTTGTTCTTGTATTCAGTTATGCTGGAATAGTCATGGCCTTCATTGTTAGGATAGTTGGGCTCTAATTGAGACATATTTCCCTGGGCAATTGTTGATTGTGCTTTTAAACTGGCATCTAGGCATCTGGATTTGGGATGGCTAAAACTCTTGGTGTAGGTTTCCTCATTTGTCTTTGTTGGGTAGGTGTTTTGTTCCTTGGATTTTGTTTCTTCTCTGGATTTTCAGAGAGTATGATGGCTTCATGTTGCTTGTTTTTCTGAACTGTTCAGTTGATATCTTCACGGGGAATGCCTGCTGGTATTACAGGCTAGGATACTAGGGTGAGTTAGTGAGAAAAGTTTGGAGAAGGTCTTTGTGATCTCTTGTGGGTGGGGTCAGACAGGAAAGGGAGACAATAGCAGATTTCTAGCTATGGAACATGAATTGAGACTCCAGGGATTGGATGAGAGTTCGCCTTCAGTCTACTTGCTGAGTTGGTAGGGGGTGCTTGCTGGAATTGGGTCTGGGAGAAAGGAACAAGCTGAGAGAAGGGGAACAGGAGGGAGTTGTTCGTGGGATCTATATGATATTTGGGAAGGGGTGAGTAAAGGCCACATCTGGTGTTTTGTTGTAGTGCTAGGGACTAGAATGGGCGACACATCTGGGGGAGCACACAGAGAAGAGAAGGTCAGTGGGCATCCTACCTGGTTTTCTGGCAAGCATGACCTTTGGTTTAGCAGCAGGTACCTGATGGAATTGGGGACTGGGATTCAGGGATGAGCTGGGGGAGGGAGGTTAGCGGGGGTGGTCTAGTGGGGTACACAGGTGATGTGGGCAGAGGGAAGGGAAGGCTGCTGCTGGTGTTCTGCTGCAGTCCTAGGGATGAAACTGGGGGATTGGGTCTGGGGAACAGAGAAAGGGGGAGATGTCCTGTCAATCTTGCCCCTTTTTATTGCTATAATCACATAAGAGAGGGTCTGCATGGCTTTTCCTTGCATTTTCCCAGTCCCTCCAATTAAAATTGTGCTCATATTATCTAAAGATCAAATTTCCATTTTTATCTTATGATATTAATGACATAGTTGATCTCTTTTTTTAGAGATTTAATTATTATTATACATAAGTACACTGTAACTGTCTTCAGACATCAGAAGTGGTTGTGAGCCACCTTGTGGTTGCTGGGATTTGAACTCAGGACCTTTGGAAGAGCAGTCAATGCTCTTACCCGCTGAGCCATCTCACCAGCCCAGCTCTTAAAGCAAATTAAAACAGAGGTTCAAGAAGAAATTTAAAAACAGAGATTCTGAAATTCTGTTCTCTTAGTTCCTTAAGTTAATCCCTTCTCAGTTTCAATTGCTTCTCTTCCCCTAGACCTCTTTCTTGTATGTTGACATGACACAGGCACAATTTTCATGATTTCTTTGTATCCATACTAATTTCCTAAGCCACCTCTTTTGGCTGCTGAGACAGATAGTTCCATAGATAAGAGTGCTTGATCTGCAAGTATGAGAACTTGAGTTCAATACCCAGAACTCACTTAAAAAGCCAATCATGTTGTACATACTTGTTATCCCAGCACTGGGGATAGAGGCTGGCAGATCTTTATAACTTGCCAGCCAGCCAGCCTAGCAGAAAACAGTGAGCTTCTGGTTCAGTTGGAGAACTTGCTTCAAGGGGGACCTCCCTGAAAGTGAGCTGAGAGTGAGAGCAAGAGCAAGAGCACATATCCTGTTCTGGTCTCTTTATGTATGTGCACCCTCATATGCACTTACCACACATGCATATGTATGTACATACCTCATCCTCCTCCAAAAAATGAGATCTACATTCCAAGTTTGTCATCACTACCAACA
Source organism: Mus pahari (assembly GCF_900095145.1). Lineage (NCBI taxonomy): Eukaryota > Metazoa > Chordata > Mammalia > Rodentia > Muridae > Mus > Mus pahari. Next base: position 31,935,043 of record NC_034605.1, on the reverse strand, counting down.
GATATTCAAACTCCAGTACAGACACACAATTATCGAAATCTTCAGTTCTAAAGAGAATAAAGTGGGTTGATTATTTTGGTTTTTATTCTGCCTGTGCTTAAGTGCAAGATGGCAGTTTTTTTGCCACACAATCTAGAAAGTGAGTTTTAATTCTGTTTTTGAAAAAAAAAATTTTTTTTGAGACATGAAGCACTCTGAGAAAGGAGACCCAGCTCCTTATAACTAAGAATTCCAAAAAGATCAAAAGTGAACTTAGGTTCTGTTTTCCCTAGCATCCAGCACTGGGTTATCATATATGGCTCTATATGCTAAATGCCTTTTCAGTTACCTGGGCATGTTTAGATCTGAAATCTTCTCCCCTGTCCTTTCTCTTATGAATATTCCTCAGCTTTGTAAGTTTAAGACAGGTTATAATAGAAGTAACGAAACTCTACTTATACAATTAATTTAGGGTATGTTACATTAGGTTCAAAACCTGGACTCTTCAGTACTAATTTTGAATATTTGTGTTGCTCACTCCAATAGTATTTTAAACTTACTTTATTTGTTTGTTTACTTATTATACTTCCCCTTGAAAACTTGTGCAAGCTAAGGCAGTGATTCAAAGGTACAGCAGCCTTGGTAAAACAGGGCATACTCAGGAGACCTTTCTTATTGCTAATGTGTAGCATGTAGTTTTACACGTGTAGCATGCATCTACCCACCTTTGCCCTGGTAAGTAACCATGATACCAGCTCCCTCCCAACTTCCCTTGAATCCTCAGATAAAAGACACAGATACATAATTGTTCCTTTTCAACTTGTCTTAAGACACAATTTCGAACTAATATCTCCCACCTGAAAAAGTGTGCCCTTATCAGTTTCTTATCTCAGTCTCTCCCACCTGCCTTAAACTTCAGTTGCTAAACTCCCCTGACCACCTACCTGTAGGAAAGGCCTGTGTGACCACTCCATTTTGACAGAAGTCCCTCATGTTCCTTCTGTCCAGCAATTGGCCAATGGCTTTCTTTACTGACAGATCAAGAACCAACTAGGGAATAGGACCGTAGCAGAAGAACTACCCCCTACATTAATAAGATTTGGAGAGGGCTTTACAATTAGCAGAATGAGGAGTTACTGGTATCTGCCACCTGATAGTGGCTTTGAATGCGTCACTTTTCTGTAGGTGTTAGCTGCCTGATTTAAATAACAATGAGATAAAAGATTATAGTTCTAAGGGTCGCCTTTGGTACTTAACTCCCCATCACTTGTTTCCCTTCTTATCTTTACAATGAATGCCAGGGAATGAACAGTTAGGTCTCCTTCGATTTGCTTTATCATATGGTTTTTTGCAGTCTAGTGCCTGTGCCTTATCTGCCTCTGGTAGAAAGAAANCCCTGCCTGCCACTCTGATCTCTGAAATGGAGTCCATGCTTTCTCTTATTCTTGTTTTAGTGACATATATCATCCCTTCTTTTGGAGAATCTTTCTGGCTGACCATTTGTAGAAAACTCCTGGTTCTCTTGTGCTCTTAAGTAATTCCTCTCCCTTTTGTGAGGATGAAATCAAGAAGCTCCAGTATCTGAATATTTCTCTCCAGATTCTGGGTGACTGACTGATGCCAGAGTCAGCCATGTGACCCACCTCAGGCATCAAAAATATCCCGATAGTTAGCCAGGCATAGTGCACATGCCTTTAATCTCACCACTCTGGAGGCAGAGTTTCAGCCTCAGTTTCTGATTTAAGCCAATTTGAGTTTAGGTTTCTGACGATTGCAAACAGGATTAATTTCTGAGTTTGAATTTCATTTCATATGCATCAAATGTGGACACTGGGGGTTGGAATTATAGCAATTTTCTTTCCTTTTGTTTGTCTCTCCCTCTTATTCTCAAATGTGTGTTTTTATGTGTATATAGAGAACAGAAGACAGACAGCCTTGGGTGTTATTCCTCCTCAGGCACCATCCTCCTTTTGTTGTTGTTGTTGTAGTGGTGGTGGTGGTGGTGGTGGTGGTGGTGGTGGTGGTGGTGGTGGCGGCTGTGGTGGTGTTAGGCTAAATTTGCCAGTCAGAGAACCCCCATGTATTCACCTGCATCCACTTCTCCAACTCTGGGCTTACAAGCATGTGCTACCATGCCTGGCTTGTTCTATTATTTTTCAACTTGGATTCTGGAAGTCAAACTGGGTCACCACACTTGAGAATAGCAATCACTTTACATTCTGACCTATCTCTCCAGCCTGTCCCTCTTTTTAAAGCTATCATAAACACTGAAAAATTATGGAATAATTATGGCACAAATTCCAGCATATCAGTCACACTCAAAACTGCTGCCCTTCCTGTTCATTTCATACCTTATCCTGACCCACTCCTTTTCATAGTAGTTTTTGGCTCACTGACTGCAGAAATGAGAACTTAACTCAAAGTACTGATAACAGGTCCTTTATTAGATCTGGATGAAGTTTCTCCTGTAAGATATGAATATGTAATTCAAGACAGATCCATGAAAGGTTTCCCTGAATTTCTTCAAGTTGAATTAAGATAGTTCTTTTAGATTCTCAGGCCACAGACTCATTAGCATACGAGTGTCTTGTGTATTCTAATGTGCTGCTCACATACAGGTTTGAGAAAATACATCACTGGCAGAAGGGTTAGAAAGCTAACAGGTTAGAGGACTAGAATTTTAGAAGGAAACTGTATATACTCTGGAGCAATGATTATGGGTATCTCCAGATTAGGGCTGTTTAGAGTCCTTAGAAGCAGCTGCTGAGATGAGATTTGGCATATTATACACTTTTAGCCATCTGTATCTATGGATCCATCAGTGGTGTTGGTACAAATATGATATAGTGGAAGGCCTCTTCATTGTCTTCAATTAAGGAAGGGATTCGAACACTTAGTAGAGAGCATGGGCATTTTGTATAGACTTCAAAGGTAGAGAGGCATTCTAAGTTTCAAGATCCTGATGGACCTTTGTTTCAGTTGGCTCTTCCTAAATGGAAAGCCCCAGTTGTCCCAAATGGGATTTTACCAGCCTTCCTAGATTGGTAATTAGGCTTCTCTGAGATTTGGGCACTCTGGATCAGTTCCCCTGCAACCACTCCCCATCCTGTAGCAGGAGGTGGAGTCTTTGTGAGAAATCACAGAGATTTTGCACTTCTTTTTTTCAATTGGCTATCAGTAAACTGTATATCTGGTCATTAAGTTTCCCCAGGAAGGGATGTTTCCATAGGGACATCCATGGCTGCCACTATTAGTATTGCCTTACATTTACTAAAAATGTCAAAATTATTGGACTCCATCTATGAACATCTTAATTACAACAACTGGGCTAGGGCCCAGAAACCTATGTTATATATCAGTTGTCCAAATGGTTTTTATGTATTTTTTAATTTCATAACCATGCACGTAGGATAGCAATGTCATGGAGCAACAGCCACTAGATAGCATTACTCTGTTGGCCACAATACTCTAGCATCTCTAAAATGTCTGTAACCTCCTTCTACCTAGTGCATGCCCTTATGACCAGGGTGCTGTTCCACATTGACCTCTGCTGTGAGTCTTAGGAATTGGCTTTGTGTTGAATGTTGTGCTAGGTTAAATTCAGATCATCAGACCATTTGCTACTGATTTCTGGTGACTATATATAAAACACTTAGTGTGTACCTGTGGGAGGCATATATGTATGAACATTATTAATAGTAGTCTTTTCTCACCACGTAATTATATACTGCTCTACTGCTTACAAAGTCCTTTCTTAGGCTGCTTTCAATGACTGTAATGAGAAGGTCATGAAAGGAAGGGCAAGGCAGGTGCCTATGAGGTGGCTATGGCTCTTTTTGAATCATTTCCCTGTTTTGAGTGTGAGACGATACAAAACATGATACTGTGAAATAAAAGAGAAACTCCTTGTTCCTAGTGCTGTGAGATGCTCTCATTCTTCCATTGTCTTTAATTGAAACTTGCTCCTATGGTCTCAGGAGAACAGAAGAGATAAAAACCCGTCCTTTGCCTTCCTTAGAGACCTTTTCTTCTAGATGTGCTGTCACTGGGATGACAAAATCTATCCACAAAGCATATGACAGTGTTCAATGACAATATGCTTCACATTCTCTCTGGGCGTATGTGCAGTTTCCAGATGACATACTCGATCCTCTCCTTTTGGCAGTCCTCACGTTCAGTACTGATCGATGCTCTCAACTAACTGTGACTTATATCAGCTGTTAAGATTGATGGACACCTTGCTACTTTGCAGCTTCTGTGCTTTTTATTTTTCAACCACACTCATGATCTCCATGTCTTTAAAGCTGAAATGACTAGTCTTTGCTTCTGTAGCCAGTTTGACTTTAGCTATTCCAACTGTTCCAACAGGAAATAAATGACAATTGAACCCTAAATCCTATCTGCTGAGGGAAATCCTTAGACTGGAGTCTTTGGAATTCCTGCACAATTGTTTTATCTAGGGAGTGATTACTGAAGAATTCTGAGAGGATGCGAGGGAAAACTGAGAGGGAAAGAAAACAGCAAAGAGAAGGCTTCAGAAAGCATCTAGCTTCTGATTTTTCTTCCCCTACTATCTTAGAGAACAAATAAAACAAGGATTTGCTCTATGTAGAGAGGGATGCTGGGCTATTTTTACCATTTGTAAGGGTCAGCTATTGGCTATAAGTGGTCTTAAGTAGTGGAGTGCATAAGAACCCAAATATCTAAGTAGAACTTATTTCTGTCTGCTGAAGTGGCATTCCTCTGGCCAAGGCTATAGAAATAACCCATTGCCAGCTGGCATCAGCTATATTTGGGTGATGGGATACAATCCTCACAAAAGGGAATCAGTATAACATCAATGACTTGTATATGAAACGTAATTACTTGAATTGCTAACAATAATAGTGATGTTAATACTAGCACTGCTGGAGGTTGGGTAAGACAAATAAATCTGAATTCTCCCTTCCCTTGGTAGAGCTAAGCTCACAAACTACAAAAGAGACAGAATCAAATTGAAGGAAAAACAGTGACAGAGATATGCCAAGGTCTGGAAGTGATAGCACGATAAAGATGAAGGGACAGATGCCTTTTATGCTGAGGTTGGCTGTTGGTCCTTGGCTCCATCCCCTATATTTTCCCTGCATTGATCTCTGTCATGGACCTTTGGTTCCATTAAGCTGAACCCATTAGTAGGAAATCTGACCTCAGAAAAAGGAACACACTAGGGTATATCCTCTTGTCCTCCTATCTCAGTGGGTATTTCTAACAGGGGTTGTATTACCTACTAGATTCAAACTCCTGCTGTAAGTGCTTCTTTGATGGGTTCACCTCTCACCAGGCAGCCTTTCCATGATCCTTGCTGCTTCTCAGAGGTCACGTGTTTTAGATTCTGATGGCATCCAGAAGGCTATTGCTATTTTTACGGGACTTATTTCTTCTCTTGGGATTTTCAAATTTTCTATCAAAAGGAAAACAACCCCTTTACTAATTTTATTTTAAGCGATACACCTAGAATAATTTTCTATTGAACTGAACCATAATGCCATACTTTGCTAAGAGAAGAGATGATAGGACTGCTCTTTCCATAGCACCTGGAACCTGTGACACCCTGAAAACAATAATTAGCATTCTGTTTTCAGTCTTTGAATTGATTGAAGGGGGAGTTTGTTTTTGTTTTTGTTTTTGTTTTTTAGAATTTCTTTTCTATATGCGCTTGAGACCTGCTCCTTGGAATTCCTTGTTTCTTCGCTTGTTTTGAAATAAGACCTCAATCAGAAGCTCTAGGTAGGCCAGAGATTACTGTGTAGCCCAGGCTGGCCTTTTGCCTCAGCCTTCCCAGCTGGGTTTTTGCCTCAGGCTTCTCCAGCACTGGGATTACCAAGCTGATTTACTATGCTTTGCTAGCAGTAGGAATTCTTAGCCTATCTGCAAGTGGGAGGGGCATTATCTGCTTGCAATACCGAGCTAATCAAGATTATTATTTGTTCACCCATTTGGTAAGAGTTTCAGAATTAACCTCACATTTCTTTATTAAACCACAGGAACATTTTGAATGATAGCCTTATCTTTTGTAAGGTGAGCATGAACTATCTAGAGATAATATACCTATAACAAGATGCTGGAATGTTGAGGAATGCTTGTATAAATTAGCCGAACAACACTATTGGCTTTCAGCCTTGTTTTCTCATGACTGTCTTTGTACACTTAATTTCCTTTTTTTTTTTTTTTTGTAGAATTTGCATATGAATTAATTTATTTCTGTACATTTTAAGCTTATATTTACTTGTATAAGTGCCTGCTTGTATGTATGTATATCTGTGTGTCTTGTGCATGCAGAGGCCAGAAGAGGGAATTGGAGTCATAAGTCATTTTTGAGCCACCCGACATGGGTGCTAGGAACTGAACCAAGGTCCTCTCAAAGAGGTACTAACTGCTCATCAATCTCTCCAGCCCCTTGTACTTGGATTTTTCTTTCTTATTCTAACTTTATACACGATATTGGAAGATTATTGGGAGAATGAAAAGAAATTACATAAAGGACTGAAGCACATGCTATGAGGTATGGGTAGCTATAACATACAAGTCAAAGCACAGACCAAAGGTGAATTCAGAGAGTGAGGCCAGAATGGCTGTCTCAGACTCTTATGTGTCAGAGACATCATTCTTAAGTCTTTAAGGAAGTTATTTCAGAGCCACTTAGGAAACATCCTCATTAAATCACATGGTAGGAATTGCCAAGTGATAGCCAGGAGGACTGCTGGCTGACAGGCATTAAAGTAAAGTTTATTGCAGTGTAATTCTTCTGGACAGGGGCAGGGACGATCCCAGCCATCTGCGGTACATCACAGGGAGTAGGTGACCAGATGCCAGTTCAACAGAAGAACTAACTGACAGGCAGCCAAGGCTGTGTGGCAGTTTGAGACTAGTGAGTAAGAGCAGCAATCAAATCTTGCTAAGCTCAGGGGTGGATGAGAAGAGTGATGTCTCCCTGTTGATTGGTTCTGCACACTGGGGTAAGGCAGGTTTGAGCTAATTTATTCTCAGCTACAGAAGGCTGTAGTGAGCCTGGTGTAGGAGTCAGGATGGAGATCCCTGTTGGGAGCTGACTTGCACAAGGGACTCCATAAAGGTCTTAGGGTAGGTTTAGCCATCCCTAGCCCAGTGGCATCTTTGTGAAAAGGGAAGACAAAGATGGTACAACTGAAGCTTACCAAGGGGGAAGAATGACAACTGATTTCTCATGAAGGTCCTGAGGTTGCCCATGTTCTTGTTGTCAGTGTTTTCTTTTCTTTTTTTTTTTCCATTTTTTAAATTATTATTATTTTCTTTATTTACATTTCAAATGCTATCCTGAAAGTTCCCTATACCCCACCCCCGCCCCTGCTCCCCTACCCACCCACTCCCACTACTTGGCCCTGGCCTTCCCCTGTGCTGGGTCATATAAAGTTTACAAGACCAAGGGGCCTCTCTTCCCAATGATGGCCGATTAGGCCATCTTCTGCTACATATGCAGCTAGAGACTCGAGCTCAGGGGGTACTGGTTAGTTCCTATTGTTGTTCCACCTATAGGGTTGCATCCCCCTTCAGCTCCTTGGGTACTTTCTCTAGCTCTGTCTTCCTTACACAAAGAAATGTGCAAAATGTGTATGTCAGTATATTTAACTTAAAAGATAGTAGGCTCAAATGAACTGGGTGATGCTGCTCATTTCAATATTAATGGCCTCCTAGCAATTCAATAGATAACACTTCACTAACTAACTTGGGATAGTTACTCGGTATTGTTTGTATGGTTATTTGATTAACATTTTCTAGTTGTGATTTAAAGTAGAATGCGAGGAAGATAAATCATTTCATGCTGATGAAGAAAATAAGGAAAGACTCTGTAGTACTCTCCCAGCCCCTTGGGTTTTAATGCTTTCAATGAAAAGACCTAAAGGCATATGCTTCTTTGAGATAAAATACATTTCGCATCCCAGTCTTTCTACTCACATCCTGAGCCTGTGCCTTCACCCCCTCCCCAGCATTGGCTCGGAGGCAAGTCTTATCTCCTGCCAACATGCATCCTGGCATGTTATATTTCTTAAATGAATGGAAACATTGTTTGGAAAGGAAAGAAATACAATGATCACCTTACCTGTTTAAATGGCCATGTGAGTATGCTTTGGTCATCCTCATTAAAAAGATGTTTACTGGGTAAATTCTATGTCTGTGTGAATTACTCTATAAGAATTCTTTCACGATAGCTGTTAGGGTATGGAAATACAGTTAAGTGAGTATTTCATATGCATTTTAAAATGTAGGTCCACTGTCTAACGAAATGAGAAGGAGTTAGAGGTAGAGCTAAGCTCTTTCTAAGGCTTTTATTTACTGCTTAGGTGATGGTGTCACAAAGGTCACCCTTTGCTCAACAATAGGCTTCAAATACATAATTGCAATGGTTCAAATGTACCAAAATTAAAAAGCCAAGGAGGTTTGGGAGATTCCAGAAGAAACACCTTAGGCCTTCTGTGAAATACTGGCCACAGGATCTGGCATAGACTAGATGCTTAAAACTATTTTCTGCTCCTTCTAACCTTTGAGCTGTCATGTTTTTCGTTCTTGTCCTTGGGAATGGCTGGTGATATTCTATTGTGCTAGACGGAGGTTCTGCTAGCATATTCCCAGAGTGAGTCAGATATCTGTTTTCTTCAGATAACAGATAACACAGAACTTCATGCAAACAAAGCCAGGAGCTGGTGAGTCACAGCAAGTCAGTTTGGCCCTGTAAATCTCTCTTGCTTTCTTGATCAAACAATATCATCTCTCCATGTTGGCTTAAAAGAAAAAAAAGTTATCTCAAGTGTTTGCTGAGTGAGCAAATGTCAGCTATGGGGACAACAGTTTGCACTTTATATTCTAGAAACTTCCGAAATATTTACCACACTTGAAAGAAGAATTTAATGTAAAGGAAAAGGAGTCAAAGTAATTTTTTTTTATGTTGTTGTTTTTAAATTATGTCTGGGAAATGGTTCAGTATCTAGTAGCCTTTGCTGTTTAACTATGAGGGCCCACACTCAAATTACTAGCACCCATGTAGAAAAGAAGTTTTGGGTTCAGATTCAAACTGCTTGTATTTTCTTTCACCCAGAGTGATTTAATTTATAGTTTCAAAAGTCAACATAAAGAGCGCTTGCTGTATAGGTTACCAACCATCTGATATTACCATCTCTGGAAGGTCACCTGGGAAATGTGCTAGGCTGCGCATTGCAGGGCTTTCTGTCCTTTCAAACCAGGGCATAGTCTATATTTTAGACAGAATACCTATTCTTACATCAAAAACCAAATATCTGGGTTTGGAACTAGTGATGTGGTTTCTGTCTTAGTCCCCAGCTGTGGGCATAGAGAACTGGGCACACTTGAAGGCCTTTACCTCTTTAGGCATCTGTGTCTGCACAGGGGACGGTGTCATGGGACTTGCTGGCTGGTTGTGAGACATAAAAGAGACTGAAGATGTAAAAGTGCTTCGAAAAGACTCGATTGTCCCAAAGACCACTAGCGTCAGTTAATAAGCGTCAAATACGTAATCGTAATGGTTCAACCCTAGCGAACCTACGAAAGGGAGGAGGCTTGGAAAACTCCTCAAGAAACATTGTAGGACTTCTGTGAACTAATATCACAAACACGTGGAGTAGATTTCCCAATTTGAACGCACCACAGCCTTGGGATTAAGATGAAAATTATTGACTTTTACCCACCCTGGAAAGTCTGACAGTTCAATACGTTTGACCCTTCATAAACCTGACTTAGTTTGCCAGCACCAGGGAGCCAGGAAACAGTAGATGAAGAAGGATATCTTCTCCGAGCCTCCAGAGCCAGCTGATTGAAAGTTCAGGGTTACACAGACAGCAGGTTCTTTTGAGACTGACCATGAACACACCTTGACACTGTGTCACTCTCCCTGTCTCTCCATCTGATTTCCAGCAACACTTTTTAGAGACTAAATCACTAGTTCATGCTCCGGATTTTCTGCAGTGCTGCTTTTTAGCTCATTCCCCAAATTATGCTGCAGTTGGACGAGATTCAGTTGCTTCTGAGAGACTGTTGTTTGGCTTCTGGATTCCATTCACATGACTTTCCCCCTCATCCCTCATAGATCATTAATAATAAATGCAGTCAAGGGTATGTTATGTGAAAACTAAGAGGCTGAACTTTTAAAGCAAGACCTATTAGGCTCTATTAAGACATCAAGGTTCTAAGAAAGCTCACTGCCTCTAAATTATGCTCCTCTTTTTCCTTCTACACCTTTCTTATAAAGCTCCATCTTAACGCTGTTATATAAGAGAATCGCAGATTAGGAGATGTCAGAAGTGAGAGCTCATTAGTCCCACCTTCTCGCTCTTGCTGGTAAGATAACTGATAACAATATTGTCTTTGAAAAGAGAGTTTTCAAAACATATATATTGCATAAAAGAGAAGTTGCCATTGCTAGTATCTAAAAGGATATTTGAGTCAAGGCCAAACTCAGGATTAGGAAACTGAGTGACTTGTAAGCATATTAATAGTTGGGCAACAGAGAGTGGAATGACGTCATGGGATACATCTTGGCCTTGAATACATTAAGATGCAACTTTCAGCTTTACTAGTTGTATGACTTCACTACTTAGCTTTAAGTGAGAATCAGGATGTGATGATTTAGGGCTTCGATAGCAAATATGCCAAGAATCTTAGACAAACCTCACATTAGTATATAAAGCTTCAATAAATTCAACTGTGAACATTATGATAAAAACATTGCAAATATAAATCACTGTGGTACATAGATGTGTGACTCTGAGAGATAGAAAATGACCCTCCCTACAATCCCAGAAGTATAGAGCAACCATAAAAGATTTAAATAAGTAAAGGTCTTAGTTTGCTTGGCAGAGCAAGTTGACATTGGGTCACAACAAACAGTCCAGCTTATGAAGTGACAGAATATAGTTTGAAACATGATGAAGTCCTCCACTAGACAGTTTGAATGTGTAGCCAGGGCCAGCCACTTCCTGTTTGGGTAGCAGCGAGCAAACTCTTTACTCACTCCATGTCTGCTTCCATTCACATCTCTGCAAAATTGTGACAGTAGCGGCGACTGTGATAGGAATGTCCCAAGTTATTCTGAAGTAGAAATTGTATCCCAGTGGGTACTTACTAAGAACCTTTATCCCCCCTCTCCCACCCCATGTCCTCCCTCCTGGCCCCCTTTTACTTTTCTATATGCTCAGCCCAGTGACATTAAGCACATTCATACTGTAGCACCTTCAGCCATCTCCAGGTCTCTTCACTTCGCAAAGGAGAAACTCTGTGTTCATCAGCCCCTGTAAGTCATCATTTCATTTTCTATCATTCTGAACTTCACTATGAGAGTTACCTTGTATAAATGGAATTATGTCATATTTGTCCTTTGGGGCTTGGATTTATTTTACACCACATAGTGCCTTCAGAATTCACCCATGCATGTATGCTTCAGCATTTGTTTCTCATTTACTTTTTCATTCATCTGTCTGTGATCACTCTGTCTGATTCCATCTCCTGACTATTGGGAATGATGCTCTGGCCATAGAAACACAGATCACTCTGAGGCCTGCTTGCAATTCTTTTTGGTACCTTAATGGTTGAATACTACGGGAGTCACGTCAGACCGTTTCCAAGCTTGGGCCATTTCACATTCCTACCAACAGAGAGCAAACCTTGCAGTTTCTTGACCTCTTCATGACCGCTTGCTCTTTTCTGGATTATTTTGTTGTAAGAGGATATGTGGTGAGTAAATACTCCCTTAATGCCTCTCAGCCTTGTTTTACTATGTGTCTGATTGTCTTTGTGGGCTGTTGCTTATTGTTCCAAATGTCTCCATGCTGGGAAAGAGAGTACAGGCTGTAGATCTTTTTCTATAGGTGTGTCTGTGGAGTGAATAAGGTTGGAAACCTGAAAAGAATGAGGATGTGGCTACAGTGACTGAAGTGGGATCTTCCCTAACAACTTAGATAACAAATTAGTAATTAGATAACAAAGATGCATTGCAGGAGCACACGAAGGGAGGTTGAATTTCTTCGGTGCACAATGTATGAATGTTTTAAATAATGCACACAATCTCATTAGGATGTGCAACCAAAACAAGCTAATCAAAACTAAAATTTCCACCCCCCCTTTTTTTTTTTTAAAATGTAGATGCTAGGAAAGCATTTACCTTCTTAATATAAAAGGGAGGGAGTCTTTTTTTCTTTTAAAAAAGAAGTTTATCAATTCTCTCTCTTAATGCCTCAAGAGAACCTCCTATCAGTCTCCATAGTGAGGAGCTGAGAGGCTCCTGACAAGCAAGCTGCATCGGTTTGGTTTTTTTTGTTTTTAACCTTTTTTATTTTATTTTATTTTAAAGTTTGCTATATAATCAGCTGGAGCCACCCATAGGCACCAAACTCCTTTCCAGGTTTCCAGAGATCCACAGTCTCTGGCCTTGTTCTGAGAGGCGCCTCTGAACCTGTATTAATTGGCAGGGCTAAGAGACGAATCTCCAAGAGGCTCATTGCTGGGACCTGGGAATCCTTAAGGTATGAGAGGAAACCAAACCAAAGAACAACCTTCATGCAACCTTGGACAAAGCTGACCTTAGAAACTAAGAATGGATAGTGTGTGCGCGTAGAGCAGGTAGGCCACTGTAGATGTGGCCTCCATGAAGTAGGCATGGCCTTGTTGGAGTTGGAGTAGGTGTGTCACTGTGGGTGTGACCTTGTTTGAGTTGGCGTGGTCTTGTTCCAGTAGGTGTGGCCTTGTTGGGGTAGGCATGGTGGGAGTGGCCTTGTTGACCTTAGAAACTAAGATTGGATAGGGTGCGCACATGTGACACCAGAGGTCAATATCTAGTATCTTACTTAATCCTTCTCTACCTTGGTTTTGAGACAAGGTATATCACTAAATATGAAGTTTATCATGCAAAACACAAGAAAACCAAGAAGGATGACCACTGGGTAGATACTTCATTCTTCCTTAGAATAAGGAACAAAATACTCATGAAAGGATATAGGTACAGAGACAAAATTTAGAGCTAAGATGAAAGGATGGACTATCCAGAGACTACCCCATTCGGGAGTCCATCCCATCATCAGCCACCACACCTAGATACTAATGCTCATGCCAACAAGATTCTGCTGAAGGGACCCTGATATTGTATTGCGGACTCTTGTGAGGCTATGCCAGTGCCTGGCAAACACAGAAGTGGATGCTCACAGCCAGCTATTGGATGGAACACAGGGTCGCCAATGGAGGAGCTAGAGAAAGTACCCAAGGACCTTAAGGGGGCTGCAACCCTGTAGGTGGAACAACAATATGAACTAACCAGTACCCCCTGAGTTTGTGTCTCTAGCTGCATATGTAGCAGAAGATGGCCTAATCGCCATCATTGGGAAGAGAGGCCCCTTGGTCTTGCAAACTTTATATGACCCAGCACAAGGCAAGGCCTGGGCCAAGTAGTGGGAGTGGGTGGGTAGGGGAGCAGAGGTGGGGGGAGGGTATAGGAAACTTTTGGGATAGCATTTGAAATGTAAATAAAGAAAATAATAATAATTTAAAAAAAAAAAGAAGTTTATCAATTCTCTCTCTTAATGCCTCAAGAGAACCTCCTATCTTTGCCTCCTCCCATGGCCACATCAAGGATTACAACTAGATATTACCCACTCATTGTTTTCTAGGTGGGCACTGGGAATTGATCCTCATGCTTTCACAGCAACTGCTGAAGCATCTCCCATGCCCTCTCAGGCTCAACATTTAAAAGTTGGGTTTTATAATAGACAGGAAAATCCTGACTTCAGAACTGTTGTGACATTCATTAGTGACGTTCATTACCATGACCCTCCCGGATGGATGTGGATTTAAGCAGCAGTGGAGCAGTCCTTGGATGCTGTGGAACTGGAAGCACCAGATGACCTCTCCTTGATTTACTTTGACCTTTGCCACATCTAAAGGAGGCTGAGACACTAGGTACAAGTCAGGGTTTATGGAAACAAAGTAGAAACAGAAGTCTTCTTGCCAGAGTTTATCATTATGCATTTAAGTCAGCAAGTACTTTTTACTTTAGTTGTTGTTTAGTTTAGTTGTATTTAATGTGCTGTTTCATTTTCTTCAAGCTCTACTCCTTATTCTATTAAAGATGGGTAGAACATAGGCAATACACTTCAGATGTTGAGTAGTGGATTTATTTAGATGTTCAGATAATATAATATGGCTAGTTTGTCCACATTGCAGAAACTTGAGTTCCAGCCCAGACTCCAGAATGTACTACCTGCAAGCTTTCTGCTAAGCATATTTCTCCGTTTGCATTACAGCATAATGATACTTGTTGGAAAGCATTGTGGGGACTGAATGGGCAGTGTTTATTATATCTCTATCTCTATTTTTATATCTATCTATCTATCTATCTATCTATCTATCTATCTATCTATCTCCTTATCTTTTTTATATATGTGCTTCTCTTTTTTATAGCTGGATACACATCTATGTGTTATCTATGGAATCTATTATGCATTGTATATATGTATATAGTGTATGCCATATAGGTATGTAATACACATGCCTAATATGTACAGTGTGATGGTTGATCATGATTGTCAAATTGATTGCACTGAGAAGTGTAGAAAATTAGGAAAGCATACCTCTGGATTTGTCACTGAATGTTTCCGGAGAGGACCAATAGGGGAGTCCCATTTTGAATGAGACCTGAACCATCCTGTACGGAACAAAAAGGTGGGAAAAGGAAGCCAGGTAACACACTGCTTCTAGCCTACTCTGCTCTGCCGTCTCTTTCCCTCCTGATGGAAATCTCCAAAACTGTGAACCAAAACAAAGAACTCATTTCTTTAAATTATTCCCATTGGTTTTTGTTTGTTTGTTTTGTTTTGTTTTTGTTTTTGTTTTGTTTTGTTTTTGCCACTACTACACAAGTCTGACTAATGTATGCAGGCTGTAGTAAGGATGCTTAAACCTTCACATGGTTCCATAGTCCTAGGGCTTGCTGGCCAGTACTATGTGTTCTCTGGGTTTGGCATTGTTCATGGGAGGTGTGGACATGCCATTAAGAAACTGAATTTTTTTGTTTACTTCTAAAGATTATTTCTTCTATTTTATGTATATGTATATGTTTTATGTATATGTTTTGCCTGTACATATGTACCCGCATCCTAACGATGCCCGGTGACCATGGAAGCCAGAAGAGTGTGGCTGCGATCCCCTGGACCTGGAATTATAGTTGGCTGTGAGCTGCTGGGTGGGTTCTGGGAACTCAATCTATATCCTCTATAAGAACAGAAGTGCTCTTAACCAACTGAGCCATCTCTCCAGCCCCAGGAATGAGTTTTAAGTCTCAGTGAGTGTCAGTGAATTTCAAGTAAATACCCTGTGACTAGCAAGCAGCACAAAACAAGAGGAGAAGGCACAGGGCACTGAAGGGAGGTGCATTTGACATGTTTAGTTTTGCCCTTTTTTGTAAGACAGTAGAGATCCCATCAAAGAGATGTGCCCCTGGGCTTTAGGCAGAAAGTAGAGCACTTAAGCTTGCTGGGCAGTGGCTGGGGGACAGTAAGGAAGATTCCTGAGGGACAGGAGCAGGAAGGATAGGTTGGTTCCAAAGCCCCACCCTGTGCTTGGAGAGCACAGGGAAACGCAGTTCTGTGGGTGGGAAGAGGGAGAGTGATGGGTTTGGATTTGTGACCACTGGAGGCTAGTGGCAGGAAATCAGTGGGTTTTCAGCGGATGGAGTCCATTTTCTGTGCCAGATGAGAACTGAGGTAATCTTCTTTGAGGGAGGGGACAGTAGGAAGTTGGAGAGTTGAGAAAATTGAAAACAGCTTTATGAAGGAGATAAGATGCTGACCAGAGAAACGTATTAAGTCTTTTAAGCAGATCTTATTTTTTTCGATGTAGATGCTAATAAATGGGGAGGTTATATAAGAGGCACAATATCTCAAATCCAAGGAGCAATGAGGCATTGAATGCTCACAGTTCCCAATGCTGTCCATCAAGTGGTCCATGCACAGCTGCTTCCTGTGTCTTTCTGTGAGTGTCATGCAAAAACTATGTATTACTCAGTAAATGCCTGGTTAGCAGGATCTCATGTTCACTTCATCCTTGAGCTCCCCAGGGTAGCCAGCACAATTCCCTGCAGGAAGAGGAGGCTCAACGAATATTGGCTGAGAGAGTCCGGGGATGAATAAAGGAAGGAAAAATGTTACAAGGCAGAGGACCAGCCCTTTGCTTTGCTTTCTTCACTGGTGTGCATAATCAGCATAGACAGCTGAAGCCTCTCCCCCAGATAGGGGTACACTGGGGAGCAATAATCTAAAAATACATGCAATGACATAGTGTGGAAATTTGTGTGACATTTGTGTGAGTTTTAGTTGTTTTAAAATAATAATAATTATTATTATATATAATAATGACATAGTGTGACATTTGTGTGAGTTTTAGTTGTTTTAAAATAATTATTATTATTTAATAATTTTAATAATAATCTATATATTTTTAAAGTTTGGAGCCTGACATAGCCTAAGAGCTAACACTTGGGAGGGTCTCTTTCACCAGTACAACTGACATCACAGAGTTCACATCCTTATCTTTCATTCTCAAGGAAATAAACAAATATTTAGATTGGCTAGAGCTCTGACCTTGGAGATGAGCAAAGCTTTCCAAAGTTAAAGTTTGACTAAGAATTTCTCCCTGGGTCTCAAATTCTATCATTTTTCTGCTATATTTGCTGATGATGTCACACTTTATCTGTATCCCGGCAAATGTTTAATCTAATTGGGAGAAAAACATGTCACGAATACACTACATAGAACTCTTTACATTTCTCAAAGATTTGTGCAAGAGGCAAACCGAATTTCTTGGGTCCTCAGAAGAGAGCAAAGCCAAAGCCAAACACAGACTTTCATTCTAATTCTGAAGCAAAGAGCTATTAGTATAACACAATGCTTCTCAACTGTCCTAGTGCTGCGACCCTTTAATACAGTTCCTCATGGTGTGACCCCCAACCACATAATTATTATTCTTTTCATAACATTATTTTTGTTGCTACTTCATAACTGTAATTTTTGCTACTGTTGTGAATTCTAATGTAAATCCCTGTTTTTCTGATGGTCTTAAGTGACCACTGTGATAGGGCTGTTCAACCCTCAATAGGGTCACGGCCGCAGGTTGAGAACCACTAGTATAACAGACAACCAATAGTGATAAAGGGTTGAATATAGGGAATTAGTTGATTAGTTAGCTCTTCCTTATGTTGGTTCTGCCCAGCTTTGGAATTAAATGGCTTAAGGTATCAGGTATAATTTAAGAATCAGAAACACGATCCAACAAGATGAAGGGTAATGGTCCTCACAAGTTGAAGGATCTGAGTTTGATCCTTGGAACTCCATGTGTAGAGAACTGATGCCTGAAAGATATCCTCAAGACACTTTCCACCCATGCATGCACACAGTGGCACATGTACATCTGCACACACACACACACACACACACACACACACACACACACACACACACACTGGAGAGCATGAGTTGACATAGCTCACCTCTTTTTGAATTTTCCACGGTTCAGTTAATTTTCCAGCTGATGATGGAGGAATCCATGGATGGAATGAGATTTCACATCACATACCATCATGTGCTTTGGTGCTAACATCGGAGCTTCTGAGCTGAAACTCCCTATAGAAAATGAAATACCTCTTGACATTGATGGTTTTGAGTCTACGGTGGCATACAGGATCCTAGAAAACCAAAATGGGTTATTTACAGGAGAGTTTGCATGGATAAGCACCCTTAAGAGCTCATTATTTGCACTGGAAGCTGAAATCTGACCATAGAAGCAATTCTTTTGATTTCCCAAGTGACCTCATGAAGGGTTTGAGAGAATTCTAATTCCAAAATCCAAAGAAAATAAATTTTATCCAGATGTTGAGTTCGAAGAATCACAGCACATGACAAACAGAACTGGTATTTGCTTTTGGGAAATCTTACTGCTTACAGTATCTACCTTCCAGCAAAGGTTACCCTTGATTCTGCCTTCCTGCTGTGGCCTCCTGTTTAGTCTTGGAATACCACTTCCCGATTTCTGAATCTCCAGCATTTCTGCATTTGTCAACATGCGCATGATTAAAATGATATTTTCATATTTCAGTGTAGTTGGAGCTCCTTAAAGCAGAGAGTTGTAAGTGCAAAAAAGGGAGACGTGCAGTTCCCTAATGGCTCATTAGCATCACATTTGCAATTCAGATCAGCTCTAAATTGACTGAAATTTTTAAACACATAGCAGGCAGTTTAAACTAATGATTGTCTGGAGGTTCACCACTGACATGAACTAAGCTTCCGTTCAAAACAAATTGCAAATAATTCCTCCCTTAGAGTCAAAATGTCACTTTTAAAACTCTATGTTATTGCTAGATTTTTTGTCAGCTATGTACAGAAAAAAAAAAAAATCCATGTATAGTGTGTGCTGTATCTTTGAAAGGACACAGAGTGACACCCTATTAAAAAGAAATAACATAACAACATGTATAAATATATATGAACCTACATTAGTTTCACTAGGAATCCCCACCCCTCCCCCCTTCCCCTTCAAAAATCCTAATTGTAAAGTAAGACACCCTTGGGGCAGTGGTAGGCCCAAGTTGCTTAGCAACCCTCAGCAGGTAGCTAGGCTTCAGCTGCAGCTGTCCTGATTCTTTCCTAAGAACCTTCTTATTACTGTTTGTGTTAATCTTTAACCAGGCTTTTAAACCATAGCCCTTTCCCGGGTCTCTTGTCGTTAGATTGCAGGGACCCGCTTAAATGTTGTCCCAGAGGTAATGGTATTAAGGATGGCTATTGAATGTTGGGAGGGTGATAAGGCTTGAAAGGGGTGAGAATTGCATGTAGTAGCTAACCTGATTTTGCATTCTTAAAAAAAAAAAAAAAAAGCTTAAAAATTGTATCCTAATAGGAACAGAGCTGGGTGCTGACACACAACTTTAAATCTACCATTTTCCCCCAGCCCACAAACTCCTCCAGGCCTCTTCCTGTGCAGCAATTGTTTCTCTTAAAAGACCTGCATTCTTCCACAAAGACCACTTCAGGAATGCAATGAGAATCGCAGCCTTCCGCTGATTGCAGTCTCTTGATGTCATTAGGGAAGAGCCAGGTATGGAGGTTCAGATGGGGAGAGAGAGAGAGAGAGAGAGAGAGAGAGAGAGAGAGAGAGAGAGAGAGAGAGGCGAAGACATATAATAGGGACTTGAGAAAAATCTCATTTTTGAAAGAAGTGTTTCTGCCTGAGGGGAGGTTGCTGACAATCTAAAAGTCTGTGGTTGGACAAGAAATTGACCAATTCCTTACGGATAAAAAGTGGGTTTTGGCCAAAAATAAAAGCACTTTTACTTTTAATAGTGTCCAGATCTCTATTCTACCATGAGGTTTGCATAAATTTCTGTGACCACCCACAACTGTTAGGAACCAATGGAGATGAGCTCATAAAACATTTAAAAATAAGGCTATTTCTATACACCCATCACACAGTGCAGGGGTAAGCGAGGGAGACAGCTGCCTGAAGGTTTTTCACTCAATTCCTTTCAGTAGATTATATATATAATCTACTGAAAGGAATATATATATATATATATCCTCAGAAATGACTCACCTCCTGAACCTGAATTCTGTGTCTTTTTAAAGGACAGGCTTTTTTCCCATCATAACATTTGGTTATTGAACTGTCTTATTATGCAACATAATATGTGCTTAATAATAACTGATTAATGAGGTAGGAAACTAGAGAGAGGTCAGAAAATATGAGAGAGATAACATTTTTATGTCTTTTGAGCCTCACTGAAGTTCATCTATATAGATATAATCTTCAGAGTTAGATTTAAACATAGAAAAGAAGACCCACTTTAAACTCAATTTCTGAATCTGTTTAATTTCCTTTCTGTTTGAAGACATATAATTAAAGTGTGTGAAGTGTGTGTGTGTGTGTGTACAAATGAGGGATTGTGTATGGGAGTCAGGGTGATGCCATTGTGTATCCCCCATTGTTTGAATAGGGATCCCTTGTTTGTCACTACAAATGCCAGGCTAGCTGAGTTCTGAAGATTCTTCAGTCTCTTTTTTCAATCTCACTGAAGGAACTCTGGAATTATAGATGCACACATCATCCTGTGTTACATGCTTTCCCAGAAATCCACTGAGGTACCTACCTAACCCCAGTTTTCTTTTCTTTTCTTTTCTTTTCTTTTCTTTTCTTTTCTTTTCTTTTCTTTTCTTTTCTTTTCTTTTCTTCTCTTCTCCTCTTTTCTTTTCTTTTCTTTTCTTTCTTTCTTTCTTTCTTTCTTTCTTTCTTTCTTTCTTTCTTTCTTTCTTTCTTTCTTTCTTTCTTTCTTTTCTCTTTCCTTCCTTCCTTTCTTTGTCTTAAGTTAAAAAAAGTGTGAAGATGAAATTATAAATCCTAGATAGTTGTAAATCTTTCTTCCTCTCTTTGGAGAGAGAGAGAGAGAGGGAGAGAGAGAGAGAGAGAGAGAGAGAGAGAGAGAGAGAGAGAGAGAGAGAGATTGCCCATATAAAAGACACACAATCCAAGTATTTATAAGCTTATAAGCTGTAAACCTAGATTGGGCAGGTTTCAGAGCTAATTTACATCCCAGCAATATGTCCATTGTTACTTGCTGTTTTTCCTGGCCATGTGCTCACGGTCCATCTCCTCTCATAGTAGCATCTGCCTTTCTCTGGTTGTTTCTTCTCTCCATTTCCTCTCTATCTACAACCCCTAGACAGGTAATTGAAAACCTGCCTACTTCTGTCTACTGTCCAGTCACAGGCTTTAGCTGTTTAGGGAACAGTAACTTGGGGAGCAAGGTTTACACAGCAAAGGCTACCAAATCTTGGGGTACAGAATTTAACATTTGAATATAAGCAGCACACCAGACCAATGAGAGAGAGAGAGAGAGAGAGAGAGAGAGAGAGAGAGAGAGAGAGAGAGGCGAAGACATATAATAGGGACTTGAGAAAAATCTCATTTTTGAAAGAAGTGTTTCTGCCTGAGGGGAGGTTGCTGACAATCTAAAAGTCTGTGGTTGGACAAGAAATTGACCAATTCCTTACGGATAAAAAGTGGGTTTTGGCCAAAAATAAAAGCACTTTTACTTTTAATAGTGTCCAGATCTCTATTCTACCATGAGGTTTGCATAAATTTCTGTGACCACCCACAACTGTTAGGAACCAATGGAGATGAGCTCATAAAACATTTAAAAATAAGGCTATTTCTATACACCCATCACACAGTGCAGGGGTAAGCGAGGGAGACAGCTGCCTGAAGGTTTTTCACTCAATTCCTTTCAGTAGATTATATATATAATCTACTGAAAGGAATATATATATATATATATCCTCAGAAATGACTCACCTCCTGAACCTGAATTCTGTGTCTTTTTAAAGGACAGGCTTTTTTCCCATCATAACATTTGGTTATTGAACTGTCTTATTATGCAACATAATATGTGCTTAATAATAACTGATTAATGAGGTAGGAAACTAGAGAGAGGTCAGAAAATATGAGAGAGATAACATTTTTATGTCTTTTGAGCCTCACTGAAGTTCATCTATATAGATATAATCTTCAGAGTTAGATTTAAACATAGAAAAGAAGACCCACTTTAAACTCAATTTCTGAATCTGTTTAATTTCCTTTCTGTTTGAAGACATATAATTAAAGTGTGTGAAGTGTGTGTGTGTGTGTGTACAAATGAGGGATTGTGTATGGGAGTCAGGGTGATGCCATTGTGTATCCCCCATTGTTTGAATAGGGATCCCTTGTTTGTCACTACAAATGCCAGGCTAGCTGAGTTCTGAAGATTCTTCAGTCTCTTTTTTCAATCTCACTGAAGGAACTCTGGAATTATAGATGCACACATCATCCTGTGTTACATGCTTTCCCAGAAATCCACTGAGGTACCTACCTAACCCCAGTTTTCTTTTCTTTTCTTTTCTTTTCTTTTCTTTTCTTTTCTTTTCTTTTCTTTTCTTTTCTTTTCTTTTCTTCTCTTCTCCTCTTTTCTTTTCTTTTCTTTTCTTTCTTTCTTTCTTTCTTTCTTTCTTTCTTTCTTTCTTTCTTTCTTTCTTTCTTTCTTTCTTTCTTTCTTTTCTCTTTCCTTCCTTCCTTTCTTTGTCTTAAGTTAAAAAAAGTGTGAAGATGAAATTATAAATCCTAGATAGTTGTAAATCTTTCTTCCTCTCTTTGGAGAGAGAGAGAGAGAGGGAGAGAGAGAGAGAGAGAGAGAGAGAGAGAGAGAGAGAGAGAGAGAGAGAGATTGCCCATATAAAAGACACACAATCCAAGTATTTATAAGCTTATAAGCTGTAAACCTAGATTGGGCAGGTTTCAGAGCTAATTTACATCCCAGCAATATGTCCATTGTTACTTGCTGTTTTTCCTGGCCATGTGCTCACGGTCCATCTCCTCTCATAGTAGCATCTGCCTTTCTCTGGTTGTTTCTTCTCTCCATTTCCTCTCTATCTACAACCCCTAGACAGGTAATTGAAAACCTGCCTACTTCTGTCTACTGTCCAGTCACAGGCTTTAGCTGTTTAGGGAACAGTAACTTGGGGAGCAAGGTTTACACAGCAAAGGCTACCAAATCTTGGGGTACAGAATTTAACATTTGAATATAAGCAGCACACCAGACCAATGAGAGAGAGAGAGAGAGAGAGAGAGAGAGAGAGAGAGAGAGAGAGAGAGAGAGAGAGGTGTCACTGTGTAGAAGAGTGTATCTAACAGCATTCTTTTTTACTCTGTCCTGATCACACAAGAGGAAATTTGCATTAAATTTCTGTTGGGGGACCTGAGGTGGGGAGCTTGATTCAGTTTGAGATAGCCGTATTGTGATGCTCCAAAGTCCCTGATATCATGCAAAGCAGATTCCTGATATGAGGTGGCACTTAGGAGTGGTTTTCCATTTGTACAATGATGATTTTTTTTTTCCTTCCTAAGAAACCTCATACATAGCATTTAGAACCAAACTCCCCTGTAATGTTAATTTACTCCTTACTTAAACACTGGCTCCTCTCTTTTGGGCAAGGATGATTTTGTCATTTGTTCTCTTGATTTTTCCCAACTGATTACAAGTAGTGCATGGGGTGTGCACTCTGAACTCTGATTAGCTAGTACAAGGGTTTGCTGCCTAGACATAAAGGGTAAGGAAAGTACGGGTGGCATTTACATGCTTTCATCAGAAGTGAACACTCCTGTGATTGTTTCTTTCACTACAGAGATCTCTGCCTTTCTCCCACTCCTTTCATGGCTGAATCTTACATGCTGTCAGAAGGTAGTTCTAGTTTCCTTTTATCACCACCCTGACACCATGCTTGTATCTCTTTGTTAAAAATTCATCTTCAGTAGATTTTCTAAGAACTAGGTTTTTTTTTTTTTATGAGGCCACGCAGTCTTTCAGTTTCAAATCCAGGAATTTCCAAGTACCAGGAATGTGAATGCAAGCATTCCTTCTGTGATTACTCTACAGGGAAACCAAGAGAAAAGTTTAAAATTAGACTGCTGCTCTTCTTGATAGATGCTTAGGCACGGAAGGAGACAATTGATATGCATTCAATTTTTACTTTCCAAGAGTAATTGTCACAGATTTTTTAAAAAAGAACTATATTTAAATTTGGATTTATTTCACTATTCTTGGTAAATTTTAAGTTCTTCAACTTAATTTTCCCATACTAGGCAGATATTTTGTATTATACATGCTAACAAAAGTTAAAATGTATGTAATTGACCTAAATTCGTTAATTATAAATGTGTCAAACTGATGTACATGCCCAACCATGCTAGAAGGATAAATGTTGAAGAATACTTAGCATTAGGCGTGCATAATCTTGGTCTTCTTGAACTCTTATCAGCAACACGGAGATCCACTCAAGATTGGGCCCACTAACTTTTTCTCATACATATAGGAGGGTCTTATGAGTTCTGCCCCTCCTTGAGGGTATACAATCAATTGCCAATTGCTGGAGAGAGGAGATATTTTCTTCAGTGGCACAGGTGCTCTTAAGTTCCCTCCTGGCCTGGAAATACCTCTCATCCACGATCCTGTAACCTAGATTGAACTCATCGGTTCAACAAACTAGAATTGATATGTTGTTGATGTCATATCATATCTGAAGTGAATAGTTTGTTTCTCTAAGAGATGCTTACCCAGTGCTGGGTCCCTGAATGTGGGGCAAGATGGAATCAAAGTTGACCTTGGGAGGAGAGCTGCTGTGGGTAGTAAAATGTGCAACTGAAGCTAAACTACCTGTGTGTACTGCATCCACGCAGGAAATACCAATATAACCAGCCTTTTTTGTGTGGTGTGGAATTCATACTGGTGCTGTCATTGTGTCATCCCTGCTAAAGGACATGTAGCTAAAGCTGTTACATATGAATATGGAGTGACCATGGGTAGAATCACAAGGTGGTCATTTTTTGTTTGTTTGTTTTATATAGAGTGGCAAGCATCTTTGATCAATAGGGCCTGCCATGTGAGTAAGGAAAATACACTAAAACAGTTTTGGAGAATATTTTATGGACCTGGAAAGTAGCTTTCATGGGATTGGCTGTAAGACTGAAATCAGTTATGTGGTCCTTACTCTGGACAAAAAAGGTGCAACTGAGGTTGAGCTTGTGCAAAGAAGAAAAAGACACATGAATGCTATCCTCTGCATTGGCCTCTGAAACGTTAGGAAGAGGGGGGGGGGCGAGATTGGGTGCTGACTTGCTTTTTTTTTTTCTTTTGTATTTGGGAGATGCATAAGGGAAAAAAGTTAAAATTAGTTCTATGTTGAATAGTGTGACTGGAACCCAAACCTTGTAACCCATGGAAAAAGTCAGACAGTGAGGATGGAGAGAGGGAGGTAGAAATGATAGAAAATATTTAAGATTCAGTCTTGAATACAAAGAAAAAGAAAATCCATAGTACAACATACAGATGCCTCAGTAACAGCTCAGGACAGGAAACTAATAGTTTGAACATTTTGAATTGGGAAGGACTCTTAAACAAGACATAAGAAATCTTCACATAGTAGGCTCATGAGGTCGTTTGACCTGATGATGTATGAGATCAATAAGAATTTTATTAAAGAATATGAACTGGGTGGTGTAGCTATCTGTTCCTCCTTACAACAAAGGCTGCATGATCTGAGGAAATATGAAGGAAGTTAGGCCCTGTTAGACTGGTTTATGTGGACCATTAGGACACTTGGTTAACACTATCTGGGGTTCTTGTGAATATCAGGTACTGGAGGGCCATAGAGGAAGGATAGCCAGTCTGATGGAGCTAGGCAGGAGAGAAGTTTGGCTTCCAATGTACTAGGTCAGATAGGACTTTGCTAACAGGAGAGTTAAGAAATAGATTGGAGTTGGCAAGATTTCTCAGTGGGCAAAGATGCAGACTGATAAGTCTTATGACCTGAGTTTAAACCCTGGAGCCCCCATAGTTGATGGAGAGAACTGACTCTACAAGTCATCCTTTGACTTCCATGCACATCCCATAGCATATGTATACCCACACAAAGACAAACATACACAAAAGAAATAATCATAATTATAATTTTAGAACAAAAGGAAGAAGTTGATTCTACAGAACCCTGAGATGGGCATGGAGCTGTAGTCGTCTTGCTGAGAGCACAAGGGAGACATGAGTTTTATGATGTATGAAAGACTTTGACAGGTCTGAATGGTTTAGATTGGCATATAAATAAAATTTATAAAATGCTAAAGAAATCCACAGGGGATAAAATAAAGAAAAAGCCAGAGGTCAAAGAGGCCTGTCTCAGTCACTTGAAAACAAATGTCTATTTGTGTTGAATTTGTGAGATCTATGCTCTCATGCCAGGAAAGGATGAAGGTCATGGGAGGCTGAGAGGTCAAAGAAATGTTGAGCACACATAGATAAGACATATTTTGCTTATTCTAGATGAAAGCTTCTAAGCAGGCATCCATCAGTAAGCACTGAAGGCAAACACCAGAAAACACAGACAATACACAGGTAGGCAATTCCACATGGTGATAGGCACACATGCCCACAAACAAACATATACTGTGAAAGGCCAAGGCAACAGCCTCTGAGCTCAAGGCCATGTTTATATAGAAGTAACATTATGTCAGTAACAGTTCTATAACTGATTACATCACTGTTTACTCGGGGAGGTCTATGAATATCCAGTGTCAGCCATTTTGTGCTGACTCATAGAGTGCCCCATGTTAATTGTCAGCCATCTTTTAGCTGACTCATGCTGAATTTCTCTATTGATATACTATCATCTAAAGATAGACTGGCCCCTGTTGTTTCCTATAGTGGGTCACCTGCAAACAAATGTGGAAGGTTTGTGTTGAGCCGTATATCCTAATAAAAGGCTTGACCTACAGACAAGTTGAGTTCTCTGAGACTCAGAACTGCTTCAAGCTAGAATGAGAATTTAATGAAGATACAAATGATAGAGTAGTTTAGGTGGAGAAGACTAAGCTTATCCTAGGCATAGCCAATTATCCTGTGTGCATTTTCTTCTGTAGAAAAGTACACTAGAGGTAGAAATTACTCATCCAGCCCCAGGCTTCTTGGCTGTCAGGGATGGTCAATGGAAATCAACAGCAAGCTGGAGCTCAGAGATACAGGTGGCTAGACTCCAGTGACCTATGTGAGCACAGCAGATTCGAGCATGGCTGCTCTCCCTCGTGGCCCAAGGCTTGTCAGAGGGTGAGAGCCAACCTTGGTCTTACTGACCCTGTAAGGGGAGGGAGGGATACATGCAGCCCCATAGCGGCTTTCCAGGATAAAGAAGAGGGATGGCTCATTGAGACTGATCGTGGGACATGGAGAGCTAAGGTACTAGTACCCTTTCTTCACACAAAAGATGTACTCAGCACTGATAGCATCATGTCCTGCTGTATTGGATCTTGTGAATTCTCTTGGATCTTAGTATCCTCTTATCTGAGATCATCCAGCACTTGCTTAGAATGAAAGGTGTTGGACCTTCAGTAGCATTGTCCAAGTTTTCCAATAAAGGTTTTATATCAGAAATGATATAATGGTAACCTTGGAGTGTTTTACAGATATATAAAAGCACCTGAAATGCATATAAACAAAGCTAAGGGACAAAGCATGGGACATCAGTTCACATAGGGTGCAAGAGCCAGAGACAGTTGTGAAACTCTTGGGAACCTTATGGGAGGGTGAGGTACAGCAGACACACAACAAAGATAAATCCAATAGCTTGTGTCTATAGACATTAAAACAATTAGAGAGTTTGATGTTTGGTAGAAAGTAGTGTGTGTGTGTGTGTGTGTGTCTGTGTGTATGCATAAAAATATACTCTTAAAAGCTGCAATTCATTAAATGAAAATCCCAGTGTGAGTGGTAGTCTACTATTTGACAAGTTATTGGCCAGGGTGACCAATGAAGATTAAAACAATACAGGCTCTTGTCATTGTTGTTAGATACCCAAAGGAACAAGATAAGGCCCTATTGCTGAAGACACAAAGTGCACTGGGTATAGCATGTGGAGAAATCAAGCCAGAAGCTTTTCTCTGCTGGCTATTATTTATGGAGCCAGTCTTGATAGGGAGAATTGTCAACACTCCTACCTGTGAACTGTATATGCCACGCTCACAATGTGCCAGTCCAATGTGCCTGCTGGAACATCAGAAGAATACACAGTCCTATAGTCACCTGCTTTAAGGCTTGCTCCACAAGAGGGAACGCCATCTAGTACCATAAGTCTTGTCAAAAGCCCATGAGTGGGGAGATAATAGGTCCTGGTTAGTTTGACTATTAACGCTGTTTTTCTAAAAGGATATGGCACGCCTGTCAAATTGCCTTCTGAACATTTACATTTACTCTTATGGATTACTGCTGTTGTCATACTTGATCAGGAAAGGTGTTTGAAGTGGGACGAGTTTACTGAAGCCACTCAGCATAGGGAGAGGGACTGTTGAATGCTCAACCCTAAATGGACAATTGTATCACCCCTGCAAGGTGGGGGTTCATAACAGAAAAGCTGGAAGAAGATAGGATGGGATGTTTTGGAACACTGCTGGGAGATGGAATGGCATGATGATTGTTCTCTCATACTCTTAAAACTCTGATTAATAACCACAGTCTTACATATTAATTCTTCATCATGGAGTTGATAATAGAGTCATTAAGTTCCACCCATTCCCAAGGTTATAGAAGTGGTTGAGAGTTGCCAGGGGGAAAGAGAGAGAGAGAGAGAGAGAGAGAGAGAGAGAGAGAGAGAGAGAGAGACCTTGTCTTCAATGATGTAGCTGCTCCTGTGAGTAGCCCTAGTTAGATTTATTGGTTTGCTAAGCTGGGCACAGATGGGAGCACTTCTTTGTTCTGTTGATGCCATCCATACCTGTGATAAATAAATGTTTATTTGTGTACTCAGGAAAAGTTCACATAATTATAAAACATAAATATGGTTGAATAATTTGGATCTTTTAGTAATCAGACCGCAAAGTAGTTTAGTGATTGAAGTATATCTTTTTAATTAAAAATGGATTCAAGATAAATTTTAATAAATTATTATAGAATAATAAATTTCTTTGTTTTCTCTATGGCTATTGGCTAATTTCACTATAGGTGTTCTACTTATGGAAACTATCAAGTATTCATAGTAGCTCCCTTTGTTTTTGTGACTTCATGAGTGACTTAGAGGCTTTTAAAGCTTGCTTCTATTTTCTATAGTATTGTGAGGGAGCATAAAAATGCTTTTGTAATCAGAAAAGAAATAAATGAATATTTAAATATGAAATTAAACTAATTTAATTCTTTCTGGATTGTAGCAATATAATTAAGAGGTGCCTAAGAGATTTTGCATAATGTTTTTCTTGTCTTTAAAAAGACTATTGTTACAGAAACTACTCTTAGCCTGGTGCTGTTGTTTCAAAAGAGGGTTTTAAACAATTATTCTAGATGAAGGAGAGAGGCTATTGTCTTTACCACAGATAATAAAAAATGAGTTATAAGAAGATAGGCACAAAATCAGGGGACATTGTCCTGATTTTGTATAAATTAAATAGCTAATTTTCAAAAAGGTCAAATCTAGGGGCTACAGATGGGTTTGACAAAAGAAAAAATTGCAGGGATATTTTTCATTATGGTTAAACAAAAATGTACTTAAATGATGCAGAATGTAAGAAGAAAGCAATTGAATACTTTTATCTAAGGAAATGATTAATGTGTTCTTGGGAGAGAAATATTCAGAGAACATTTCTCTTTAAGGCTAGGATGACACAAAACTCAAAAAAAGTAAGCGTGGGAGAGTTTGATTCCAAGACTCATAGAGTCTGCATCAATTACTAAGACTTGAACAAGTTATGTGATCTCTCTTGCTTTTGATTTCTTTACATATAATCCAAAGCTTTGCATTCAAGGCCATCTAAATTTTTTGTTTTGTTTTTGTTGGTTTATAAAGTTTGGTACTTCCCCACTTGTGTTCTCGTAGCATAGATCAAGCCACTGAGTTACAATTCTGGGCCTTAGTACAAGGCATTGGTTCATTGTTATATGGTTATATGGGCATCTGTGAAAATTGTCAGAATTTTTTTCATGGCCATACAGACATTCTGGACATCTAGTGAAGCCAAGAACCATAGAGAATGTGCCAGTTCCCATACAATCCCGTCTGATTTCCAACAAGCAGTGCTTAATCCTTAGGCACACTGTCTCCACATGGGGAACTAGTTCATCTTTCATAAAGAGCTGGTGTGTGTGCATGATGGGAGCCAGCACATGCTGATGCTAGTGACCCCGCTTTACAGATGCAAGTGTCTGTCAAATATATTCTTGTCTATGTGAGTATATTCATAGAAAGACTCTTAGATGATAGGCAAACATGAATACTTTAGCTTTTAAAATAACTTCCTCAAATCATCCTTGACATGAAACAAGTTGTACATATTTTAAATGATGTATATATGCATCAACCTTAACAAACTCTAGTTAATAAATGTAACCCCAAATGTTTCCTGGTTTCCCGCCATAATCTTTCTGCAAACTCATATGTGCTACAAAGAAAGATCAAAGCTTCTTTTTCATTTTTCTTCATGGCTAACCAATTATTTTAATTACCATTAGCTGAAAATCTGTTCTTATTCTTGAAACTGTCAAAATTCAGGTGCCCATAGTTGTTTAGAGTTATTTCTAAAAATCACTTCCCTGTTTCATGGATACAATTATCTGTATTTAGGTGAGTGCCTTGTCTTGATTGCTTTAACTTTAGAATAAGCCTTGGGGTTAGAAAAGTGCCTGGAATGTATTCTGCTCCCACCAAGGAGTTTGGTTTTGTTTATTTTCACATGAATTTTAGAACCTGTCAATTTCAAGAGAAAACCTGCTGAGATTTATATTGGAGTTGGATTCAATATCTTGATCAGTTTGGGTAGAATTGCCATCTTAATGATACTGAATTTTCTGGTCCATGAACACACTCTATTTCTTCATTTATTTAAGTCTTCTGTGAAGTTTTATAGTGTTCAGTTTTTAAGTCTTGCATATCCTTTTGGGGGACTTATCCTTGAGTATTTTATATTGTTAATGCTTGCATAATTAGTAATGTTTATTTTCATTAACTTTTTAATTGCATTCTTTTTCGATAAGGTCATGTTAGATAACCCAAGCTGGTTGGAACTATCTATGTAGTTCAGACTGGCTTTCAACTAGAGATTCTCTTGTCTTAGTGAGTTAGTGCTATAAGTGTGTATCACTAGGCATACCTGAACTAATTAATTTAAATTTCTGATTATCTATTGCCAACTTGTAAAATGTATAAATAATTCTTTAGTAATGGTATTTGGATCTGGTGATACTATGAAATTTGTCTTTATTCTTATATTTTCAGGAGAAGTTCATAGTGTTTTCTGCATGGATAATCATATCTTTTGTACATATAGAGAAAGTAACTTCTTACCCCTTAATGCCAATGGGTTTTTTAATGTTTTCCTGTCTTGTTGCACTCCCTAGAATTCTCAGTAAACTGACAAGTAGAAGCAGTGACTGTGGAACATCTTTCCTCAGCAATTAGTCACACATCCCACATTCTCATTCTGCTCTGTTAGCCAACAGTCACCCAGCACTCTGATTTCTGCACTGTCTCCAACCAGCTATGGTCCACCTACGGTTCATTTAAACCTCATTTGGTGGTTCACCATAGTCTTTCCACGTAGACACAACACATTCCAGGCTGTTAATAAGACTACCAGAGAATGGACTTGCCTGTGCCCTCTCCTGTTCTAGTGTTGATCCGCTTGTGATGTGGAAAGCTTATTCTGTTTGAATTTTTTTCTGCTTGTCCCACACTTGTGAGTCAGCTCTGGCCCAGATCATTAGATGGACTGCTATGTTATACAGTGGACTGCAAGCGCAACTACCTAAAAGAGTTTTGATTTGTTCTCAGGATAAACTCCTCTATCCTAGTTAGTTTTAACTTCCAACTTAGTCCAGAGTCACCTGAGAAGGGAGTCACAGTCAAGATATTGTCTAGATCAGATTAGACTGTGAGTATGTCTGTGAACAATTGTCTGGATTATTAATTGTTGTAGGAGGTCCCAGCAGTCAGACAGGTGGTCCTAGGATGCATAAGAAGAGCGTAAGTATTTCTGAATTATTCTTGGATAGGAATGAGCCTCTGAAGAAGCTATCAAGTAGCATTCCCAATAGTTTTTTTTTTTTTTCAAGTGCCTCTTTAAATACCTTGTCTGACTTCCCTTGAAGTTGGACTGTCATCTAAAAAGATGAGCCAACTAAATCCTTCCCTTCCCTAAGTTGCATTGGTCAGTGTTTTAATCAGAGCAATAGAGATCAGCTAGTACAATATCCTTCCTTACCTGTCTCTTCTTGATTAGTTGCCCTTAGACTGAGAGTTCTATTGACATCAGGACCCTATTTCTTTTGGATGATCATTCTCTATATCAAACCTTCTCTCTTCAGTTTACTGTTTGTTTATATCTCCTAGGTAGACTTTCACCAGTACAATGCTTCTGAGTCCAAATTTATTGCCATCTGATATACTTAAATAAAGAATAAAATGTTCAATTTAATGTTATGGTCTATAAATATACCTGTAAAACATAAAAAATTTAATCAGGATTTTCTATTATTTATCTCATTTTTTTAATGCTTTATGGTATTTAAAAAATTTATTAGATTTTTATTTACATGAGTCTACTGTAGCTGTCCTCAGACACACAAGAAGAGGGCACTGGATCTCATTATAGATGGTTGTGAGAGCCACAATGTGGTTGCTAGAAATTGAACTCAGGACCTCTGTAAGAGGAGTCAGTGCTCTTAGCCACTGAACCATCTCTGCAGCCTGCTTTATGGTATCTTTGGATCATGGAAAGAAAGTTGGTCAGGCATAGTGGTACATAGCGTAATCTCAACACTTTGGAGCTTAGGCAGGAGAATAGCGAGTTCTAGGCTAGCTTGGAATTGGGCTCCACATTAAGATGATCCAGGGATATGATTATTTGGGTTCACCAGGATAGGTTCCTGTGGCTCCCAGTTTCACATGTCACCCTTTGTGACTGTTGTCCTGCTTGGCTTTTGAAATTAATGTACTCATCAGTATATTGAAATGACATGCCAGCACAATTTGCACATGTCTGGGGCACTGAGCAAGGTGGATCATGGAGGAAAAATAAGAGACAACATCCATAAATATTTTGGGTAGGACTTATGCATGAGAAATTGTCCTAAATCTTAAATGCATGTGGTAGATGCTTTCCAAATTTAGTCATACATTTGACAAAATTATCACACACACACACACACACAGAGACACGCACACACAGACACAGAGACACACACACAGACACAGAGACACACACACACAGACACACATACAGACACACACACACACACACACACACACACACCATTTAACAAGAAGCAGAAAGAACCATTAACTATAAACAAAAGTGAATTTTGATTAATTATGCTTGGAGAGAGATTAAATTATTATCTAGTCTCTTTTGAAAAAGTTAAAATTGTTTTGCCCTGTTAAAGCACGAAAGAGATTAAAGCAAAATAAATAAATAAATAAATCTATGGCAAAATGTATTATAGAAGTGGGTCTAAACAGTTATTTGAAAAAAATCTTATTTTTCATGAGCATATAATGTTTATAGCATATATTAGAATTTACAATTGAAGTTTGTTGTGGTTTATTTTTCATCTTAAATACTAATTTTTATACCTATTTTTGTATCCATAATCTTGCATTTTCCTTAAAGTAAGACTTCAAACTTGTGTAAGTGTTGGGCTTGCATTTGTCTCTAAATTAGTTTTAAATTCACTTTTTGTATTCACAGTCAGGAGACTAGCTCAGCAAGAAGTATAATTTATGGGTCAGCATATGAGGTAGGGCACTGTGAACATTGACAAGAATGGTGATGATCAAGGTTACCTTTATTATTTTAAAGAGTGCACAAATTGAGTAATATGTCAAATACATACAAAGGTATGAAACTTATACTACAAAATTGAGGGCAATGTAATTTAGTGTTATTCGTGTAGTTTTTC
This sequence comes from Mus pahari, assembly GCF_900095145.1. Taxonomy (NCBI): domain Eukaryota; kingdom Metazoa; phylum Chordata; class Mammalia; order Rodentia; family Muridae; genus Mus; species Mus pahari. The sequence continues at coordinate 31,901,499 of NC_034605.1, read as the reverse complement.
AATGATTATTTTCAGAGTTGTTTCATCATTTAAGCTTAGCATTGCAGTTGACAGCTTCAGCTGTATTTGTGGTTAAAAGACAAAGGTTACAAATGCTCTCACTTCTTTAAAGGAGATATTCTATTCTAAGAATCATATCACACAAATTAAACCATACAAACACATTTATTCTATTTTATTTACTTATTTGAAAAGTGTGTTGCCTTAAAAAGGCTTATTCTGCTCGTCTTCTTGTGCATATTTCTAGCTTGCAGAGATCCAGTGGCGTCTCCTTTTTCTCTTCATTCGTCTTTCATGATTTACTGTAGGACTGCTCAGTCTCTGGACAGAGAGCTCTTTGATCAGTAAAGGGTTAAAGAATGGATTAGAACAGATTCAAAGAGAAGACTTCAGTTCCCAATCAGAGGTGGAGGTGGCCACAGGAGCAGCCTGGGGGGGGGGGAAGTGTACAGGAGGCTGAGCAGGAGATTGGGAGGCTTGCCTTGTCATTTGGGCATCATTATCCCTTTGTAGGCTAGGAAGATGATTGTTATAATTAGCAGCAAATTTCCAGGGCAACTATCATTTACCATTCTCTGTAACAAGTGGACATTTACTGTTTTCAATGCTTTCTTTCACCTTTCACCTGCCCACCATGTTGTTCTGTCCTAACAATCAAATACAGAAGAAAACCTATTTGTTTTCTGGTATTTATACATCACCATATATTTATAGCAGCAATGTGACTACTACTTTTTTTTTTTAGTTATTAAATAGCCACACACTGAAATCTCATGTGTTCTTTTCTCTAAATTAAAGTTCCTTTAAAGAAGGAAAAAGGAGTCATGCAGTTTTATAATAAGAATGCTGGAGGGGTCCTTTATATTTATTTGAGGACTATTTCTTATCAACTCTCTTTCTAAACGTAGTACAAAGAAATCTTTCACAAAGTAGCACACATTATCTTTTATAAACAACTTTAATCTCCTTTAGGGCTTATTTGTATTGTAATTTTTTAAAAATCCATTTTTAATTCATTACAGTAATTCAGTAGAAAGATGTATGCCCAGTTACATAGAAATAGAATTCAAAAGACAGTATTTTGAAAGGCATCATGTCATCAATGCTTGAAGATATTTTCCTAACATCTATACTTTAAAAGATATTTCCTAAACAATGGTACAGTTGAATCACTCCAGTTTACTACATTTTTTCCTGAAAAAAATTTTCACTGGTATGTACTTATGAAAGCTGATGGGGGTCATAAGGTCAATTTTCTTCATATGTCATGTGTACTCTGGCCCCATCCATCCCCATATCCTCCCCCCATCTCATTCCTTCCCTTGCCCTCTCTTTTCTAGCCTTTTCTTCCTCATTTTCTTTATCCATTGTGGAGACAGACACTCGGACTTCAGAAGTGGCCAATTGTGAATAATCTTCACAAGCATGGATGCTCAGTTAGCTCTGTGGGATGTTGACTTGCATCCCTTCAGGCATACACCCAGGAATTGTTTGCCTGTGTGCATGGGAGTTCTGGCCTTAGTCTTTTGAAGAGGCCATAAACTAAAACCCACCGTCAACAGTGTCTCTACCCCTCTCCTTTGCTCTACTCTTCCAGTGCAGCTGGCCCCTTTACATTCTCTGTGTTTTTGTCTCTCCCTCCTTCTACCCCTCCTGCCCTGCCTTCTCTTCTTGCCCCACCTTCATTTTAAAGCCACAAAAAAGACTCCTCTGTCACTGAAAGTCCCCTATGAATCTGAAGGTCGGTCTCTGAAGCTGAGGTGCTAACCCCCTGCAGTTGGGTCTGAGCTGGTTCTGAGTCTTCGGAACATAGTTTGAATTTCCTGCCCTCTTCCTATTTCTAATGTCTCCTCTTTTTTTGCTACTAAAACTAATGTTTTAGTTTTAAACACTCTGTCATCTGTGCTCTAGGGTTGTTATTTTTTAATTATGTCAGGTTCATTTCCCAGAGATTCTTGAACTCCATGAATTGATGTTATACACCATCTTCTTCCTACCTTGCTTGTTTTGGAGACAGATTTGTTTCGGGTCTATAACTCAGGCTGGTCTGTAACTCACTATAAAGCCAAGGTTAGCCTTGAACTCATAACAATTCTGCTCCTGCCTCCCAAGTGCTAGAATTCCCCATGTGAGCCATAATGGCTGGCTATAGCCAATGTTTGCTTCTTTATTTATTTGGTGGTAGGAAGCAAATCCAGTGCTTTTTCATCCTAAACAATCTCTACATAGTTGAATTATACTCCTATCTTTTTTTTTTTAAGTGTTGCATTATTTTGGATTTTGTACTCTGTGTGGACCAGCAGTTCTCAGCCTGTGGCTCACAACGTCTTTGGGGGTTACATAACAGGTATCTTGTATATCATGCATTTACATGAGGATTCATAACAGTAGTAATAATACAGGTATGAAGTAGCAACAAAATAATTTTTATGGTTGGGGGTTACCAAAACATGAAGAACTGTACTAAAGGTTGAGAACCAGTGATCTAGATGAATAAACATTACATTTTTAGGTAATACAAAATACTATGTTTATGTTTATAATAGTAATTAAATGAGATAAAAAGCCAATGAACTGGATAAACAGATCACAGCCCAGAGCAATGGCGTGAGTGTCCAAGACTGTGGAGAGATGGAGATAAGATTATCTACTATTTTGTTCAAGGACAGCCAGTGTTTTAAGTTGGCCTTGTTTTCCAAATTCAGTTTCGAAATAAGGGTTGGGTGCCTCAGGGTGATCTCAGGGTGCATACTTGCTGACACAGTCAAGCAAGTCATGTATATTAATTCCAACCATGGGCTGTGTCCTTTGTGGAATGCCCATTCCTCCTGACATCTTGGAAGATTTTAACGTTTTGACCACATCTGTTTCTGGAAATGACAGGATTTTTTGTCTATGGATTGTAAACCTCTAGCATCTGGACTCTAGAGACCATTTCCTTCACATTTCTAAATGCACACACTCAAATGTATTTTACTCTTCAGAACTTTTTTTCCCCTCAGCTATCATTTCTCTGTGACTAGGCTAGGGAACTAATGCTTTTCTATCTTTAAGGTTGTGTTTTAGATTCACCCAGAAAAAAAAAAACCAAAACAACAACAACAACAACAAAAAAAAACAAAGAAATTTGATAAAATTCAGAACTTTTTTTGAGATCATAAAACTAATTATAGAGCTATAAGGATGTACCTGAAATAATGAGAACTCTGTTAGTAAAGTTTCATTTTATTTGAATTATTTTCATTTTATTTGAAAGATACATTATTAGACTTACCTCTTGCATTTTCTTTCTTTTCTTTTGCAATTTTTTGGTAGTTTTGGAGGTAGTTTTTTTTCTGTTACTGCATAGGTAGTTTAAAGGCCTGAAGGTCTCCCTTCTGCCCGGGTTCATTGGCTACCAGCTCAGGAAGACTGAAGGGAACAGATCAGAGGAAGAGGGTTTCAGATGAGTATGAACAGTAGGACTAATTGGTCAAGACAGATCAACTTTATTTAGGATGAACCAAGGGTTCTATAGTTTTAGGGATGGGGGTAGGAATATCCAGGGTGCGCAAAGGTCAATGGCTAACAGTTAAGGTATTCTGATGTCTCATTAGCATGGAGAGGCACTCCAGGAATCTCACGTGCTTGCTGAACAAGTTTTTATTGGAAGAAAGAAAGCTGAACCCATAACCTCATTAAGGACACCTGTCATTTCTCAAGTATAGGGTGTGGGGTCTGGGATCCCTCAGGTTGACAAGAGAAAGCCTCACTGACAAAGGGAGTCCACCATTTTGTACTGAGCCCAAGGCTTTCTGGTGATGTCAGTCTTTGACCTTATCCGCAAGGCAACACAGGGAACAAGACAAATGCTAATTCCGATTATTATTTTTTTAAATAATTAGTACAAGTACCAGAAAAAGTTACATAGAGTTTCGACAATGATGGATCAATTGTTATACCTACTCAACACTATGCCAATGGCACACTGGGACTGAAGAATTATTGTATTTTAATACTCTGTGATGGTGAGCTTTAACTGTTAACTCATCACAACTTGAACTTACCTGGGAAGAAGGTGTCAATTATGTTGGCCTAGGGGTATGACTATGAGGGCTTTTCTTAATTAATCTAAATGACACCTGAAGACCCAGCCTAAACAGGGAGTCCTGTACTATGTAAGTGGAGAAATTGAGCGGAGTACAAACAAAGAAGCATGCACGAATTTACTTCTCTCTCTTGACTGTGACTGTGATGTGACACCTGTTTCAATTCTCTGACACTTTAACTTCTCTATGATGGACTCTAACCTGGAATTGTGAGCTAAATAACCCTTTTCTCCCCTAAGTTGCATTTTTCTCTTTCTTTTTTCTTTTGGTTAGGGTATTTTATCACATGATAGAAGTGAAACCTAGACATATAACTTGCTAATTTTTTAAAAATTTGGTAGTGATTATAATTAAGTATTCTAATACCATTAACTCTTATTTATTTTCTCAGAAAGCCTGGATCTCAGATGTTCATTCCTTTTAAAGTTATTTGTTGCTACATATTGCTGGAGTGAAATGATTGCTGCTGAGTTTGCTACATCATTTAAGCTCATTTTATGTGGACCTCCCTGGAGAAAATTCCCCTGAACTTCAGAAAGCAGTGTCTATCTATCTGCGGCTACCTTTTACTGTCTCATTTGTGTTATAAGTAATGTACCTGAACAGAACATTTAGAATATCAAAAGTTCCCTAAGACTTCCTCAGTGAATGCTAAGAGATATAGTCTAACCATGTGGCCTTTTAGTAGGGTACAGTTCCCCATGTATCTTTGGTCATATCACTTTTTCTTGACTTCAACAAATTTCTTCTAGTTGCTTTGTTGCGTGCCAATTCCAGGGGAGAGATGAATAGATAACAATTCATCTAATAAAGGGAACCAATAAGAGACCAAAATAAAGACACCACCAAAGTCCAACTTGATGAAGCAGTGTGTTTTATTGGGATCAGTTACAGGAGTATGGTTGAAGGGTTTCTTATAGGATCAAAAATGACTCAAAGATAGCTACATCACAAAAGCCCACATCTGCATGAGTTTATGAAAATTAGAAACCTGCAGTGCATTTGTTGGCAGCTTGGCAGCTTGGAAAATGTCTATTTTCCATTGTTGAGCATCTCTTTCAGTCAGCTCCTATAGTCTGAGCTTCATCTCAGCAGCTCTACTTGTCTGAGAGTATCTCTTGATAGTTTATACTGGTTTTATAAGCTTGAGTCAGTAGGGGGAGGGGTCTAGTGAATCTGCTCAATTTCAGGAATTTCCTAAAGCTTTTGGGTCATTTAGGTTCTCAGCTTAAGCAGTTTCCTTCCAATATGGTCTGCTTTATGTTAGAGGAAATGACTATAAAGCAAGACTTTTACTTTAATCCTTTTCATTAGGTTTGTAGCTTCCATTCTACCTTTCTTTAGTATATTGTGTGGATTTTTAAAGAGACCTTAAATAATTGATGGAAGTGAGCCTGAGTATTTTGAGAGCAGAGAAAACATTGACCTTTCATTGTTGCATGACTTTGTAGTGTGGAGCTCCCATGTTCTCAAGCTGCCCACATATGCAGTTAGACTTAACTAAAGGCCTCCTTTCTCTTCTCTACACAGCTTGTTTTCTGTGCTGATAAAATGTTACTTCACTGCCTTCCCCAGGGAATCCAGGAAATGGCTCCTGCCGCTTCCGTGCATTGCTGCTACCATGCACTTTAAGCATATAAATTTTAATATAAACTTTAAGGCTTCTTGGAAGTATTAGATTTTGTGAGCTTAATGTTTTTGATGACTCAGATTGTCACTCAGTTTCTTTGGTGATTTAGTAAAAGATCTGAGTTCTGCTCTAAAGTGAACACACTCATTTAATAAAAAAAATGAAATGTTTACATAATTATTTTGATCAGAGTTGACAGTAAAGTAGGATATTCTGAGAAATGCTGTCCTAAATATTGTCAGTAAGCTCATTTCTCCTTTGTCTGAATTTACTTCTTACTTAAATGGCACATAAGAGATCCCATCTCCCCCGTGAATTGCTTTAGCATTCATGCTTGCTGAATAAATAAGATGAATGTAGGAAACTTATTCTTATTAGCTCATCATTCTTTCACTCATCCATTTATTTCTTTATCCAATAATTTCTCTGGCGCCTGGATAATTCTATACACTGGAGAGACAACGGTGAACAATGCAAAATCCATGTCTTTGCATAGTTTATGCTTTCTAGTCAGGGGAAGGTGCTTACAAAACTAAGGAAGACAGTGGAAGGTGATATGGATATGAGGAAGGAGAAGAAAGCTGGGCATGTGCAGTGAGGACTTTGAATAGTGGGATCAGGATGGTCTCTGTTCTCTCTGTATGTGTGTCTATCTATCTGTCTATCTATCTATCTATCTATCTATCTATCTATCTATCTATCTATCTATCTCTGTATCTGTATATATATGTGTGTGTATATATACATATATACATATATAAAATCACTGGGCGAGTAGGTGGGACTTCCGGGTTGGAGGGCAGAAGAGGGGAGGCAGGAGAAAGATACTTCCTTTTGGATGAGAGAGGGCAGGGACACACAATGTAGGTAGAGAGAGGTCCCCAGTTTAGGTGGCGGATCCGCTGGGATTCACCACGGGAGGACTTATAACTTAGAATAGCTTACAAAATTAGGATGCTAGTTTCTGTGCCCAGTGATTGTGTTACCTGTAGATTCTAAACTAAGATTGTGTGGTGTTTTCCTTTAAGCGGCGACTCAACTGAGTTTCTAGAGAAGGGCACCCCATTAGGGCACCCCAGCCAGCCACTGGAATTTGGAAGCATGGGGCATGTGTGGCAACGGGCAATTAGTGAGCCAGGTGGAGAGATTTCAGAGCTCTGGGTCGAAGAATCTGCCAGGCAGAGAACAGGTCGGCCTGTTCTCCAGTGCCTTACCAGAGGTAGCATGGATTATTATTTAAATGTTTCACGCAACACTTGAAACCTAAGGGTTTGAAACAGGTCTTTCTTTCTTCTTTCTTGACTGATTTTGGAACTCACTGACTTGGATGGGCGGATTAGCCAATGACCCCTAAGCAGCCACCTCTCTCCATGCTCCCAGTGCTGGGGTTGTGAGATGTGTAGGTTTTTACATGGATGCTGAGATATGAGCACGAATACTTACTCAATAAGCGATTTCCACAGTTCTTGGTCCCCAATCTTTAACGTAGTAGTTCTCAACCTTCCTAGTGCGGTGACCTTTAAATACAGTTTCTCATGTTGTGGTGATCTTCAATCCAAAAAAATTATTTCATTGATATTTTATAACTGTAATTTTGCTCCTGTTGTGAATCATAATGTAAATATCTTATTTGTAGTATATCTAATAAGTGACCTCCAAAGGGGTTAGGACTCACAGGTTAAGAACCACTGGTCTAAGACCTCAGTTATGAATGGGAAAGCCAACCTTCAAGAAGAAAGACTCCTTTAAGTAGAGAGAACAAAATACGAAAAAGTTTTCGACAAGACTGTGTTCATGTTTCCAGGGCCCAGAAAACTGTTTGGCAGAGTCATAACCAGGAATGTCAGGAGAAGAGAAAAGGTTGGAGAACGAGATCCACAGAAGGTCAGACCCCTTTGGTAGTGTCTTCAGCTATGTCTTCTGGGGCCTTATTCAAGTCACAGAACTGTCTGACCTCAGTTTCCCATTCTCTAAAGTGATAAGAATGAAAGCTACCTTATAATCTTGCTTTAATATGCTATCAAATTAAGTACATGGAAGAAGGCCTGGCACTTATGACTGTGTATGTTATGGACCATCATTATTAATAATTTACAGATGGTACACTTTTCTCCTTGCTAATAATTTATTGCTCTAAAAGACTTTTAAAGCTAAATGGATCTTAAAAGTCATGCCAAATCTGTATGGTTTTGTTTACGGGTTTATTTAATTCAGAGTGATTCAGAGAGGATTCAGTTTCCCAAAACTGATGGGGTAAATGTATTAATGATTAGAACTTTCTTCTCTTGGGTTTCTGTCCAAGAGCTTTCTTAGTATATGATAATGCAGGTATGTATCTATTAATGTAAAGGTGTTGCTTTATTTATTTATATTTATATATTACACTTGCCTCTCAAGATTCTATTTATAATAGTTCTAGAGAATAAAAACTATTTGGCAGGAACTGAGATGGTGACTATATTGATAATGAATTTGTAAGCTATGATTTACTAGTAACTGAAATATATTTGAAAAAAATAGAATTCTATCCTGAATATTATAGTGGCATCTATAATATATACATATATTTAATTTCTTAGCCAAAATGGGTCAGCCACAGATTTAAATATGCCTTTTATTTAATTTCATTTTAGCATTTATACTTTACGGATATAGAAAAATGATTTTATTACTGCTATGATTTAAATCTGAAATATTCCCATAGGATTATTGTTGGAACTTGGTCCCCAGTTGTTTGTATTATTTTGGAAGTTTCTGGAAACTTCTAAATAGAGGTGGGACCTACCTGGACAAAGTAGGCTACCTGGTGGCATAGCCATGAGTGTTGTGTTGTTCCTAGGCCTCCCCTGTCCTCTTTGTCCTGTCTGCTGTGAGCAACCAAATGATCAGGACACTATAATCTCTCTTAGCATGAGCCCAGGATCAGTGCAACCAATGGCTATGAATGGAGCCAAAGTAAATGCATCTGCACTTGAGTTGTTCTGTCAGGTGCTGCCACAGTTAGACAATTACAGTGTCCATGCATCTAGTTACTCATCTTCTCAACAACTCTGCATCTTACATTAATCTCCATTCCAGAGACACAGTAGTAAAAACGTGATACATCTGTCCTCATGTACTTTATATTCTAATTAAGAGGAACAGATAATAAATATACTCATGTCTTATAAATACCTAAAAGACATATCTTAAGATAGTCTCCAAAGCATTTTCAAATTGGGAAGCCAATGACTTGATTGTGTTTTGATTAATGGTAAGTATATGGCTCAGTGGAAGAGTACTTCCCTAGCATGTACAATGACCTGGGTTCCATTCTCAGTACACACACACACACACACACACACACACACACACACCCCAACCACACATACACACACACACACACCACACATACACACACACACAAACCACACATACACACACACACACCACA
>NC_034605.1:31848797-31892337 GCF_900095145.1 Mus pahari | reverse complement strand
CAAATGTATTTTACTCTTCAGAACTTTTTTTCCCCTCAGCTATCATTTCTCTGTGACTAGGCTAGGGAACTAATGCTTTTCTATCTTTAAGGTTGTGTTTTAGATTCACCCAGAAAAAAAAAAAACCAAAACAACAACAACAACAACAAAAAAAAACAAAGAAATTTGATAAAATTCAGAACTTTTTTTGAGATCATAAAACTAATTATAGAGCTATAAGGATGTACCTGAAATAATGAGAACTCTGTTAGTAAAGTTTCATTTTATTTGAATTATTTTCATTTTATTTGAAAGATACATTATTAGACTTACCTCTTGCATTTTCTTTCTTTTCTTTTGCAATTTTTTGGTAGTTTTGGAGGTAGTTTTTTTTCTGTTACTGCATAGGTAGTTTAAAGGCCTGAAGGTCTCCCTTCTGCCCGGGTTCATTGGCTACCAGCTCAGGAAGACTGAAGGGAACAGATCAGAGGAAGAGGGTTTCAGATGAGTATGAACAGTAGGACTAATTGGTCAAGACAGATCAACTTTATTTAGGATGAACCAAGGGTTCTATAGTTTTAGGGATGGGGGTAGGAATATCCAGGGTGCGCAAAGGTCAATGGCTAACAGTTAAGGTATTCTGATGTCTCATTAGCATGGAGAGGCACTCCAGGAATCTCACGTGCTTGCTGAACAAGTTTTTATTGGAAGAAAGAAAGCTGAACCCATAACCTCATTAAGGACACCTGTCATTTCTCAAGTATAGGGTGTGGGGTCTGGGATCCCTCAGGTTGACAAGAGAAAGCCTCACTGACAAAGGGAGTCCACCATTTTGTACTGAGCCCAAGGCTTTCTGGTGATGTCAGTCTTTGACCTTATCCGCAAGGCAACACAGGGAACAAGACAAATGCTAATTCCGATTATTATTTTTTTAAATAATTAGTACAAGTACCAGAAAAAGTTACATAGAGTTTCGACAATGATGGATCAATTGTTATACCTACTCAACACTATGCCAATGGCACACTGGGACTGAAGAATTATTGTATTTTAATACTCTGTGATGGTGAGCTTTAACTGTTAACTCATCACAACTTGAACTTACCTGGGAAGAAGGTGTCAATTATGTTGGCCTAGGGGTATGACTATGAGGGCTTTTCTTAATTAATCTAAATGACACCTGAAGACCCAGCCTAAACAGGGAGTCCTGTACTATGTAAGTGGAGAAATTGAGCGGAGTACAAACAAAGAAGCATGCACGAATTTACTTCTCTCTCTTGACTGTGACTGTGATGTGACACCTGTTTCAATTCTCTGACACTTTAACTTCTCTATGATGGACTCTAACCTGGAATTGTGAGCTAAATAACCCTTTTCTCCCCTAAGTTGCATTTTTCTCTTTCTTTTTTCTTTTGGTTAGGGTATTTTATCACATGATAGAAGTGAAACCTAGACATATAACTTGCTAATTTTTTAAAAATTTGGTAGTGATTATAATTAAGTATTCTAATACCATTAACTCTTATTTATTTTCTCAGAAAGCCTGGATCTCAGATGTTCATTCCTTTTAAAGTTATTTGTTGCTACATATTGCTGGAGTGAAATGATTGCTGCTGAGTTTGCTACATCATTTAAGCTCATTTTATGTGGACCTCCCTGGAGAAAATTCCCCTGAACTTCAGAAAGCAGTGTCTATCTATCTGCGGCTACCTTTTACTGTCTCATTTGTGTTATAAGTAATGTACCTGAACAGAACATTTAGAATATCAAAAGTTCCCTAAGACTTCCTCAGTGAATGCTAAGAGATATAGTCTAACCATGTGGCCTTTTAGTAGGGTACAGTTCCCCATGTATCTTTGGTCATATCACTTTTTCTTGACTTCAACAAATTTCTTCTAGTTGCTTTGTTGCGTGCCAATTCCAGGGGAGAGATGAATAGATAACAATTCATCTAATAAAGGGAACCAATAAGAGACCAAAATAAAGACACCACCAAAGTCCAACTTGATGAAGCAGTGTGTTTTATTGGGATCAGTTACAGGAGTATGGTTGAAGGGTTTCTTATAGGATCAAAAATGACTCAAAGATAGCTACATCACAAAAGCCCACATCTGCATGAGTTTATGAAAATTAGAAACCTGCAGTGCATTTGTTGGCAGCTTGGCAGCTTGGAAAATGTCTATTTTCCATTGTTGAGCATCTCTTTCAGTCAGCTCCTATAGTCTGAGCTTCATCTCAGCAGCTCTACTTGTCTGAGAGTATCTCTTGATAGTTTATACTGGTTTTATAAGCTTGAGTCAGTAGGGGGAGGGGTCTAGTGAATCTGCTCAATTTCAGGAATTTCCTAAAGCTTTTGGGTCATTTAGGTTCTCAGCTTAAGCAGTTTCCTTCCAATATGGTCTGCTTTATGTTAGAGGAAATGACTATAAAGCAAGACTTTTACTTTAATCCTTTTCATTAGGTTTGTAGCTTCCATTCTACCTTTCTTTAGTATATTGTGTGGATTTTTAAAGAGACCTTAAATAATTGATGGAAGTGAGCCTGAGTATTTTGAGAGCAGAGAAAACATTGACCTTTCATTGTTGCATGACTTTGTAGTGTGGAGCTCCCATGTTCTCAAGCTGCCCACATATGCAGTTAGACTTAACTAAAGGCCTCCTTTCTCTTCTCTACACAGCTTGTTTTCTGTGCTGATAAAATGTTACTTCACTGCCTTCCCCAGGGAATCCAGGAAATGGCTCCTGCCGCTTCCGTGCATTGCTGCTACCATGCACTTTAAGCATATAAATTTTAATATAAACTTTAAGGCTTCTTGGAAGTATTAGATTTTGTGAGCTTAATGTTTTTGATGACTCAGATTGTCACTCAGTTTCTTTGGTGATTTAGTAAAAGATCTGAGTTCTGCTCTAAAGTGAACACACTCATTTAATAAAAAAAATGAAATGTTTACATAATTATTTTGATCAGAGTTGACAGTAAAGTAGGATATTCTGAGAAATGCTGTCCTAAATATTGTCAGTAAGCTCATTTCTCCTTTGTCTGAATTTACTTCTTACTTAAATGGCACATAAGAGATCCCATCTCCCCCGTGAATTGCTTTAGCATTCATGCTTGCTGAATAAATAAGATGAATGTAGGAAACTTATTCTTATTAGCTCATCATTCTTTCACTCATCCATTTATTTCTTTATCCAATAATTTCTCTGGCGCCTGGATAATTCTATACACTGGAGAGACAACGGTGAACAATGCAAAATCCATGTCTTTGCATAGTTTATGCTTTCTAGTCAGGGGAAGGTGCTTACAAAACTAAGGAAGACAGTGGAAGGTGATATGGATATGAGGAAGGAGAAGAAAGCTGGGCATGTGCAGTGAGGACTTTGAATAGTGGGATCAGGATGGTCTCTGTTCTCTCTGTATGTGTGTCTATCTATCTGTCTATCTATCTATCTATCTATCTATCTATCTATCTATCTATCTATCTATCTCTGTATCTGTATATATATGTGTGTGTATATATACATATATACATATATAAAATCACTGGGCGAGTAGGTGGGACTTCCGGGTTGGAGGGCAGAAGAGGGGAGGCAGGAGAAAGATACTTCCTTTTGGATGAGAGAGGGCAGGGACACACAATGTAGGTAGAGAGAGGTCCCCAGTTTAGGTGGCGGATCCGCTGGGATTCACCACGGGAGGACTTATAACTTAGAATAGCTTACAAAATTAGGATGCTAGTTTCTGTGCCCAGTGATTGTGTTACCTGTAGATTCTAAACTAAGATTGTGTGGTGTTTTCCTTTAAGCGGCGACTCAACTGAGTTTCTAGAGAAGGGCACCCCATTAGGGCACCCCAGCCAGCCACTGGAATTTGGAAGCATGGGGCATGTGTGGCAACGGGCAATTAGTGAGCCAGGTGGAGAGATTTCAGAGCTCTGGGTCGAAGAATCTGCCAGGCAGAGAACAGGTCGGCCTGTTCTCCAGTGCCTTACCAGAGGTAGCATGGATTATTATTTAAATGTTTCACGCAACACTTGAAACCTAAGGGTTTGAAACAGGTCTTTCTTTCTTCTTTCTTGACTGATTTTGGAACTCACTGACTTGGATGGGCGGATTAGCCAATGACCCCTAAGCAGCCACCTCTCTCCATGCTCCCAGTGCTGGGGTTGTGAGATGTGTAGGTTTTTACATGGATGCTGAGATATGAGCACGAATACTTACTCAATAAGCGATTTCCACAGTTCTTGGTCCCCAATCTTTAACGTAGTAGTTCTCAACCTTCCTAGTGCGGTGACCTTTAAATACAGTTTCTCATGTTGTGGTGATCTTCAATCCAAAAAAATTATTTCATTGATATTTTATAACTGTAATTTTGCTCCTGTTGTGAATCATAATGTAAATATCTTATTTGTAGTATATCTAATAAGTGACCTCCAAAGGGGTTAGGACTCACAGGTTAAGAACCACTGGTCTAAGACCTCAGTTATGAATGGGAAAGCCAACCTTCAAGAAGAAAGACTCCTTTAAGTAGAGAGAACAAAATACGAAAAAGTTTTCGACAAGACTGTGTTCATGTTTCCAGGGCCCAGAAAACTGTTTGGCAGAGTCATAACCAGGAATGTCAGGAGAAGAGAAAAGGTTGGAGAACGAGATCCACAGAAGGTCAGACCCCTTTGGTAGTGTCTTCAGCTATGTCTTCTGGGGCCTTATTCAAGTCACAGAACTGTCTGACCTCAGTTTCCCATTCTCTAAAGTGATAAGAATGAAAGCTACCTTATAATCTTGCTTTAATATGCTATCAAATTAAGTACATGGAAGAAGGCCTGGCACTTATGACTGTGTATGTTATGGACCATCATTATTAATAATTTACAGATGGTACACTTTTCTCCTTGCTAATAATTTATTGCTCTAAAAGACTTTTAAAGCTAAATGGATCTTAAAAGTCATGCCAAATCTGTATGGTTTTGTTTACGGGTTTATTTAATTCAGAGTGATTCAGAGAGGATTCAGTTTCCCAAAACTGATGGGGTAAATGTATTAATGATTAGAACTTTCTTCTCTTGGGTTTCTGTCCAAGAGCTTTCTTAGTATATGATAATGCAGGTATGTATCTATTAATGTAAAGGTGTTGCTTTATTTATTTATATTTATATATTACACTTGCCTCTCAAGATTCTATTTATAATAGTTCTAGAGAATAAAAACTATTTGGCAGGAACTGAGATGGTGACTATATTGATAATGAATTTGTAAGCTATGATTTACTAGTAACTGAAATATATTTGAAAAAAATAGAATTCTATCCTGAATATTATAGTGGCATCTATAATATATACATATATTTAATTTCTTAGCCAAAATGGGTCAGCCACAGATTTAAATATGCCTTTTATTTAATTTCATTTTAGCATTTATACTTTACGGATATAGAAAAATGATTTTATTACTGCTATGATTTAAATCTGAAATATTCCCATAGGATTATTGTTGGAACTTGGTCCCCAGTTGTTTGTATTATTTTGGAAGTTTCTGGAAACTTCTAAATAGAGGTGGGACCTACCTGGACAAAGTAGGCTACCTGGTGGCATAGCCATGAGTGTTGTGTTGTTCCTAGGCCTCCCCTGTCCTCTTTGTCCTGTCTGCTGTGAGCAACCAAATGATCAGGACACTATAATCTCTCTTAGCATGAGCCCAGGATCAGTGCAACCAATGGCTATGAATGGAGCCAAAGTAAATGCATCTGCACTTGAGTTGTTCTGTCAGGTGCTGCCACAGTTAGACAATTACAGTGTCCATGCATCTAGTTACTCATCTTCTCAACAACTCTGCATCTTACATTAATCTCCATTCCAGAGACACAGTAGTAAAAACGTGATACATCTGTCCTCATGTACTTTATATTCTAATTAAGAGGAACAGATAATAAATATACTCATGTCTTATAAATACCTAAAAGACATATCTTAAGATAGTCTCCAAAGCATTTTCAAATTGGGAAGCCAATGACTTGATTGTGTTTTGATTAATGGTAAGTATATGGCTCAGTGGAAGAGTACTTCCCTAGCATGTACAATGACCTGGGTTCCATTCTCAGTACACACACACACACACACACACACACACACACACCCCAACCACACATACACACACACACACACCACACATACACACACACACCAACCACACATACACACACACACACACCACACATACACACACACACCAACCACACATACACACACACCACACATACACACACACACCACACACACACACCACTAAAATTAGAGAGTTAATCTTATTTTAAATGATTAACTCATTTTAACAACTTATTTTTCAAGCTTCAGTTCTCTAGCCTTATAACCTGCTAATAAATAAATTAATGGGTTATGGAAATTGAAATGTAATTATGCACATGGCATAATTGAATGGTGGGGCTTAGATTAAATTAATATGGCAAAAGATTTTACTAAATCCTCAATATGTAGAGCTAAAATGATTTTACTCAAAAGGTCTAACTTTGGTTTCTTGAATGTCATTCTGTAACATCTCAGAACTCACCAAGCAAAGGAAAACTGCCTTAGGGATTGTTTTTTCTTTCTTCTCTTTGGTTTTGTTTATTTCTGTTTGCCTCTGGGTAAGAAGTCTGTTATCTGGGAAAGGTTTTGTTCCAAATGTTAATTTGTAAGCCATTTTGAACTCATCCATTATAGGAACAGCTCTTAGCTAGGTTGTTAGGTTCAAATGTCTTTTAGCAGAAATTTGTTTCACTGACTTGGGAGCAGAATCATACTTAGCAGTGCTCCTCTGAGTTCTGGCCGAGCTGTACTGCAAGGGACAAGCAGGCTGTTTTTCTGTTGTTCCAGAGCAGAGCCCTTGACTGAGTCCTTGCTTTGAAATGACAGTCCTCTAAGACCCTCAGACTCTTTCCCACTCCATGGATTGATTTTCTTATTAAAGGGGCAATAGTCCCTTAGTGTCTTAGTCTTCAGTTTTTGCCTAACTGGAATAACATCATAGCTGATATTCACTAAAACAATAAAGGCATTAAAATTCAGGTTGCCAAACACGTATGCTGAAAAGTTAGAATGATTTTTCTTTTTGTCAAACAACTGTTTTGAGTAGCCATGACACCACTTTCTTAAGGTTTACTTCTTTTGCAAGTTAGCAAAAATCCTGTTTGGCCAGAGGCATGGTCAACCAACCCCCAAATGTTCAAATCTTGTCTTTACTTCTCACGTTTGGACGGTGTACGGAATTTGAACACCCCTGAGATTTTACACAAAGCCAGAATATGAACTGGGTGGCATCGCCTTTCCCTGAAGCATCTGGCTTCATCTTTTTGTATTGTTCTTGTCGAATTGATGCTGCTCTAGAGGAATCTGCTCCATGAAATCCTCACTTCAGCAGAAAGCACAGGCAAGCAGTAAGTTAGTCCTACATCAGGACAGTGAGTGCATCGGTCTGCCGTTGGCCCAAAATAGATGGAATTTACAGTGTACTCAAGTCCGCCGCTCATACATTTTTATCTCCTTTCCCCAGCTGAATAAATGGAAAGGGAGAAGAGAAAAAAAAAATGACTCCCATAAAAAGTACATTTCCCTTCTTGCTTTTGGTTGCAGAGGAACATCTGTAATCACAGGGTGCAAGCCTGGAGGAAAGAATACATTCCTGAAACAGTATCTGATGTATACCCTAGCTTCCAAACGGAAGCAGTTTGAAGATACATTTAGGACTTGTAAGCAGAAATATTGGCATATGGCATGTGGTGTTTGCCTGAACCTGTGGATGATGTATGGGGTTGCCTGAAGGAGTTTTGCTGGTGACTGGATAGCCTAGGACTGGACCAATGACCTATCATGAAACAGAAATCAATGGATCTTAAAGGACAGTGGAAGCTGATAATTAAGGCATAGGGATTAAAATATGAGCACAATTATTAATACTTTTAATAAATAGATGAACTAGACAATATCTTTTTCTAGATGGTGCTATTGGCTGGTCTCCAAATCATCATGGTAAGCATGTGATTTGGGGGGTGGGGGTGTGTGTTTATATCTCCAGCTGAATTCTTGGCCTCATTTATGTCCATATTGTAGTATTTTATTTGTAAAGCATAGTCAAATAGTCACACAGTGTGTCTTAAGTTACAAGATTCAGGAATCTAATGTAGAGAACAAGATTTCCAGCTGTGCACATTCAATGCTGGACTCCAAAAAAAAAAAAAAGGCATTCTTGTATTATGTGTTTATCTCTAATGTGGAATAGATACTTAATTTACTTCCAAAGTTTATTCCTTATTGGCATATCAAGTGAATTCCAATCAGTAGTTATCAAAATAATAATCTTTCAAACACCAAGAATATTAGCTAAAAAGTGCTATAATGTAGAAGAAAAATATATTAAATTAAAATATTTTATATAGTCATGTGATACTATATTTCTATATTAATGATTTTAGAGTCAAGAAAAATGGTGTCACAGTCCTGTTACAGGCATAATTGTGCTGGATCTTTTTCTTCTTTTTTTTATGCTTTACATTTATTTATTTTTAAATTTTATTTTAATTTAATTTTATTTTAAATTTATTTTTTACACTCCATATTCCATTCCCCGCCCCCCCATCCACCCTCCAACTGCTCCATGTCCCACACCTCCTCCCCACCCTACCCCATCTCCACATGGATGCCTCTCAACCCCCAACCTACCTGACCTCTTAACTCCATGGGGCCTCCCCGTCTCTTGAGGGTTAGGTGCATCATCTCTGATTGAACACAGATCCGGAAGTCTTCTACTATATGTGTGTTGGAGGCCTCATATCAGCTGGTGTGTGCTGTTTGGTGGCCCAGTGTTTGAGAGATCTTGGGGGTCCAGATTAATTGAGATTGTTGGTCCTCCTACAGAATCACCCTTCTCCTCAGCTTCTTTCACCTTCCATAATTCAACAACAGGAGTCAGCTGCTTCTGTCCATTGGTTAAGTGCAAATATCTACATCTGACTCTTTCAGCTGCTTGTTGGGTCTTTCAGAAGGCAGTCATGATAGGTCCCTTTTTGTGAGTGCTCCATAGCCTCTGTGTCAGGCCTTGGGACCTCCCCTTGAGCTGAATCCCAATTTGGGCCTGTTGTCGGACCTTCTTTTCCCCAGGCTCCTCTCCAATTCCATCCCTGTAATTCTTTCAGACAGGAACAATTATGGGTCAGTGATGTGACTGTGGAATGGCAACCCCATCGCTTACTTGATGTCCTGTCTTCCTGCTGGAGGTGGGCTGTATAAGTTCCTTCTCCCTACTGTCTGGAGTTTCATCTAAGGTCCCTCCCTTTGAGTCCTGGAAGTTTCTCACCTCCCAGGTCTCTGGTGCATTCTGGGGGATCCCCCCAACCTCCTATTTCCTCAGGTTGCCTGTTTACATTCTTTCTGCTGGCCCTCAGGTCTTCAGTCCTTTTCCCTTACCCAATACCAGATCAGGTGCCCCTTTTCCCCCCACTACTCCCCTACATCAGCAACTTACAGATTGGGAAAAAAAATCTTCACTAACTCCATCTGATTGAGGGCTAATATCCAAAATATATAAAGAACTCAAGAAGTTAATCACCAAAAAACCAAACAACCCAATCAAAAAGTAGGGTATAGAACTAAACTGAGAATTCACAACTGAGGAATCTCGAATGGCTGAGAAGCACCTAAAGAAATGTTCAAAATCCGTAGTGATCAGAGAAATGCAAATCAAAACGACTCTGAGATTCCAGCTTATACCAATCAGAATGGCTAAGATCAAAACCTCAGCTGACAACACATGTTAAAGAGGATGTGGAGAAAGAGGAACACTCCTCCATTGCTGGTGGGATTGCAAGCTGACCCAGCAATACCACTCCTGGGCATATACCCAGAAGATGCTCCAACATGTAATAAGGATGCATGCTCCACTATGCTCATAGCAGCCTTATTTATAATAGCCAGAACCTGGAAAGAACCCAGATGTCCTTCAACAGAGGAATGGATACAGAAAATGTGGTTCATTTATACAATGGAATACTACTCAGCTATTAGGAACGACATCCTGAGTTTTGCAGGCAAATGGATGGAACTAGAAAATATCATCCTGAGTGAGGTAACTCAGACCCAAAAGGATATGCGTGGTATGTACTCACTAATAAGTGGATATTAGCAAAAAAAACAAACCAACAAAAAATACGATCCAACAAACAAACAACAACAAAAACCATACAGAATACCCAAGATACAATCCACAGAACTCAAAAAGCTTAACAAGCTGAAGTGCCCAAGTGAGGACACCTCAGTCCCACTTGGGAGAGAGAAGAAAGCATTCACAAGTGGGGAGGGAGAGAGGGAGGAACCAGGGAGGAAAAGTGGATCTTTTTTTCTTTTCAATGTAAAAACTACTTGTTTTGAGAGAGAATCTTTAGGGACTGTGGGGGTGTCTGCCGACTCCGCACCCTCACATTGTATCTCAGGCTGGCCTTGAACTCAGTATGTTTCCCAGGCTGCTTAGAACTCCACATTCTGTTGCTTTGCATCCTGAGTGCTGGGGTTACAGCTGTGAGCCATCATTCCTGGCAAGTGCTGGACCTTTGACTGTCTTCATTTCCTAGCTCTGTAAACACCTGCACCAGCACCAGAGAAGAAGGTGGCCCCTTCAGTTGAAAGTACAGTATTAAATAAGTTGTTAACTGCTGATGGGGCTGGTTGGAAGCTATCTGCTGAGGGCTAACAAACCAAACATCCCCGGGAGTGAGGAGACAGTCCAATCTCTAGGTCTGCAGAGGCGAAGGAAGTCCATGGATTTTAGAATGGATACGGAGAGGTTTGTAGATAAAATTGCATCGGGAGCCTTAGCACAGTACTCCGGGCAAAATAAATTCAAGAATCTTCCCAGCGATTCTGCAGTTGCTTGTGAGAACCTACCATTAGTTAAACTCCAGCAGAAGGCCAAGCCAGGGAGATATGATCTGGTAAGGTTATCCTCCAGAGTTCCAGAACATGATTGACAAAGATTGATAAAGGGTCAAGAGGTCCCCTTGGGGGGTGGGGGGTGGGTACTGGGTGGGTGTGGGGTATCAGAGAATATCAGTGTCTAGTCAGCACCCTGTCCCTAAAAGCATCTCAGAGTAAAGAAGCTGAAAACAAAGCAAAGCATAGTAAGTCAAAGCAAAACCTAACAATGAAGTAAAAAGGACTGGGATTGCATTATCCCTCAGAGGAAGTCAGCAATAACCTAAAGAATCCCTAATATTTTCTACCATTTCCCCCTAGTTCCCATCAGTGTTGCCCTGAGGACCAAGCTTTTAACAGACATCCCAACTGCAGTCCATCAAGCACATCCATTGATTTATTCTTCATTCATTTTGTTTGATTCATTCTGTGAAACAGATTATGTGTGCTTCGGCAGGTATTTAGAATGACTTTGGCATGATAAACTTTAATGGGATCTATAAACTTCTGCTTTGATTAAACTTGGGTGTCTGCCATTATGATCTTGCCATGATTTGCATCAGAGTATGAGAGTCTCTGAACCACTCACTAGAAGAGATGTAGCAGTATAGGAATTAGAGAGCAAGGCTGCTGGCTTTTGCTGTGAACTACCCCCATCCTCAGAGAGCTGTAAGAACAGACTTCTATTTTGGCCTCAGAGCTCTTGATTCTCTTCAGAGATCCCGCTGTACTTTGCATCTTCGGTGCAGGATCCTGGACATTCCTTGAAAGACCCACCATGCTGTTGTCTGTTTTTTCAGGACATTAGTAACTTTTAAAACAAATTCCTTAGTGTCCAGTAATCTGTTTAAATATCCTCTGGAACCACAGGTTCCGTCTAAAACCTAAGCTTACTATGTTTAAAATGAGGACCTGGCATTGAGGGAAAACAAACAAACAAACAAACTGGTTTTGGTGTGAAATGTTCCTAAATGCCTGGAATATTCTTTTGTGAGGTAGAGTGGGGATTAAGCTCAGTGGTAGAACATATGTCCATAAGGAGCAAGGTCCTGGCTCAGGTATAGCTCAGTGGTAGAGTACTTGCCCATCAAGAGCAAAGTCCTCCTGGTTGGGATATATTGCTCAGTAGTAGAGCGCTTGCCCAACATGTGTAAGGACCAGATTTTAGTCTCTAGTACTGGAGAAGAAAATGCAGAGAATGTTCTTCAATTTTGGCTTATAAAGGAACCAAGTTCTAGGGCTATACCAGCTAAATACATAAGGCAAAAAATTTCAGATATTAATAAAAATTCCATGCAGTTAAGGGAGATGAAGGGAAAATTGGACAATATTTGTTTTTAGCATCTTAAAATTAAGATTTGTACCACAATCAGTATTTTAACAACATTGTATCATCTACGACGTTTTATTCATTTTCTTTATTTTTCTTCCTTCCTCCTTTCCCAGCTATCCTTTCCCCTTTATTCTACTCTCTCTTTTTTCTTTCATTTCCATCAGCGAATTAAGTGGAATTTCTCATATTGTCTAGCTGTGCTAAGTGCTGAAAGAACATTCTGGCCAACCTACAGCTTTAGAAAGAGTTCTGGCAGTGAGTTAGGCCTCATCCCCAGGTTGCTTACAGGCCACTGACAAGCTGAGCTCCCCTTATCTGTGTATTCCTCTGTTAGGCTTCTTTGAGGGACAAGGAAGGGGTCCAGTGCTATTGTTCTGCTTGCAGTGGTTATGATGTGTGGATTTCTGAAAGGCAAGTTAGCAGAAAGCATAGTCTGAGCCAGTTTTATTAACCAGAGATCTTTCAGGGTGAAAGGACAAGCAACAGGGTCTATAAAGTATGTTTCAGATGGCTCAACTGTAAGCTGTATGAGAAAAACAAGCCATGGAATTTCATCAGTTAAGGACAATGGCCTCTAGGTGTCCCTGCTGACCAGAGACTTGGGGAATAAGAGAGTGCTCCAAAGGAGTTCTGTTGCTCAGAGGGAATTCTAGATTCTCTCTGGTAGCATTAAACTTATCATAGACCCTCACGCCAGTAGGGATGTCAGAAAATTTCCATTAACTTTCATCCTATGTTTCATTCCAATAAAATCAAAAGGATGGAGAAGAGACAGTGCAGGAATTGATTACTACAGCTTTCCTTGCTCTGTCCTTTGGACCACTCTAGGAAGGGAAAGGAAGATTCAGTGATTTGAGTCTGAGAAAGTTGTGAAATTTGACTAGATGACTCCTTAGACACTGAGTGATCAGGACATTCATCGAGTGTCAAAAGTGGGTTAGACTAGAATTAAAAAAAAAACAAAACAAAACAACAAAACAAAACAAAAACCACTGCTGAAGATAGCTGCTGGAGGACAGACAATTCATTTTTGTTTTCTAATACATTCAGACCACTTAGCAAATATTAAGCGATTTTAATTGTATTGCAATTGCACGGTATCGTATTTACTGTCATTTCCCTGCAAAAGTTGGCTTATAGAAATATGTGAGTTCTTGGTAGCATAGGTCGATTGATTAATTGTCATCCCACACTTTCATTCTGATAACTTGACATGTGTGAACTTACTGTGATGTTAAAGTAAGTTGCAAATTGTCTTATTTGCAGGCCAAGGTTTTGTTACTTGTGACACATTTTGATAGGAATACGTCTCAATGGTAGAGACACATTTTCTATTAAATGAACAAATGGATTTGACAAATTGGCTTTTTAAACTTTGACATTTTAGAGTCATTTTTTTTCCTTTTACACAATGGTAGAACTAGGTCTCTAGCTTCTATTGGAACAAAGAAAACTAGTTGACCAGGCCTCTGCCTTCTATAGAGACAGGGCATCTTGTGTTCAGGACTTTAGACCAGTGACCTCAGAGGTTAATGCAGGGACCAAGCTTCAACCCTAGTATGCACAGGGTCCCCTGATGACTTGAGCTGCTTTGGGTCCTGTGGTCTCTGCGGTCACTATGAGTGTTGGTTCTGATTCTGAGGTTCCAGTTTAGGACCTGACATCTGTGGCTTCACAGGTTATTGTGGTCCAGTGGCTCAAACCATAAAGTTCAGAGAGTAGACAGACTTTAATGAGTCTGAAATTTAGTACCAGCCTCCAGCACATTCCACAGGTGAATGTATACACCAGGGCTCAGTGTATAGCCCCTCCCCTAGAATCTGATCAAGATTTGATCACTTCATCTATTCAACTTTCAATAGTTGAATGGCTGAATTGCATACAGATATTCTTCTAGAAGAGTCACAAAATCCAGAATATCCCAACAGGTTGGAAGAGAAAACCAACAGTACATTGTGACACATGTGTAAAACATGATAATAAAACATAGACACACACACACAAACGCACACATGCTAACACACACGCATGCACATATGCATGCACACTCACCTCTGAGGGTACCATGTCTACTTAGGTAATAGACCACAATCTATAAAAAGAGAAGAGAGAAAAGAGAGAACTGATATGGTTCTAAAACCCCTACCTGCCATCTAACTCTGTTTTAGGTTAGAGCCCGGCCAACACCCACAACCCAAGTCTGCCCCAACACTACACCAAATAATAATTCTTAGAGGTTCTCTTAGGCGAGGGGTTGGAACAGGATATCGACTCTCCAATTGCTAATAGAGGGCTACTGGAGCAGCACATGAACCTTCCAAAGCTCCATGTTTCCTCTATAGCCTTAGGTACCCTAAGTCATCAGTTCTATAGAGTGTGATAGATTTTTGAATCCTGGGCTTTCTCCGGATCTCTGACTGAAGAACCACAAAAACCAATTTGGTTTCTTTGACCCCAAACCTCTCTCATGCCTGTTGGGAAGGTCTGAGCAGTACTCTCTTGTCTAAGAGAAAGTACCTTTGACCTGATGCTGCCTTCAAGCTACTAAGGAAAATGAAAAAAAAAAAAAAAAAAAAAAAAAAAGCTATCTTTATAGCAAAGTAAACTTCAAACCAAAACTAATTAGAAGAGATTTAGAAAGTATTAATAAAAGAAACAATTCATCAAGACAATAGAATAATTGTAAATCTTTATATTCCAATTATTGTAGCCCCCAAATTCATAATACAAATACTAAAAGACAGAAAAACTATACAGATCATGGTGCAATGATAGCATCTATTTAATAAAAGACTCAAGCATTCAGGTATTGAAAAGAATTGGGTTTCGCACAAGGTAAAAATTAAAAATTTAATTTCATTCTTCTTATGTAGAAATGCAGATTTACCGGCACCATTTGTAGAGTAGGCTATTTTTTCCCCAATGTATCTTGACTTCTTTGTCAAAAATAAAGCGGATATAACTTTGCTGTTTTATTTCTGGGTCCTCTATCCTATTCCATTGGTCTTCCTGTCTAGTATCAGGCTGTCTTTAGGAATACAGCTCTACAGTATAACTCTAGGTTGGGTATTGTATAGCCTTAATAGTGTTCTTGCTATTAGGATTGCTTTGGTGATCCATGGACTTCTGTGGTTCCGTATGAACTCATGCATTGTTTTTTTGTTGTTTCTTTCTTTTTTTCTTATTTATTTTTTTAAAACTAAGAAGTATGAGATAGGGACTTTGAAGGTTATTATATTAAATCTGTAAACTAATTTTTATAGAATAGACATTTTTGAAGTATTAATTTATAATCCAGGAACATGGGATGTCCTTATATTATCTAGTATCTTCTGTGATTTCCTTTTCAGTATCTTAAAGTTCTTGTGGTGGTGTTCTTTCATTTGTTTTGCTGGATATATTTCTAAATACTTAAATTGTTTTGGAGTTATTTAGCATGGATATTTTTCTAATTTCTTTCTCAGAGAGTACACTGTTGGTATAAATGTTTCCTTTACTAATATTGATTTTTGTATCCTGTAACATTACTGTTTATTAGGTCCAAGAGTTTTCTTTTTCCTTTTTCCAAGAGTTTTCTAGTAGATTCAGTGGAGTCTTAATTTTAAGTAAAGGTCATGTTATCTGCTAGTAGAGATAGTTTGGCTATTCCTTTTTCTACTTTTATCTTTTTAAAATCTAATCACTGTAGCTAAGACATTGATTATTATGTTAAATAAGAGAGAAGAGAATGGACAATCTTGTCCCATTTCTGATGTTAGGGAAAATGCTTGCACTTTCTCTCTACTTAATGTAATGTAGGCATAGGTTTGTCGTGTATTATTTTGAGGTGTATTGTTACATCTACTCCTCAAGGGTTTTTATTATGAAGGGAAGGTGGACTTTGTCAAAAGTCTTATGAGCATCAACTAAAATTATTACATAGTCTGTCCTAAAGCTTATGTCTTTAGGTTCTCTATTTATGTATGTTGAATCCTCCTTGCTATTCTGAGATGAAGCCTACTTAGTCATAAGGTATAATCATAATTTGTTCTTGAATTTGATTAGTAATTTGTTGAGATTTAAAATATATATGTCCATCAAAGCAATATATCTCTATTTTTCTTTTTAAATTGTGTCTTTACCGGTTTTGATGCTAGGAAAATACTGACCTGATAAAATGAAATTTGTGGTGTTCCATAACGTTTTATCTAGTGGAACAAATTAAGAAGAATTGGCTCAAGGTCTTCCTTGAAAGTTTGGAATTCAACGGTGAATTCTATTTGATCAGGGGCTTTTCTTTGAGTGGACACTTTTAATAATGTTTTCAATCTTGTTGCGTGTAATAGCTATGTTACTTACACCTTTAGAGCTTAATTTTGGCAGATGGTATGCATTTAGAAATTCCTTGATTATGGCTTAATCGGCCATCATTGGGAAGAGAGGCCCCTTGGTCTTGTAAACTTTATATGACCTAGCACAGGGGAAGGCCAGGGCCAAGTAGTGGGAGTGGGTGGGTAGGTTCAGGGGCGGGGGGGGGNATAGGGAACTTTCGGGATAGCATTTGAAATGTAAATAAAGAAAATAATAATAATAATAATAATAATAATAATAATAATAATAATAAAGATATTCCATGATTTCTTCTGGGCCATCTAAGTTTTCAGAGTATGTGTTTTCATAGTTATTTTCTAATGTTCTGCTCTGGAGTAAGTTCTGATTACACTGGCTTGATCCCTAATTTTATTAATTTGCATCTTCATCTTGTTTCTTTTTGACTAATGTCTTATCAATATTACTAACTTTGCAAGGAGCTAATGCTTTGGTTGATTTCTTTTGTGCTGTTTATTATCTCTATTTCATTAATTTCTTTCTTCCTCCGTCTAGCTGAGTGCTTGTCTTTTCTTCAGTCTACCCATACACTCAGTCACCTTAACTCCCAGAGTCTACGTACACACCAGCACAGAGTTTAAATCTACATTCCACATTTTAATAAAAAAATGAGATCTAGTCTGATTTCTTCTTCATTAGCCTCTTAGCCTCTATTGTTTTCCTCCCTACTTGTTTTTCTTTTTTAAACAAAATCTCAAATGTTCAATTTTACCAACAAAGATGAAGGATAGACAGGCAGAGAAAGCACCCAGTACACCTTCCTCATTAGCCAATGTCTCAAAAGGGGAAAAAAAAAAAAAGGTTTTTTTTTTTTTTCTCCATGCCATCTCAAAAACCTTCAAAGTGAATGTCCCTCCCTCCCTTAGACTTTCTGGGAGTCTCTCTATTCATCCACCTGACTTCCTCTTACTCTTTATGTTTTACTGTTTGCTAGCTCCAATGCTTGACCTATGGTTGACTTTATTCAATCTGGTTTACAATAAATAGAAAGTTCTTGGATTAAAGGTGTGTACTAGGGCTGAATCACACCAAAACTAGAAACACTCCCCCCCCCCCCCCCAGTAAATAACACAGTGTGATCAAATATCCTATAACACCTGCTTCCCCGTCCCCCTTTTTTTGTTTTTAGAACTCTCCCTTTTACCTTATAGGTCCTGTTCTAATGTCAGGTGTGTGTGTGTGTGTGTGTGTGTGTGTGTGTGTGTGTGTATGTGTGTGTGTGTGTAAATTGAGATTAGCATATGAAAGCAAGTATACAATATTTGTTTTACTAGTGCTGAACATATTTTGCTTAGTATTTTGCAAGTTACATATTTATGTATTCTTTACAGGTGAGTAAAATTCTATTTTTCATACAACCACTCTGGAAATCAGTTTGGTGGTTCCTCAGAAAATTGGACATAGTTCTACCGGAAGATCCAGCAATACCACTCCTGGGCATATACCCAGAAGATCTTCCAACTGGTAATAAGGACACATGCTCCACTATGTTCATAACAGCCTTATTTATAATAGCCAGAAGCTGGAAAGAACCCAGATGTCCCTCAACTGAGTAATGCATACAGAAAATGTGATACATTTACACAATGGAGTACTACTCAGCTATTAAAAACAATGAATTTATGAAACTCTTAGACAAATGCTTGGATCTGGAGGATATCATCCTAAATGAGGTAACCCAATCACAGAAGAACACACATGATATGCACTCACTGATAAGTGGATAGTAGCCCAGAAGCTCAGAATACCCAAGATACATTTTGCAAAACACAGGAAACTCAAGAATAAGGAAGACCAAAGTGTGGACACTTCGATCCTTCTTAGAAGGGGGAACAAAATACCCATGCAAGGAGTTACAGAGACAAAACTCGGAGCAGAGATTGAAGGAATGACTATCCAGAGTCTGCCCAACCTGGGTATCCATTCCATAAACAATCACAAAACCCAGACACTATTGCAGACTGATATAGCGATGTCCCGAGAGGCTCTGCTAGTACCTGACTAATACAGAAGTGGATGCTCACAGCCAGCTATTGGATGGAGCACAGGGTCGCCAATGAAGGAGCTAGATAAAGTACCCAAGGAGCTGAAAGGGTTTGCAGTCCCCTAGGAGGAAAAACAATATGAACTAACCAATAACCCCAGAGCTCCCTGGGACTAAAACACCAATTAAAGAAAACACACTCATGGCTCTAACTGCATATGTAGTTGAGGACGGCATAGTTGGTCATCAATGGGAGGAGAGGCCCTTGGTCCTGTGAAGGTTCTATGCCCCATTATAGGACAATACATGGGCCAGGAACCGGGAGTGGGTGGGTTGGGGAGCAGGGGGAGGAGGGAGAGGATAGGAGATTTTCAGAGGGGAAACTAGGAAAGGGGATAACATTTGAATGTAAATAAAGAAAATATCTAATAAATAATTAAAAACAGATTTTAAGAAATTCTATTTTGCATATATACTATACTCCGTTTTTATTTTTATCTGTCAGTGGGTATATAGGCTATTTCCATACCCTATGTATTATGACAACATGTATCATTAAATATGGATATGTAAATATCTCTGTGGTATGCTTACAGTTTTTTGGGTGTGCATTCAAGAGAGGTATAGACTCTAGCTTGTCATTTTATTTTATTTGATAATCTTTTACAGTGATTCCCATAATAGTTGTGTCAGCTATTGCTATCGTTTATTCTCTTGATAGCTCTTCTACTTAAGTTGGGATGGAATCTTACAGCAATTTAATTTGTACTTTTATGCTACCTAAGGATGCCAATTATTGACTAGAAATTTGTATTTCTTCTTTTATAAGTGTCTGCTGAACTCATTCACTCATATATTCATAGGATGAGTTAGTTTTGGCTTATTTTATAGAATTTTAAAGAAATTGTATATTTTAAGTTCCCTGTCAGAGATGTGGAGCCTGGCATGGCTGTCCTCTGAGAGGCCCGACCAGCAGCTGACTGAGACAGAGGCAGATACTTACAACCAATCATTGGACTGAAGTTGGGGAACCCTATGGCTGACTTAGGGGAGGATTGAAGAAGCTGAAAGGGAGAGTGACCCTGTAGGAAGACCAGCAGTCTCAACTAAGCAGGACCCTAGGGAGCTCCCAGAGAATGAGCACCATCCAGGCAGCATACATGGACTGGTCCAGGGCCCCTAGCATGTATATAGGACTGCTTGGTCTGACCTCAGTGGGAAAAGATGCATTTAATCCTCAAGAGACTTCCAGGCAAGGGAAAGGAGGAATAGGATAAGGAACTGTGGGAGGGGGGGGAAAAATAGCTGGAATGTAAATAAAGAAAATAATTAAAATAGTTGTTTAATACATATTTTATTGATTAATAAATTATATTTCATATTACATGTTATAGAAATATAATACATAAGTAATTATATATTATATGGTAAATAAATAAATATACAGGGCTATAGTTCTCTGAAAAAAATTGACTGTAGTTTTCTTTTTTATTATATGGTTCTCTACTGTATTAGCTTTTTATAGCTATGATAAAACACCATGACCAAAAGCAACTTGGGGAGGAAAAGGTTTCTTTCAGGCTGTAGTTTCACATCACAGTCCATCATTCAGGGAAGTCAGGGCAGGAATTAGTCAGGGCAGGAATTCCAATCAGGAATCTAGAGGTAGGAACAGAAGCGTAAACCATGGAGGATCGCTGCTTACTGGCTTGGTCAACCTTCTTTTTCATATACTGAGGATGGGGTGGTACTGACTATGGTGAGTTGAACCTTCCCACATCAATTATTAATCAAGACAACACTCCACAGACTTGCCTATAGGCCAATCTTATGGAGGCATTTTTTTTTCTAAGATTCTCTTATAGGCTTAGATTTTTCAAAACCCACTTTTAATAAGTGTGTTTTTTTTTTTTTTTTAAATTCCTTAACCTCCCTTCTAGCCTACTGCCCACCTGAAGTAGTGAGAAGGAAAGGTTAATAGAGCAAAGGAGGATGTAGACTTGCTTAGAAATATTTTTTTTTGGAGCAAATCCAGTCTGCATTCTCAGAATACAGGTTTAGTTCACATGAATCAGCAGTGGCAGCTAGATCCAGAAGAAACCATAAGGCTCTGCCAAGTGGGTGGAGTCTGCAGAAGTGGAAGAAGCCTCCGGAACACCACCAGAAGATTTTCTGGTGCATTTCTCTCTATGAAATCAGGACAAACAATGACCAACAAAGATTAGTAAGGTGTACCAATACCACCCTGCATTGGTAGTGAAGACCAGCATCAGCAAAGCCCAACGATGACCAGCAAAGAATGGCAAGGAGTACCCATACCATCCAGCACTGTCCACTTTCTGTCAGCCTATATTTATATCTTTTCTAAACATTACATGTTTTTTTTTCCCAAGTATCTGCTCTATCAAAACATCACATGCCCTTTTTCCAAGCTGCCTCCAGAAAAACACCACATGTCTGTTCTTAGCAAAACATTCCCCCACGTGTCTGCTTCAGCAAAAACATTCTCCCATAAGACAGTTTCCAGAAAAACATCACATGACACAAGTGAGTCTCAGAAGAAAGCAAAAATTCCCATATCGTTCTTTCTTCTGAGATAAGCCTAAATCTGTTTTACATTGGCAAAAACCTAACCAGTACATCTGCTTTGGTCTTAGGGTACTACTGGCTTCATATGAGACTGGTCATGGCGATCTCTTTGCATGTTATAGAATAGTTCAATGAACATTAATGCTGTCCTTGTTTAAACAGAATGGCAGAATTCAGCAATTCACTACTATTTTCTTTGTTATGAGGCTTTTTCCCACAGCTTCTTTGGCCAGTATTTAAAAACAGATCAGTTGCTGGATGTGGTGATAATTCAGGTCCTTACAGTCTAGGGCCTGGTTTACCTAGCATGTTCGCATCAACTAAGGCTACAAATGGATGCCTGTTTACAAAAGAAAACTATCTACTGGGTGGAAGTGGACAGAATACCATTAAATATCAATCTTTCATTCTCTCTTCTCTTGGATTTTTACATTTATTTATTTATTTATTTATTTATTTATTTATTTATTTATTTATCTATTTTGAAATTCCTGTTTATTTTTTGTTTTTATTTTTTAATTTTTTTGTTTTTTTCAATTGTTTCTCTTCTCTATTCCATCCAAAGAACCATGGTCTAATGATATTCCTAACTTTTGCTTTTTTTCTTTCTCAGAATCTTTGCCAATCTTATTTTAAATGTCATATTCAAATTTGAATGGGTTTCTGGATATCTTTTTCAAGTAACTCCACACTCTCAGAACTTCTCAAACAAAATTAACATTGATTTCTGGTTCTAGTCATATTGCCTACTGTTTCAGGGTCCTGAGGGTACTGCAGCTGTAAAGTACTTGTGAGGCCTGTCGGTACACTGAGAACATTGACCTTCACAGTGTATGACTTTTGTAAAGAATCTTGAAATGTCCATGCTTAATAACTTTCTTCTTTGATTCTTGGAATTCACCTTGTATCAAAACTCTATGTGAGCTGTCATCTTTGAATATCTAGTTTTTGCTCTTTGTGACAGATTTTTGATAGGAACAAGTCAAAGTTATTGGTATTTTTCTATATAGAGGGACAAAGGAACTTTGATATTTTGGTTTTGTTTAATTTTAACATTTTAAAATATCAATTTTTAAAAGAAAGCCACTCATTCCAATCGATCGTGCATTAAACATGGGTAAAATCAAAAGATTGGAACGTGTGGATAATCAGTGGTTATCTTAGAAGCAGAAGGGATAGATGAGAGCTTAGCAGTTGGTTTATTATACCAAATTGCATTTTAGGATCTTGAGATAAGTATCAATGTCTTAGAATATTTTCACTCAGGCAATGGATCATGTTATAAAAACCAAAAGGTCTTTGTCAGTTTCAAGTCTTTTAGTCCTGACCAAGCAAGGTTTCCTTCAACTTTTTGTGTTCTATGGTAAACACAACTGCCAAAACTCTAGCTAGTAACTATTAGTATTGATTTGTCCTTACACCTTCTAAATGTTGAATTATAATTTGAGAAAAATTTAGAAATATAAAACTTCAGCTAAAGTTATTGATTTTTATGATCTCAATGCATGTGGCCAATACTTTAGGCAGAATGAAGATTTCACATAAGGCTGTAAGATGCAGACAGTGGAGAGATGACCGTGACTTAAAAAAATGAGTAGTCTGAAGACTTCCTTTACCTAGAAACAGTGTCCTGAGTTCAGCACCCCTGAGAAGGTTGGGGCTGCCCCAAAACCCTCAGTACTAAAGCTATCTACAGGATTGGATGACTAAATTTCAGTCTTGCAAAGGGAAGAATTTCAAAAGTCATTGTTCATTTTAGGTCACATCTTTCATGTAGGAGAAAAGCATTGAAGTTTAAAGAGACAGCATGCCTTGATAAGGATCCACTTACATTCCTCAAGCAGTCCCTTGCCAATTTCTTCAGTATCTCTAGCTTTTGATAAGATGGTATCTCTGACTCCTTGTAGACCACTTATTTCAGTCACTAGATGGTGCAGCAGGTTCTTCTGTGCGCTCAATATATGTACCGATTTCATTAGAACTTCAGGCTGAGCAAACAATCACATTAAAGGAAATGAAATACAGTAGCATTAGTTACATGGAGGCTTTTCTCTAGGCAGCTTATTCCTTTGTGATATGTGTGTATATAAAAAAACATTTTTGTAGATGATACATGGAGAAATATAAAATTTTCCATCTAATTCATTACACTTATGTTGTAGAATTTGGTTGGGATTAAATATATCAAACCAATAGTGTGTGCTTTTCAAATCAATGTAGGTGCTCTCCATAAATATTATCTTTCTTTTTAAATTTCACTTTCCACTTACTATTAGCACAGTGGTTATTAATGAGAATTGCAGCATTGTGGAACACTGATGCCACAAATAAAATCATGAAGATAGAATACATTTATGAGGGAATGCATATAGATACCAGAATATTTAATACTGACATTAAGATTGGTTCTGGTAGGATATCAGAGGGAAAGATGCCACAATTATAAAAGGAAAACTGGCATGATATGAATATTACTCATTACAATTAAGGGAATGCTTACAATCTTAGGAACATACCTACTTTTCAGGACAGAGTAGACAAGGAGACATGAACATGAAAATAAAGAAGTAGAGCAAAGAAGTCTAGAAAGTCAAAAAGAGATGTTGTTGTGGTCAGTGAGCTGCAGGACTGCCCACTCATAATACATAATAAATGGACTGAATTTTATTTCCCTTACATCTACATGAATATTTAACTATTGGTGTCATATTCCTTTTAGTTTCTAATAGAGTAAAGCATTGGTTAACTAGTGTCATGTTCATGGGCAATTCATGAGTCTTCTACAACATCACCTAGCATTTAATTTTATTTACAATTCTTCACTTCATCTAATTTTTCTTTGATTGCTTGACCTTTATTTATCTTAATTTTACACAGGTGATTCCACGTGTGTTATAGGGCCTCTAACAATTGGCAGCCCTGTAGAACCACTACACCCCCTTCTGCTCTTTTAGTGAAAACCAAAGCTGAGGACTCACTTGGAATAGTAGGCTTTGGCCTCTGATTGCTGGAGTATCCAGAAAAGAAATGCTGAGGATCCTGCCAGGGAAATACAGGCTCTGGCCATACCATTTATCCAAGAGATGATGAAATATTCAATCATGTAGAGCTTAGGAGTTCAGCAAAAATATGTAAGACCAAAATATTAATACATTTGATAGATGTGTATTTTTAAAGCATTAATATGCCACTGAATTTGAGATTAAGGCATTAAGAAAGTGAATCTTTGACTTCTTCCTTCATTAAATCTGTAATCTCATTTCTTTCCTTTAAATTCCTAACCTCACAATCTCTTCTCCCCTTTGCAACTCTACATTACCCTTTGTAAAAGTCACTATTGAAAGACAAGTGCTGAAACCAGCTATAATTAGAAACTATTCAGTGTCGTATCATCTTTCTCAGATATTTGAGACAAATGCTAGTGTTTATATATCTATAGTCATTAGTCCCTTTGTTGCTTATTGTTTCAGATTGATGTTCACGTGACCAAGGCATTATAATATCATGTATGAATTTTATTATTTATATCTCCTGCATCTGCATTCTTGACCATATAAGGTTTATCAGAAATTTAGACTGTAGTTGGGTTATAGTAAAATCAGTCACGAAATTAGACATAATGTTTTCATATTAGAAAAAAATAGAGCATAGTACATATTTGAAAAATTAAACATTCTTCTACTTTTTGTACATTTTTGAGAGTACATGAAACATTCTTTGTTTTACATGCTAGTGGCTGATGCTTTATTCTTCCCATCCGAGTGCATCATTTGTAATTTCCTTCGTGGTGCTTTCCCATTGAGCAGTGGTGAAGGGTCCTTTGGGGAAGAAATAAGAGAGATACTTACAAATTCAGTGAACATCTCTGAAGACTGGTTATAGATGTAGATGGGCCAGAGAGTTGAGTAATCACATATTTCCCAGCAGTCTGCTGCCAGTAGACAGAATTCCTCCTGGAATTGTGACGCAGTCAACCGCAGACTCCATGGTGTCATCGCAGTCACAGTTCTCAATTGCAGAAGCCCAGCCATTTTTAGATGGGTCTTTCTTCCTGCTGGAGCTGCCTGGTGTGCTGGAGCCTGTGCTGTCACCCTAGTTTTGATACATCGGAGGCCAGTAACACACTCACATTTTCTCCTCAAAGAATTTGAGACCAAAAAAAAAAATGTCTGAAGACATTGCCCCACAGCTCTGCAAAAAGGTAGCCCTACCTGTGTGAGATTCTCTAGCCCTTTGTTCCCTTGACATATTACAGGGAAGATTACAAAGATCTTCTAAACAGAGTGTGACACTGAAGAAATTGTTCTACCCAAGAACATCTCAGTAAAACAATGAGTTGACTCAGTTCAGAGGAGCACAACTGAGCATATGGCTGAGTTAAAGTCAGCTGCATCTCTGAAATAGCCTCCTGTAGCATGAATACCAACTGAAAATATCTGTCTGACTGGAGTCCTACCTTGAGTTACATTTCCACTATCTGTATACTCTAGTACAGAACTGTCCAAGTAATTCAGGGCTTAGATGTAGAAATGAGGAAGGCCAGAAATCTTAGTAGAGGGTTCCACTGACCTTCTACTTCATTGAGGGTTAAAAGCCCACCACCATCTCTCTCTCTCTCTCTCTCTCTCTCTCTCTATATATATATATATATATATATATATATATATATATATATATATATATAGTATATTCTTGGGTCATCTGGAGGTGTGGCCTTGTTGGAATAAGTGTGTCACTGTGGGTGTGGCTTAAGACCTTCACCCTAGCTGCCTGGAAGTCAGTCTTCCACCAGCAGCCTTTGAATGAAGACACAGAACTCTCAGCTCCTCCTGCACCATGCCTGCCTGGATGCTGCCATGCTCCCACTTTGATGGTAATGAACTGAAGCTCTGAACCTGTAAGCCAATTAAATGTTTTTTTAATAAGACTTGCCTTGGTCATGGTGTTTGTTCACAGCAGTAAAACCCTAACTAAGACACCATAGCTGTCTGGACTGACAGAAGACTAATAATCATAATGTTGGAACTCAGAGTGAAACATTGATTGCCAGACACTCCGCCCTATTCAAGAGGCTCAAGTTCTTTCCATCAGTTTTTATGTAATGTTCCCTGAATCATGGATTGGATGATTATGTTTTTGATTACTTTTTGTAAATTGATGTATCTGTATGTATGTGTACATGTATAAGGGTGCCTATAGGGCCCAGAAGAGGGCATCAGATACCTAGGACCTGAAGTTAGAGGTGGTTGTGATCTACCTGGCATATGTGTTTGGATCCAAATTCTGATCCTCTACAATAACACTAATCACTCTTAACTGCTGAGCCATTTCTCCTGCCCATATTTTATTCTTTTATGACCATTAGGTCATCAGACCACAGCCTAAGTCGCCCATTTTTTCCAGTTTAACTTGTGTGAGTCCCTGCCAGTGACAAGATACACTGAAGAGTTTCTTGATAATTACATCAATCTATGGACGCAATAGATTCTGAGAAGGCTGATAGGCACATGACATCAGTTTATCTGAGCACCAGGAAAAACTCCTTCTGTAGCCTAGGACCTCCCCAGTCATGTTTTGGGCCTCCTGCTTTAAAATAGACCTTGAATTGCTTCATAAATTAGGTGGCTATATCCATAACAATGTGCACTTATTAGACTAGTGGTTGCTTCTTGCCTGGGCAATGTTTGTGTTAATATGAAGATGAATAGTTCCATTGGTGATATTCCACCCCAGTATCCAGCATATTCTGGCATCATTAAAGTTGCCAGCATACCGGGAGTTTCTATTTCACGCTCAGCCTAATGTCTCCATGTTCTGGCATCATGTCTTCAGCAATAGGCATTTACTCATTTTTAAAAAATGAACCTATGTGAGGATCCTTCCAGTTTTCTTCTGTGCCCAAGCTGATTTTGTGCTACAGCTCCTGGAGCTGAACCTGTGCCGCATCTCTCCTTACCCAAATACCACCAGGAGAGAGCTGGTCTCCCAGGAATGTTGACATACCTGTAAGCACAGGTAAAGCCACCTCTCCCCTCAAATTCCTGGCCTAAGAGGGACCCACTCAGAGCCATCAGGACACAGGAACCAAGGAATAGCAGGGGACAGGATCTTTCCAGTTTCTGTCTGTGCCCTGGAACTGACCCTGTGACAAAGCTCTCCATACCCAAATTCCTCCTGGAGAGAACTGGTCTTCCAGTAGTACTGACATGGAGGCTTGCAGGCAGGACAAGCCACAGTCAGAGACAGCAAGACCAGCTAACACCAGAGATAAGCAGATGGTGAAAAGCAAGGGCAAGAAAATAAGCAACAGAAACCAATGCTACTTGGCATTATCAAAACCCAGTTCTCTCACCACAGTGAGCCATGGATACCCCAACACACCAGTAAAGCAAGACTCTGATTTCAAATTACATCTCATGATGATTATAGAGGACTTTAAGAAGGATGTAAATGACTCCCTTAAAGAAATACAGGAGAACACAGGTAAACAGGTAGAATACCTTAAAAAGGAAATACAAAAATCCTTTAAAGAATTACAGGAAAGCAAAACCAAACAGGTGAAGAAATTGAACAAAACTATCCAAGATATAAAAATGGAAATAGAAACAATAAAGAAATCACAAAGGGAGACAACCCTGGAGTTAGAAAACCTAGGAAAGAGATCATGAGTCACAAAAGCAAGTATCACCAACAGAATATAAGAGATAGAAGAGAGAATCTTAGGTGCAGAAGATACATAAAAAATCATTGACACAACAGTCAAAGAAAATGCAAAATGCAAAATGTTCCTAACTGAAAACATCCAGGAAATTCAGGACACAATGAGAATGAAAGATTTAAAAGAGAGTGAAGATTCCCAACCTAAAGGGCCAGTAAATATCTTCAATAAAATTATAAAAGAAAACTTCCCTAACCTGAAGAAAGAGATGCCCATGAGCATGAGAAGCCTATAGAACTCTAAATAGATTGGACCAGAAAAGAAATTCCTCCTATCACATAATCAAAACACCAAATACACAAACAAAAGAAAGAATATTAAAAGCAGTAAGGGGAAAAGGTTAAGTAACATATAAAGGTAGACCTATCAGAATTGCACCATACTTCCCACCAGAAATTATGAAAGCTAGAATAACCAAGGCAAATGTCATACAGACCCTAAAAAAACACAAATGCCAGCCTGGGCTACTATACTCAACAAAACTCTCAATTACCATAGAAGGAGAAAACAAGATATCCCATAACAAAAAGAAACTTACACAATATCTTTAAACAAATCCAGACCAACAAATGATAATAGATGTAAAACTCTTCTAACACATGGAGGAAAACTATACCCTAGAAAAAGCAAAAAAGCAATCTTCTTTCATCAAACGCAAAAGAAGATACCCACAGAAACATAATTTCACCTCTAATAAAAAAGTAACAGGAAGCAGCAATCACTTTTCCTTAATATCTCCTAACATCAATGGACTCAATTCCCCAATAAAAAGACATAGACTAACAGACTGGTTACATAAACAAGACCCAGCGTTTTGCTGCATACAGGAAACACACCTCACTGTCAGAGACACTGCCTCAGAGTAAAGGGTTGTAAAACAAGCAAATGGTCCCAAAAAACAAGCTGGAGCAGCCATTCTAATATTGAAAAAAATATACTTTCAATGAAAAGTTATCAAAAAAGGAAGGACACTTTCTACACATCAAAGGAAAACTCCACCAAGATGAATTCTCTATTCTGAAAATCTATGCTCCAGAAGCAAGGGCAACCACATTCATAAAAGAAACTTTACTAAAGCTCAAAATACACATTGCACCTCACACAATAATAGTGGGATATTTCAACATCCCATTCTCATCAATGGACAAATCATGGAAACAGAAACTAAAGTGAGACACAGTGAAACTAACAGAAGATATGAACAAAATGGATTTAACAAATATCCTAAAACAAAAGAATATACCTTCTTCTCAGTACCTCACAGTACCTTCTCCAAAATTGACCATATAATTGGTCATAAAACAGGTCTCAACAGACATAAGAAGACTGAAATAGTCCCATGCAACTTATGAAATCACCATGGACTAAGGCTTGTCCTCATGATCAGTTCTTTAGATCCTGAAAAAGTATTTAACAAAATCCATCACCCCTTTATGGTAAAAGTCTTGGAAATATCAGGAATTCAAGGCCCGTACTTAAACATAGTAAAACAGATATACGGCAAATCTTTTAGCCAACAGCAAACTAAATGGAGAGAAACTTGAAGCAATCCCACTAAAATCAGGGACAAGGCAAGGCTGCCACCCCTCCCTATTCAATATGGTACTCAAAGTCCTAGCCAGAGCAATTAGACAACAAAAGGAGGTCAAAGAGATACAAATTGGAAAGGAATAATTCAATGTATCACTATTTGCAGATAATATGATAGTATACTTATATGACCCTAAAAATTCAACCAGAGAACTCCTACAGCTGGTAAACAACTTCAGCAATGTGGCTGGATATAAAATTAACCCAAACAAATCACTAGCCTTCCTCTACTCAAAGGATAAACAGGCTGTGAAAGAAATTAAGGAAATGACACCTAACACAATAGTCACAAATAACATAAAATACCTTGGTGAGATTCTAACCAAGCAAGTGAAAGATCTGTATGATAAGAACTTCAAATCTCTGAAGAAAGAAATCGAAGAAGATCTCAGAAGATCACACATGGATTGGTAGGATTAATATAGTAAAAATGCTGAAAGCAATCTACAGATTCAATGCAATTCCCATCAAAATTCCAACTCAATTATTCACAGAATTAGAAAGAGCACTTCTCAAATTCAGTTGAAATAACAAAAAGCCCATGGTAGGGAAAACTATTCTCAACAATAAAAGAAAATCTGGGGAATCACCATCCCTGACCTCAAGCTGCATTACAGAGCAATAGTGATTAAAAAAAAAAAAAACAAAACAACTGCACGGTATTGGTATAGTGACATTCAGGTAGATCAATGGAATAGAATTGAAGACCCAGAAATGAACCCACGCACCTATGGTCACTTGATCTTTGACAAAGNAGCTAAAACCATCCAGTTGGAAAAAGACAGCATTTTCAACAAATTGTGCTGGTTCAACTAGCTGTCAGAATGGAGAAGAATGCGAATTGATCTATTCTTATCTCCTTGTACAAAGCTCAAGCCTAAGTGGATCAAGGACCTACACATAAAAGCAGATACACTGAATATAATAGAAAAGAAAGTGGGGAAAAGCCTCAAATACATGGGCACAGAAGAAAATTTCCTGAAGAGAATACTGATAACCTAGATTCTAAGATCAAAAATTGACAAATGGGACCTCATAAAATCGCAAAGCTTCTGTTAGGCAAAGGACAATATCAACAGGACAAAATGGCAACCAACAGATTGGGAAAACATCTTTACCAACCCTATATCTGATAGAGGGCTAATATCCAATATATACAAATAAATAAAGAAGTTAGCCTCCAGAGAACCAAATAACCCTATTAACAAATGGGGTCCAGAGATAAACAGAAAATTCCCAACTGAGGATACTTGAATGGCTGAGAAACACCTAAAGAAATGTTCAACATCCTTAGTCATCAGGGAAATGTAAATCAAAACAACCCCGAGATTCCACCTCACACCAATCAGAAGAGCTAAGATAAAAAAACTCAGGTGACAGCAGATGCTGGTGAGGATGTGGAGAAAGAGGAACACTTCTCCATTGTTGGTGGGATTGCAAGCTGGTACAACCACTCTGGAAATCAGTTTGGTGGTTCCTCAGAAAATTTGACATAGTTGTACCTGATGCCCCAGATATACCACTCCTAGGTGTGGCAGGATTTTCCCATTCCAATTACATTAGCATATTAGTGCAGCAGGAGTCCTGTGATTGAATAGGGAAAAGGGAGGTGGGGCCAGGACAAAGAGCTACTCAGAGGAGGGAGGAAGAGAAGCCAAGGTGGAGATGGACAGACAGGAAGAAGGTCCTGATCCTGTGTGATTTTAAATATTAACATATAGTTATGAATTTCATATAGGAATAGAATAATTGGGATATCTTGTCTGATCCAGGTAGGAAGCTTGTGTCATTATCAATTGGCTCTGAAATTATTGTGTGGGCATCTTGTGAATTGAGGATTTATTGATATATAAATCTGACTTGTTAAATATAAATTTCTGGAGTTTCATTTCTACCAGGCTCCTGGGTGTTGTGGTGGCTGACCTAGGGGTGGATGGTCATTGTTTGGGACTTGTGTGGCAACAAAGGGAGCTCTGGCCCCACTGGAGAGTTGAGGAGCAAAGAGTAGCTGGATGGAGCATTGTTAACTTGGTGGTCCTATTTTAGTATTTCCTGCAACAGGTGGTAAGCCGAGGTGTTTGGCAAGAATCCACTAGAAATTTAAGATTAGTAGCCTGAGAGTTAAAGTTTCATTTTCTAAGTGAGAGAAAGGTAGCTAGCTCAGGAATTGAAACAAAGCAGGCTCTGAGGTCCCCTTCTGTGGGGGAACTGCAGGCAGTTCTGAGTCAGGAGAAGAATGAAGTTGCCTACTTCTTAGGGCAGAGATGGATTGAACTGAGAATTTATAAAACTGGGATTACTTCCTTTTAGGAAAGAGTTATTGATTTTGTACATATCATGTGGGGATTTTCACCCACATTTCAGAACAGGATAGGGGAAAATTAGTCACTCACTCCAAGTAGAGAGGCAGTGATAATAATTGCCTGCTATGTAGAGGTATTAATTAATATTGTCTGTGGCTCCATGTAGAGATCAATAGATAGGTATTATACAGGTATTAATAAAAAATGTCTGTGCCTTGAGGCAGAGAGCCGAACAGATAAATGGTATACAAGCTGGCTGTTCTAGGCAGAGAATCAAACAGTAAGATGGTATGAAGATTGCTTTATATGCCTCACAGGATATTCTAATTCTGTCTACTGGGGCTTCATAGTAATCTTGGGATCTTATCTTGCTTGGCAAAATAGACAAGGCCTAAGAATAGGCACATACAATATTTTAGTTTACTTCATTTGTTTTTTTTATTGTTTTTAACTTTCAAAATGAGTGTGATTTTGAGTTTTGTGGTTTTATTGTTCCTCTGGAAGAGAGGACGGGATACAATCTTTCCCGTTGCCAACTGAAGGATATGCTATTTTGGGAGAAAGGTTTTGTCTTTGCATGTTTAGAAAAGGTGATTAGGGTTTTTACAGCTTCTAGAATTATATGGGTCTGATATGATGAAGGGAGAC
Organism: Mus pahari; assembly: GCF_900095145.1. Lineage (NCBI taxonomy): Eukaryota > Metazoa > Chordata > Mammalia > Rodentia > Muridae > Mus > Mus pahari. The sequence continues at coordinate 31,859,871 of NC_034605.1, read as the reverse complement.
CCCCAGAGGACTAGATTCCAGAGAATCAAACAAAAATATATCTTGAGGATCCGAAAATTTTGTTTTGAGATTTGTATATTACAGAATATACAGCCTTGGTGAATCTCCTTGTCAGACATGCTGAACTGACCTGCTTGATCTCCTGATGTACTGGACTTTCATCCAGATCCAGTCAAGACATGTTCATCAAAGACTAAATCAATCATTGGTGTCACCTTCTTAAGGCCAACTAACTCCCCTATTTTCCCTACCCCTCCCCTTCAAAATATCTTAACACCCATATTCATTTTGAACAAATTATGAAGAGCTGTCATCCCAGTTTCCTGGGCTTTGGGGCTGGTGGTGGATATTATAGGTTGTCTTTCTAGAGAATGTAGAAATGGTCATATTTGGAACAGGGAGGAAATAGCTAGAATTGATTATATAGCAGTTATCTCATTTGGTAGATATCTTTTTAATTGTTACTAAATTGAAATTATAAATTCTTATTTTGGTACAGAATTTATTTTGATGCTAAAACAAGCTTTTCATTGGTATAAATTTATTCTATTGATACAAAAAATTTAAAAGTACAGGGCTTAGATGCAGTCCTTCTATAATTGTTATTATAAACTGATCTGAGATGATTAAGCCTGTGAGTTAAGAGCCCAATAGTAAATTCATGGCTCTGAGTTTATTGTTAGGGTGTTTTCAGATACTTAATTAGAAATAGCTGGGAGTAATTAATGGAGAACAGTCCAGATTAGTTTATATGGATAGATTGGTTTTCAAAAAGTCAGAAATTCACAGAATTTGACACTTAATGTTATTTAGTCACTTGTTGAGACAAATCTGCTCCTCACAGCTTCCCATTTGTGATTCAAAGAAGCAGCTGAGCATCTCTACCTCCAGGTGAGGTGGTACATTGTGGCTAGGTGGCCACTGGAAGAAAATTGCCAATCTCTCCTGCAGACCTGTATTGTTCTTGAAAGGACACAATTTACAGGTTAGGACAGCTTAGTTCTGCCATGACAGAATAGGCTAGTCTTTAATATTCCTGTTTCTCTAAGATGTGTTAGATGTTCCTGGGCCAGAAGGCTGAAGACAGATGGATATTCCAGCTTCCTGACTTTGCAGGACTGTATAGGTAGGCAGCTGTCTCTACAATTTGTCTCAGTTCTGGAAGCTGTGTTGGGCTTCCCATATATTTTCAGTTAAGGTTGGTCATTCTAGAATTTCTGATGGGGTTGAAAAACTACTTACAGTCTCATGCCAACCCAGGCTATATACATTGAGTGAACAGATCTGAGAGAATGGTTTTCAGATGGCATACAACCTAAAGCCAGGACATAAATCAGGTGTAAAATTATGTCTTTTAGTTAGGACAGATGACATTGTTCTATCTTAATGACAAAATGATGGACTAGGTGTTAGGTCTATCTTATACCTTATAAATTACAAAATTGTCATAGTTGTGCTCAATTCATATTTTGAGAGAAAGAATTTTTTTATTTAATTAAACAGAAAGGGTGATATGTGGCAGGATTTTCCCTGTTGAATTACATTAAAATATTAGTGCAGCAGGAGACCTGTGATTGGACAGGCAAAGGGAGGTGGGACGAAGAGTTGCAGGGACTCAGAATGGAGGAGAAGCCAAGATGGTGGCGAATAGACAGGAAGAAGATTCTGATCCCACCAGGTTTTAAATAGCCACAGGTAGATATGAATTTCACATAGGAATAGAATAATTGGAATAACTTGTCTGATCTAGGAGGGCAGCTTGTATCATTATCAATTGGCTCTGAAATTATCGTGTGGGCATCTTGTGAATTGAGAAATTATTGATGTATACCTCTGACTTGTTTAACATAAGCTTCTAGAGTTTTTTGTTTCTACCAGGCTTCTGGGTGTTGTGGTGGCTGACCTCAGGGTGGAAGGTCATTGTGTGGGACTGGCATGGGAACTAGAGAGCTCCAGCCTTGCCAGAGAGTAGCAGGATGGAGCATGGGAACTTGGAGGTTCAACTTTAATATTTCCAGCAACACTGGGGCATATACCCAGAAGATGCTCCAACATGTAATAAGGACACATGCTCTACTATGTTCATAGCAGCCATATTTATAATAACCAGAAACTGGAAAAAATGCCAGATGTCCCTCAACAGAGGAATGGATAAAGAAAAATGTGGTATATTTATACAATACATAGTACTCAGCGATTAAAAACAATGACTTCATGAAAGTCTTAGGCAAATGGACGGAACTTGAAAATATCATCCTGAGTGAGGTAACCCAGTCACAAAAAAACACACGAAGTATGCAATCACTAATAAGTGGTTATTAGTCCAAAAGTTTGGAATACCAAACTTTTGGATACAATTCACAGACCATATGAAGCTCAAGAAGAAGGAAGACCAAAGTGTGGATGCTTCAGTCCTTCTTAGAAGGAGGAACAAAATACTCATAGCAGGAAATATGAAGAAAAAGTGTGTAGCAGAGACTGAAGGAAAGGAAATCCAGAGACTGCCCCACCTGGGGATCCATCCTATATAGTCACCAAACTCGGATGCTACTGTCAATGCAGGGAAGTGCTTGCTTTGCTGGTGGGAGCCTGATATGACTGTCTCCTGAAAGGCTTTGCCAGAGCCTGACAAATATAGAGATAGATGCTTGCAACCAACCATTGGACTGAGCATGGGGGTTCCCGATGGAGGAATTGGAGAAGGGATTGAAGGAGCTGAGGGGTTTTGCAGCGCCATGCGGGGGGGTGGAGGGAGCAACAGTGTCACTTGGCCAGAACCCCCAGAGTTCCCAGGAAGTTGCCACCAACCAAAGAGTACACATGGAGGGACACAAGGCTCCAGCCACATATGTGGCAGAGGATGGCTTTGTTGGACATTAGCGGGAGGAGCATCCCTTGGGCCTAAGGTTCGATGCCCCAGTGTAGGGGAATGCCAAGGAGGGAAGGCAGGAGTAAGTGGCTGAGTTGGGGAGCACCCTCACAGAGGTAGGGTGAGGGGCATGGGGTAGGGGGTTTCTGGAGGGGAGACCTAGAAAGGGGATAACATTTGAAATGTAAATTAAAAAATCTAATTACAAAAATATACCTTTGTTGCCGGAAAGTACCTTTTGGTATATGTTAAATAAATGGCGATTTTTGATTTTACAAAGAAAACTCTTATAGTCTATTCATGTTCTATCTCTCTAGTATATGCAATAGTCTAGCTGTTTAATTTTATGATTTATACAGTTCTTGGTGAATTTTTTACAGTCAAGTTATTCATAATATTTTTGCTCTTAAAACCAATTTTTAAGAAGGTACATTTAAAATGGCTGTTGGTTTTAAAAGCTTGGCTTACCAAATTGATTTATGCGTATTTGGTTATATGATGAGAAAATTCATATAACTTAATTTTCTAGCAGTATACTCAGTTTATTTTCTGTTCTATATTGCGTGGTTTTTGCATTTGTGTTTTTGATTTTGGTTTCACCTTCATTTCCGCATGTGTGGAATGAGAACGCCATGGACTCGTCTTGCCTCACTCCTCAGTACAAAGCAATATGAAGCAAATGATCTCTGTGTTGGAGTCCTGGACAGTAGCTGGGTAATGACATCATTGTACTGTGGATTAAGAATCCACAGGGGAACTTGTCTGCTTTCGTGTGAATTTTCAGAGGCTTTTGAAGATTCCTATTGCAATATTTTTGTAAATATGGGGAATGTTAAATCAATTCTGTTAGTTTAGATCATAGTCACTTCTCTTGTTTTACACTTGTATTTACTTTATGTGTTCACATACACATGTGCATGCACACACATACAACAGAGTACACACCAAAACTGAAAGACAATTCTGGGGAGTCAAGTCTCACATTTTACTATGTGAGACCCAAGGAGTTGATTCAGGTCATTAGTCTTGATAGCTTGCTGAGCCATGTCTCCAGTTCACCTGACTACTCTTGAGATCCTAACAGTGGTTTGAAGGGAACCTGCTTATCTTACAGTTCAATCCAGTTCTCATATGTGAGAGAAAATGTTGCCTCTGTGTTTTCTCCGATAGCCTTTCCCTGCATCTCATAGTTCTCTTCATTAGACTCTTGTCCTAATTGCAGCTGCAATTCTGCTTTTATGTCATATATACTGTATTTGCGTTTAAAAATGTACATTTACTAAATCTAGATTCTGCACATAACAGGAATGTATGATATTTGGTTTTATGAATCTGTCCCATTTACTTAACTTAGTGATCTCCAGTTCCATTCATAGAAAGGACACAATTTCATCAATTTTATGAACTCCAGGTATATGAATATACACATGCACACACATATACATCATATATTTTTATTCATGTGGTGGTGGACATCTAGACCCGTTCTTATCATGGCTATTGAGAACCGTGTGGTAGGAAGCACTAGCATGCAGACTCAGATTCCTTGTGTAGTTACAGAGGTGAGGTATAGCTGAATCTTAGACAGTTTTAAGCTTGAGAAGTTATGAGAAGCATGCATAAGTTCCACATTTGCTGTACTAGTTCACATCTACTCCCAGTATATGAAAGCAGCTCTTTATTTATATTCTTTCCAGTATTTGTTGAACTTGCTGAAATTCCTTTTCAGAAAGCCCTTGCCTATGCCTGTGTCTTGAAGAGTTTTCCCTTTGATCACTCTAGCAATATCAATATTCCAGGTCCACATTAATTTTTAACATTGTAATCCTTTTATTTTTTTGGATTTATTTTTGTGTGGGACTGTAAATGAAAATGACAGTATTTATTTCTCTTTTTCTAATTGGATACCCAGATTTCTGAGTATTGTCTGTTGGTGATCTCCTTTCTACAGAAGTATGCTTTTGCAACCTTTGGCACAATGAGGAGACAAGTTACACAGAGTTATTTCTAGTCTTCTGCTCTATCCCTTTGGTCTATGTATCCATTGTATGTTACTAGTATGGCACTTTTGCTATTATTGATTTCTAAGTTCAGTAGAAATCAGTTATTATATGAAGTCTAGAGTTGTCTTACTTTTCAGAAATACTTTTGGTATTTAGAATCTTTTGTGTTTCTATACTAATTTTGGAATTTGTGTTGGTGCTGAAGAATAGGTTAGGGATTTTTATGGGCATTGCACTGAATCTGGATCTATTTTTGATAATGTAGCAATTTTCACAGTGTGAATTCTAACAACCAATGGAAATGTGAGTTCCTTCTGTTTTCTGAATTTTTTTCCTTTAGTGTTAAACCATTTTAAACCATTCTCATCTAGGTGTTCCTTTGTATACTTTAAAAGCTTTTATTTTCTCCCCTCTTTTCCTCAGTGTGTTTATTATTGCATAGATGACAGGTGTTGCTTTTTGTATATTGATATTTGTATCTTGCAATATAATAGAGATTGATTTTCTGGTGAAGTACCAAGACACTTTTAAATATAGAGTCATATTACAGGAGTGTACATACTTTTATTTCTCTGGTTCCTATTTATAGCCATTGTATTTATAGCTTTTGTTTTACTCCTTAGTTAAGATTGGAAATACCATATACGTAATAATGAGGATTTTGGACACCGTTTTCTTTCTCATGACTCTAGGGGAAAGGTTTTTCTGTCCTTGTCACTTTAGATGATGCTGGTTGCAGGTTTCTTACATGTTTCCTTTCTTATCTTGAGGTGTGATGCTTGTGTTTCTAGTTTCTTCAGGGTTTTTAATCATGAAGGTAGGTTCTATTTTCTTCAGTGGCTTTTCTACATCTATTGAAATGCTCATCTGACTTTGGTATCTAGATCTGTTTATTTGGTGATGATAATTTGTTAGCATATGTTGAATCATATAAATGAGACTAACTTGAACATGGTCAATGACCTTTTTTTTTTAGAGTTAATGTATGAGTGCTTTATCTGCATATACATCTATGTGCCAGAAGAGGGCATCAGATCCCATTAGAGACGGTTATGAGCCAGTATGTGATTGCTGGGAATTGAACTCAGGAACTGTGGAAGAGCAGCCATTGCTCTTAGCCTGAAAAGCTATCTCTCCAGCCTAGTCATTAATTATTTTTTAAAATGTCTTGATGTTTTTAGTTAGCATTAGTCATATTATACAGAAAATGTTCCCATATGCTCATCAGATTAACATATAGGTCTCTCTTCTTGCTCTGTACCTATCTGGTTTTGGTGAAAGAATATTACTGGCTCCACATACTTGTTTTAGGGTTTCTTCCTTTTCTGTTTCATGAACTACTTTCAGCAGCCTTGGTTTCCATGCTTATTTACATACCTGAAAGAACCAGCAGTGAATCTGAATTTTCCTTTTAGGTAGAATCTTTTTTTTTTTTTTTTTCCTGCTTCTTTGACTACTTCTTAAGACGAGGTCTACTGGTTGTGCATATCACTCAGTTGTAGAGTGCTGTGGTAAATTGCTTTCTTAATGTCTTTTAGTGTTTCGTCTCCCACCTCCTCTACCTGCCATGTTTGCTATTGAAATAGGCTGGAATTTTCATGTAGAGGTACATATTGGCTGCCTTCTGAGCATTTTGGAAAGCTGCTGGAGAGAGAATAATATTTCTTCCAAGGTATCATTTTCAGGGGATGCAAAAAGATTTCTAGTTGGCAATCACTCAACTGGAATTCCACTTTTGCAGTAAACGTCTAATCTGCTGAGTATCAGATGCAGAAGTCAAAGTGGGATCTTGCAAACTCTGTTATTAGTTTTCCATTGCTATGACCATGGAAATAATCTTTAAAGGAGAAATTTTTCCTTTGGCTCACAGTTTCACTTGATGACTGTTTGTTCCTACTTCCTTGGCCCTGTGACTTCAATGTAAAGCATGGTGGGACATGCTCACCTGAAAGAGAGATAGAAGGGAAGAGGAAGGGAAAGAGATAGGGAGAGTGAGAGAGAGGAGAGAAAGAGAGTCTAAGTATTGTTCCAGTTCCCATTCAAGGAATGAGATGAATAGGTTATGATATTTTATTCAGATGATGAAAATGGCAAGTGACAGTTAGTGATACCAGTGATTCACATCCTTGGTTTTGGTAGAGTACAGAGTTTAGTAGTGCCATTTGACTTTATTCATTTTTGTGACTGACAAAATTGTTCACAAAAGTCAATGTCATCTTGTGAAACCAGTTCATGTGCAATTGTTCACTAAATTAATGATGAAAATAATCACTTCTCTTGAATTTTCTATCATTCATTTGATTTGTTGTGTCATCCTGTGGTATGTGCATTGTAGTCCAGCTCTGGTTCCATATCCTTCGTTCTCTCCCTTTCAGCATGTCCAGATGCTACTGAACACTGGGTTGGAAGAATAAAGCAGAATGTAGAACATGTAGGCTCTGCACGATCTTGTCCCAGTTTCTTCTCCAAGGATCTTTACTGAAATAACTCTCTGAGAAGACATTTGCTCGTGAATATACCTTTTTCTGGGTGGGCTTGTACACATATGCTTGGTTTGAGGTGAACCAGGGCTACACATATGTGAACCTTGGAGTGTGAGACTCTTCTTAGGGTAGAGTTTCATTGGCTGAGGTTTAAGTTTCTGGGGATACCTCATTTTCATATAGAGGCATTCTAGAGGAATTTGAACCAGTAATTTCTTCAGGGATTCCATGACATCCCTCAGGTAGAGCCTGGGTTGAGCTTCTCAGATCAGGAAGAGAGAGAAGAGGAAACCTCACTAAGAAAAGGAAGTCCTCCGTTTTGTGCCAAGCTTGAGCTATCTTTCTGGACATGGATGATTGCAATCTTTAAATGGTAGGATTCAACACTTTGGAAACCAATAACTTAGATATTAAAAAGTACAAGGAATTTGCCATCTCTTGCACCTTTGAAGGAACCAGGATGAATTATACCTGAGTGGTGACATTTTATATGCATTTTAAAAGGTCATAGATTAACGCATGGCATGGTTCAGAGATGCCAAAAATCATTACAGTCAAAGGCAGGAGCAGGACTGAAAATTCAAAGACCACTAGGTCTGAGTGAAGAAGGTATTCTAGATGAGCATTTTTTTTCCTGACAATTTGATAAGCTGGGCACACAGTAGATATTTTTGAATATTTATATAAAGAACCATCTAGATTTGTTTGCCCTAGAATTTAAGCAATGCAATAGATTAAGGCAAAGAATATTGCAATAAAATTGAAATTATTAGTAAAGTAAGGGAGAAGGGAAGTAAAGCAGAATACAAGATGGTACCTGATATTAGGTTTTAAAATAAAGATAGATCGAAGGTATCCTCCATTTGGTATTTCAATGATTATTTCAACATCTGGTCTCTCATTTATTTTAGGTTTTAAAGCCTTTTTCCTTTCCTCTCTTTCCACAAGCTCTTTGTTATAGAAAGGCAACTCAACAACCCCACTTCCCAGGTGGCCCAGCATTGAAATGATCACAGTCTCACTTGCTTTGATACTGTCACTCATCATACTTTTCTACACTGAGGACACACATTCTATTTGAGATTGTAGCTGGGAGTTTGGGTGTTATAATCGGTGTCCCTGTTTAGCATGTCTCTGTGTATGGGCAAGTTGATCGTTAATAAAGAAAATTACTCATGGGCTTGAAACCAAGGGAAGAATTGCACCTCAAACGTCAGGTAAATTAGTTCTAATGAATTTGACTTTCTGATCTACTCTGCATGTATTTGAACAGGAGGAAAAGAAAATTGGTAGAAACCTAATGGAGAGGCCAGCAGCCGTGCAGATTCATGGCTGTGAAGTGAGTGATTGAGAGATTCTTCTGAGCCAGTTGGTAGATAAACTTTGAGGCACTTTTGTTTTTGTGTCAGTGGGGCAACAAGCAGAGACTGCATTGAAGCCAAAACAAACAAACAAACAACCCTCCCCCCCCCAAAAAAAAAAAAAAAAACCAGACCTGAGGTTAGATTCCTTCCTTCCACCCATTCCCCAGCCAGCTGAGTCTTCTGGGATATAACCAACTGTCCAGAATGCCGTGCTGTACCCTAAGACCTCCATTGTCCAGCCACCTTTTGCCCACCCTTATCAGACCTGATGATCCAGACGCATATAGGTTAGCTTTCTTCTCTGCACCTCTAAATCCTCTGTGGCAGCCACAGATGCCTTGAGTTCCTGAATTCATAAGTACACATTGAGAAGGCTTAATATTAATGAAAATATTGGACTGGGTTCCTATGGTTGTATAGCATCCCATCTTGTTTCTGAGCAGTGTTTGTATAGTATTTTGTGAGTTCCTAGACGTGCATAGCTCTTAACAGACATTCTCTTCTCTCACTTTCTTTCATATTTTAAATTACTGATATGCGTGGGGCAGTGGGCTGTGCACAGACATCCTGGTCCCCAGGAGAAAGGTCTGGAACCCCAGTGATCCAATGGGTGGTGACTTCCACCTGCATGGGATAGCAGGTGTTCGGCCATACCTCCTGGGTTCCTGGCTCCTGTCACATAGTTTTGTTTTTTTCCCATTTGGCAATATTTATTTATTTATTTATTTATTTTCCAATTTTTATTAGGTATTTACTTCATTAACATTTTAAATGCTATCCCCAAAGTCCCCTATACCCTCCCCCTCCCACTCCTCTACCCACCCACTCCCCCTTCTTGGCCCTGGTGTTCCCCTGTACTGGGGCATATAAAGTTTGCAAGACCAAGGGTCCTCTCTTCCCAATGATGGCCGACTAGACCATCTTCTGCTACATATGCAGCTAGAGACACGAGCTCAGGGGGTGCTGGTTAGTTCATATTGTTATTCCACCTACAAGGTTGCAGACCCCTTCAGCTCCTTGGGTACTTTCTCTAGTTCCTCTATTGGGGGCCCTGTGTTCCATCCGATAGCTGACTGTGAGCATCCACTTCTGTGTTTGCCAGGCACTGGCATAGACTCACAAGAGACAGCTATGTCAGGGTCCTTTCAGCAAAATCTTGCCCATCACATAGTTTTAACCTCTCACCCCTCTCCCCAACTCCAGAGAGGTATGTGGCCATCAGTCATGTAGGAATAGCACCAAGCCCTCTCATGTGCAAATAAGGTTTCCCCAAAGGTCTCAGACCAAACCAATGAGAAGTACCTATTGTCAGACACCTACCCATCCCAAAACTGTATATAAGAATTCTATCGGAAGGATTAGGGGTGCGAGAACTACTGTCATCCATAGAAGACATTTGTCCTAAGCTGTCACACTTGGGAAGAGATCTGCTCTCCTGAAGCACTGCCTGAGGCTCTGCTGCACTCCTCACTGGCTAGTCGGTTTCTCGGTTTCTCCATGGCTCAGCCAGACCTGACTCAGTGCAGGGTGGCAAGGCAGAGGCAGAGGTGGAGCCCACAGATATGCATGCAGCGATACAGAATGTGAATAGCAGATGTACACAAATCATTAAAGAGTACAAGTTACATGTGGTGTGTGTGCACATATTTGATTACCTATTTAAGACACCAAGATTGGTTATATCAAGGAATAGAGTGGGAGGCTATATAATTATTCCTATGTAGAAATTTATAATATAGCAATCCTGCATCAGAGGCCATATTTGCATCTTGTGAAACACATACAGTATTTTGCAAGATGTACTTTCAAAGGTCAAGGAGAAGGCAGCTACATCAGATGAGAAGGGCCATTCTTCCCTGGATTGCTCAGCTTTCTATTTTTTTTTCAGTTTTAAAATTTTCGTTTTTTTTTTCCTGTTATGAGCTGCAGCTTGGAGGAGCCAGTGCACTTCTTCTGTTGATTTGATTATTTGATGAGAAAATTGCACTGAGTACTCACCCGAATCTCTCGTTCTTCTGTTGTACTCTCTGAAACAGGGAGGGGATACTTGTAGCACACCAGGGGGATTTTTGCCCAAGAAGCCTGGAAGAGTATTCTTTATCCCGGAAATCATGAGAACATTCAGGGAATTGGGGAACGGAGTTAGTGAATCCACGAGCAGGACAATGATGTGTTTGATCTTGCTTAGTACTACAGGATGGGTACTACATAAAATACATACATTTACGAATGAGGAAAGTAAAGCTTTAGTGTAGTGTGTGAGATCTGTAATCTTACTTTCTCAGCTACTTATTTTAGCCTAACTTTCTCTTTTAATTCCTTTCTTCTTCCTTCCTTCCTTCCTTCCTTCCTTCC